>NC_084663.1:121585050-121897800 GCF_028389875.1 Rhea pennata
CGACCGCCCCGGCCCACCCCTAAGTCCGCCGGGGCCTCGGACTCCTCGGACTCCTCCGAGCCCAGCTCCGACATGGCGCCGCTTCGGTGCCGCCGTCACCGTGGCAACCAGGGCGCATGGTGATGGTGGGGGGGGGGGGGGGGGGGAGCGGAGGCGGGGCCGCGCGCGCCGCCGCCGTGGCAACTCGGCGGCCGTCCGCCCGCGCGGGGTCTCGCGCTGCTGTCCCCGGTGCTGAGAGCAACGGCCGGCCGGCCCCGCCCCTCGCCGCGGCGGCCGGGGCGGGGAAGGCAGCGGACGGGCCCTGGCGGCGGCACTCCCCCCAAACCTCCGCCTGCCTGGGGGCTGCCGGGCTTGCTGCGGGCAGGGCCGGGGAGCGGGGAAGTCCGGCCCGGGAGGGCTCCTGAGGCTGGGGCAGCGCCACCCCGCCTCGCGTGGCCGTCTCGGCTCTGAGGAGAAAGGCAGCAGGCCCGAGCTGAGAAAATTTCTAGGGAAGCGGAAAACCACCGCCTCGACCGGATCAGAGCCCCTCTGCCTGGCGAGCTTCCCTCATGACTTCTGCTCTGTCCGAAATCCTTGAAAGAGATGCAGCAACTCTCACAGGATTATAGGGTTAGTAGACATTCGGAAGTGTGGCAGACTGACCTTTCCCAGAAACTGATCTGTTGTATTCTTCTTTGATTTAGTTTTCCCTGTGCTGTACTATAAATGCCATAAACAGGCTTGCAACATTTGAGATGTGGTTTGAGACCTCTGAATCTCAAACATTCACAGACTTTCTTTCATGCCTTTTGAGAGTTGCCAGTGGTTTGTGTTCAGCAGCAAACGACATTCAGACTTTAAAATGATTTCTGCGGCTAGGACTTTTTTATTTTTCCTGTCAAGTCAATGTTATTCAGAAATTCCAGTTCATGGATCTTACCTGTTTTATATCTTACAGCTTCAGCATATTGTTGAGTCTTGTTCATCTGCTAAACAGACCAGACTTTCTCATTGAGCAGCCTTGTGAAAGGCTTGTGAAATCCTGCAGGAAATTGAGTACACTTCTTAAATTGAAGCCAGAAGACCAGTAATATTCTCTGGTATCTGAAACCCCGTATGATTTCAAAAGCTAGCTTGACAGAACGATGGAGCAGTTAGTTAGTTATATCTGGGGCATATTATAGGACTGTTAGCAGTCAGGTGATCAGAAAAAAATTCCCTGTTTTCTACATAAAGCACCTCAGAACTGCCCATATGCATAATTTAAGAACAGGGAAATGTTCTGGTTCTAATCACTTCCAAAGGTTAAGTACTGTAAGTCATCAAACAACCATGTGATCTGGCCTAGAAAATCCTGTGATTCTGTATAAATGAACACAGTGCAAGTTTTGTCTCACATTATTTTTTTTCTAATTTGCACTGAACTGTTATGGTGATGCTGTGCAGTTCTTAACATAGAGTTATTCGTGAGATATCAGTATGATGGGTCAGTTAGGTTTTTATATCACTGAAACACTTTTTGCTTTTGCTTACACAATTATTTTCACTAAATGATTTTCACAATGACTATAATTTCAGAAAATTCTATTTATTCTGACTTTCCTCTAAATTAGAAAAGTTTCTTTACTTCAGTCAGCCTCAGAACTGATCCTTGTAACTCTGATGAAAAGCTCAGTCACCTCAGCTAGTAAACATGCTACTATGCTTATATAATTACAGCTAAGTTAACATAGGGAAGCAGAAGGACTATCAAAAGGTCAAGGGGAGTAGAAAGGAATAAGCTCACGAGAAATAGAAGAGAGAGGGATGATCATAATAACCATCTTCTGTCCATATTAAGCAATTATGATACTCCATATGGAAAGGACCTTTTTTGCACTTCATATCTCTCATTTCTGTGTATGTTTCATATGTGAGCTGCAACATTCAAAAGCAATCATTCTTAAATATTACCTATTTGCCTGAATACAAGATAGTCTTTTTTTGTTCTTTATTGAGGAAAATGCCCTGAAAATGTGGTTTGGCTAAGGGAATTGATAGCCACTACATTTATGGCTCATGCTAAATTCCTGTAGGCTTGAGGAACAGGTTGTCTTGCTCAATGGAAAGCAGTACTTTGCTTCTCTGCAAAGTGGCAACTCTTTTGCCTGCTTCAATGTAGTTGAAGGAGCTTGGTGGGATGGAGGTCCTGTCCGTGATACAGGAGTTGGGGAAATCACCTAGTTCTCATAGTAATTTCATGGCAGAGGTTTTAAAAGACGAGCCATGTGAGGAAATTCGTGGTAAGAAGCAGTTAGCTAAGTAAAGATTGGGCAGAGAAGATAAAGCTTCTGAGATAGGCAGCAAAAGGCAAGTAATTTGAAAATGTGATGGAGGTCACCTTATCACCTAGGTCAGAACTTCACCACTCAAAATAGAAGAAAAACAGGGTCACCTTTATAAAAAGATTCACCTTATATTCAGGTAACTTTGTTGGTTTTCATAGAAGCAATCTAAATAGCCAGTACTAAGATATGTCACTTACGTGGCATTTTTGTCTCTGTTTTAAATTGGGCAAAGATGAAAAAGGAAGAAAGATATTGCTAAGCCTCATTGTATTTGGAGCTAATAAACTCTCTCCCTTTTAGCTTCCAAGTTAGCACTCAGTTACTAATTTGATAGTGCTTTGTTTGAAATATTAAAGAATGCTGAAATTAAATTTTGCTAGCTGATAGAGCATTAAGAAGCTTTTAATGTACATTTATTAGTTCAAAATTGTACAGTTATTTCTCTTTCATGCAAATCCCCAGCATCTGATTAGGGGGTGGTCTAATTTGCATAATGACTGCACAGTTGATAAGTAACTGCAGAGTATGGAAACTACTGCTCTGATTGCTTACCTCCTCCAGAACTGAATATAAGTATGCTTACCCAAAGCATAGTCTGCCCATTTCTTCCTTTTTTGATCATAATGATGCATAAGTTTCTTTTTGCACTTAATGAAGGCTAAATCCCTTTATCTGCAGTCAGGTAATATCTCTGATTATGAAAAGAATGGTTATTTATTCTGTCAGTGGCATATTAAGTCTAAGCAGACTGTGTGGTCTGGAGTTGTAGGGGAAAATAGTTTTGGGATTTATATAAAGGTATTCCTTGTTAAACTCGATGGCAGATAACCAGACACGTATTTTAGCTTGACAGTTCACATAGCCAATGGGACAATCACAAACAGGGAGCAATGACAAGCTGTCAAATATGTTCTGCCTAATTATCACTAAACTTTCTTGCTGTATGTATTATTTCAGAGTCCTGAAAGAGGAAGAATTTGAGGAAGGAACAGTTCACTTTTCTTGGGAAATAGCCAGAAACCATTTCTTTATAAGAGTCCAACTGCCCTAAACCTAGAAATGATGGATGGCACAAACATCTGTTTGTCTGGATCACATGGTTTAACCCAAATGAGTGATGCATTTTTTCAAGTTTTCTATATTGAGAAACTGTCTTGTGAGGGTAACTATAGCTTATAGAAATGCACATAATTAATGGCAAGGAAGATATACTCCGTAGTTTCTAGCCTTCCAGTTGTGTTTTGTCAAGTCTGTTTCAATATCAGAGTAAAGCTAAACTTTAAGTGCATAACTATTGAAAACAGTTTCCAATTGTGGGCTAATATCACCCTTATTTTCCTGTTCTTTCCTCTTCTTAGTCAAACCAAAGGACTAACATAACATTGTAAATACTCTTAAGGTCCTGCTGATTTTGTAAACTGAATAGTTTACTTAATTTGAAATTAAGTAAATTTCATATGGCAAGATGCCCAAGAGGACTAATGAATGTGCTAATTATCTGCTCTGCTCTGACTACTGTCTCTGTTGACGTGTGCTGGCAGCAACTGTTGCCCTAGCAGAAGAGGGCAGCAGCTGGGGTGGTTGGGAGCTGCCAAATGGCACTTTTAAGGCCCATTATGCTCCTGGCTTTCTTTGGACTTTGCCCTGTGTTAGGAGAGGGGAGACCTTTGACAGTGCAGAGAGTAGAAATTTTGCAGGGGAAATGCTGCTGTGCCAGGCCTTAGCCTCTGGGATCCTCCCAGCACTGACTGAGCTTGGAAACGTATGTTGTGCAATGAACATTAGAAATAGCAGCTCTATTTGTTTATCTGTAAGCAGCAATCAGCATTAAGGTGCTAAAAAATACAGTGGGGTGCTCACATTACATTTACATTTCTCTGATGTGGTAAAAGGCGGTATACTTGTTAGTTCGGCCTTGGTGCACTTTGGCTTTCTTGCCCTCCAGGAGCTCCCTGTCCTAGGTCCCTGTCCAGCCAGGCATCCTTCTGCCAGAGGCAATGCCTCTGAATCTGCTTTTCTCTACTGAGCCAGTGACATGGCTCTTGGGAGTCTTCTTTTCAAATTCCTGAGGCCAAGTACATACTCAAGTCAAATAGTGTTTTATTCTGGACTAGATTAGACAATTTATTTCTTTTGGTGGAGGAAGAAAAACCTGGGCAAAATTGTCTTTTGAGAGATACTTAAAGAACAGAATTCTGTTGGAAAATATTTTTTTGCCTCTTAAAAGGTATTAATTTACACCTTCTCAGATTATGCAAGCTAAAACCGCAGCCTAGTATACTGTATGGTCAGCATCATATACTAACAAGTATAATCTGGAATTGCCAGAGAAACTTAATGAAACAAATTTCTTCCACCAGAAACTGAAACATAAAATTGGAAGTTTGATTCATCAACTTTTTGGGAGAAAACTGTAATGAAAGGGAATTAAAATGATATCCAAATTGGAGTTCTTCTTTAGAAAGCAGGATTTCATTTTTCTTCAAAGAGTTATTATTATTATTCTGCAATATATTCTATCAGACACAATTAAAGAATCCAAAATATTTTGAACATAGTATTTTCTTAGATTATATGAGAAAACATTGGACAAAATCAAATTTACTTTCATATGCATTTGCTTTTTCTAATCTAATTCAGAACGAAACCAGATTCTGAAATGTCAAAATCCTTTGCTAAATTAGGAATTCTCTCTGCACAGCTCTGTTTTAAGCCCTTAACCGGTGAAATGAGAGCTGCTCAGCATGTATGTATGCCAAGTGAAGGTAATCTCTTTCTGTGCTCATAAGCAAGCCAGGAAAACAACTGAATTACCTTTCTAGCCACTCTTTTCAGAACTGCCTTCCCAAGCAAAAGTTATTTTGGGATACCCTGAAAGCTGGATGATTAGAAAAGAAAAAAAATACTGTGAGAACAATCCTTGAAACAGTGGTAGTACTTCATTGAGTCTTGGCTAAATGTAACTCTCCAATTTCCTCCTCCAGAATATCCAAGGAGCAGTGCTTCTATCTCCAATTTCTCTGAACTACTGCTGATTTTAAAGTACACAGCACACATCATTCTTCAGACATAAAGGAAAAATTTCAAGCTTTGTTTTATATAGAGGGTTTTCCTTTCCATTAAAGTGCAATGGGAACAGGTCACATCTATTCCATTTAGGCAGTTGTTGCGAATCTCTTTTCTCAAGATATTTATGACAGCATTATTCGTGAGGTAAAAAACATCTTACGGTCAGTAAAGGAATAAAATAGTGTTATTATTACATATATCCTTTCTCTACTTTTCTGTATATGTGGCTGTTGTTTCATTAAATAAATAAAACCCAAACCTAAGGTTCTTTATTTAGGTGTAATTTGTAATGACGTAAAGAAAAAGCAGCATGATCCTTTTCTTCAGAATATCTGAAGTCCTAATGTAGTAACTCAGAGTGGATTCAATACAGAAGAGCAAAATGATTGAGATAGATGGGACTAATTTGCTGCTTCCTCATTCCTGTCACCTTGGATACCTTCATACTTCATCTTCTTATTTATGACTTGCAAGGTGCAGTTGCTTTAGTATATGCTCTCCATTACGGATTGTGTTCTCTTTTACCATAGTATTTGTAACTATTCTGGTGTCTGATTTCTATTTCAAGCATTGATAGACTGGTGAATGTTCTGTAAATTAAAAAATGCCTCAGCCCTTTCTTCTCTTACGAGTACTCTCCAGTGATCAAGCTGATAGGCACGGAGAAATTAAATCTATCCATTACACCTGTCTATTTTCATCTGTTTGTTCCTCAGTAGATGTTTATGTAGCCCTTCCTTTCACTTTTACTCAGCTCTCTAGGCAATTTAAGAAGAGTAGAAATAAAGGCAAAGTAACAGAAACTTTCCTATTTCTTGCTGGAAACAGAATTAAATTCTTCAAGATAAGAATCTCAGAATAAACTTTCTTCTTTTTGGTTCCATTCTTGGAATACTTGGTTGTGTTTGCATGTATCATGAAAATGTTTGTACTCCCATGAATATGGGGCTTAGAAAAAGCTACATTTTTTCTCATATTCTTGTAGTGCAAGGCCAATGCAAAGAGATAGATACATAGGTAGGTTGGTAGGTAGGTAGGTAGATCGATCAATCATGGGGCTACATACCATTTAGTGCTGTTTTCTTTATAGCATTCCTTCAGTGTATGCATTGTTCTTACTAGGCTTCAGTAAAAAGAAATCAGATGCAAGGTAAGACGGTTGATATGTTACTTTGTAGATTCCATTTATAATAATACAGCTTGTAATAATATATATTTTTTAATCCTAGACTCTAAGTACATTCTTGACCATTTTCCTGTGAACAGGTAGCGGAAGGTATGAGGGCTAGGTCTCTAACCACGGAACATTTATCCAAGCTATAGGGGCCCCTGGTCTGTATTACAACAGGTCACATGCAGCAGCTCTGCCCAGGACTTCCTATAGTAGCTCCTACCCCAAGAGATAACACTGTGGCTATAACTGCTCCTCATACAAATTGTTCATCAGACAACATGAGATGGTTTAACAGTTTGGCTCTGCACCCCTCTGAAAAGCCTCTGTGAGACTCATAGTGGAAAATAATCAGCACAACCAATCTCATTTTTATGAATGGAATGGGAGGCTGATAGGCAACTCATGGGATTCAAATAAATGCCATTATTCCTGGATGTCTTCTGCAGTTACATCAATATCTGTCCTTGTTCCCATGTTCCATTTGTTACAGATTTTCTCTGTAAGTGGTCTATAGTTCTTGGGTACCCGGATCTTGTTGGGGAAATAGCTTTGTTGCACAGCAGTCTTGCTTGCTGATCTGTTTTCTGAAAATACTCACTGGTGTTTCTCACTAGCTTTCTTGCAAGCTAGATACGATAAAAGTACCAGTGTGGAAGCTATGGAGTTATATTAGTGGGGCTCTGTGCCAGAGCTAAAAAAATCCATTAACAAGCAGGACATATCATGTTACATGCATACATATATACAGCTTTAGAGCTTCCAAACCAAAGTTGGCTCCCCTCCAGCCATGCCTGAGTATGGCTAAAGTAGGCCTGTTATCTGTCTACCCCCATCCATATAAATATATCCTTCACAGCCTCTCCCCCCCCCCCTTTTTTTTTCTTTTTGGCTCTTCAGAATTTTTTTATTTGCCAAGGCTTGATGGCGGGTTCTATTTGGATTATACCCAGTGTTGATGTAAATTGCTTATATAATATCCCAGCTGCTCTGCTAGGAAAACAAAGCATGTAAAACTAATAAAGGCAACCAAGAACCATGATTGTATCAGTTCTGGGGATTCTGCTAGTTGTTTGGAATAAAGTCTAATAAAATACCAATTTTTATATAGTAAAGTACTATTTAACAACCCATTATTATGTAAAGAATTTATTCTGCTCCCCTAGACAAAGAGATCACTCAGTGGCTGAACGGATTAGTCTTTCCCATCCACACAATTATAAATCATAAAATATGCTCATGCCATTTACTGGAAGGAAAATAAATACATTAATAACGTAAAGGATGCAGTAATCTGTATTTAGGCCTCGGTCAGCCAGCATCATGCATTAGGCAAATGGAAGACTCTGCTGACATTATTGACTTCAAAGTGTTTTGCTAAATTAGGGCTTGGGGAGTTAAGCACACAACTCTAGTTCAGTGGAAATAAAATTGACTTGTCCACCTAGGAAATTAGATTATATTTTCCAAAAGAGGTGTTAGCAGATGTTTAACTAAACATCTGTCAATACCTATACCTTTACTTCTGTTTGGTTTTGGAGATAAGAACACACACTTTTTTATCTCTCTAGTATAAATGCTACCAGAGACTTAAAAAGCCCGGTGGTTGCTGCGGTTGCTATCAACACAACTATTTGCTAAACCATCATTTGTGTTTTTTTCTGAACTGCAGCTGCTGAAATGTCCTTTCTATTCTCTTCTGTGAGGCCTAAGGTTATATATGCTATTTTAAAGAATGTTTTTTGTGCTTTATTTGTTAGCTGTTTACTCTTGACTGCAGACCTCTTTTTATGTCAGGCTGACCTCTGGCTCTCCTTTGACACTGTACATGAGCATTCGGTTGCTGTAAACAGCAGTACAAGCTCAGATCACTCCTTATATATGTGTTCTTACTTATTTGCTGGCTTCTGACAGCTTTAGCTGCTGGTGACGAGTACTAGCATAGCAGAGAAAGCACCTGTGCCAGACATGGCAGCCAGCAGTCTTCAATGATAGAGGTTTAGGAGAGACCTTTATTTTGATGGGAGACATAGTTTCTACTTTAAGCAGGAAAAAAAATTGGGTTTTTGTGGCTGTTTGGCTTGCACTTTTTGTAAATCGCTTGTAACTGAAGACAGAAAGATACGAACAAGGTTAAGTTCTTTAAGGAACTGGAAAAGAGCCAAGACAAAATAAATTTTGAAAATCTGAAGATCTGCATAATGGCAGCAGTTGTCATGATAATTTTGGATGGCTAATTATGCACGTAAACAAATGAAGTGAGATAGGTCTGACCTTTTCTGCTATAAAGAGGCAGGTCTTCATTGTTTGTGTGTGCCAGTCAGAATAAATGGTATCTGGGAGCCATTTGCTGCTGGTGCAAAAAGGCAGCCGTATGATTCAAGCAAAGCACAATTCCTGGAGGAGCATCCCCTTTTTATTTTTGCCTCTGCTAAATGGTTCATGCAGTAGAAATGATAAACATCAACACATGCTATAGGCTCAGGCTATAGTTACCCCTATCTATATCTGACATGTACATTTTTCCACCTCAAGAAACAAATATCCTCTTAGTAAGATAACAGCATTTCCATGATACATCTGCACAGAAGAATAAAGAGTCATGAAGTATTTCCATGTCCGGTTCATGCACTATCATACTGGGGGATAATAAATGTGGAGAGCTAAGGTGGCTCTGGTACCTCCCTTTTTCTGCCCCATCTCAGTGTGTAAGAATCAGCTAAGCTTAATTCTCCTGTCCTGGCCATTTCAGTTGAGCTGATGATGAGTTAGGGTAGATGATTTTCTTTTGGATTCATAAAGCACATGGGACTGTACTGTCATTAAGCAATTATGCAGTCTCCTTTCCCCAAGGCATGTGACGAAATTGTAGTTTGTCTCATAGCACACAACGGTTCTGAGAAAGTTTTGCTATTGCTAGAACTTTCGGTGCCAAGTAGGAACTTTTGCTTTTATCTGTGAACTAAAATTGTCTGCTTAGAAGGTAAGGTAGATCATAATCAAGACCATTGCATTAGCTTTCAAAGTAGCATTTGTGGAGGAGATTTTTTTTTAACCTCTGAAATCAGTATTTACTAATCTCACTTTGGACATGAGTCTAGGCAGGAATCAGCATCTGCTAGTGACAAGTTCAAGAACGGCAGTCCGTGCAACACCTCTCTGCATTTGCTACAGTCCTGTGTAACTCTGAGAACCCGATTCTGCAAACACTGTTTTAAGGGGAAAGGTTTTGTTTATTGACTGGGAGAAAATGAAGGAAAAATATCATTGCTCTCATTGGGTAGTGAAGCTCAACATGTGTAAGGGTTTGAAACGTGGGGCCTAAAACAAACACTCTGGGAGTCAAAGAGCTTTAACTGTGATTACTGACACAGGCAGTGCAAGAGGGATGGCATGAAATAAAACTTAACATTTTAGTGAGTACCATAAGCAGGCTGCTGGTGCCAGGCAGGTGATATTCTACCAGGTAGGAACTGTGTTGTATGGAGTAATTAAAGCCTGCACACAGTAATTGTTAATAATTGTTAAGTTTTGGATTAAATAAACTGAGTCATATTACCAGCTTTATTAAGGTTATCATGGTAAAGAAATACACCAGCAGCTGGAAGTGAACATTTGTAAAAATAGCTAAGCTTTGAAATACGGATAGTTGCTGCAAATCAAAACACACTGCAGAATCAGGAAACCAGAAGGCAAATAAAATAAATAATGATTTTTGGTTTAAAAAAGAAAGGAATCCCACGGATTTTCTTCTGTCAGTTTCCAGGAAGCCTGCAGGGCTCGTGATTTTTGCACGTTTCCAGCTGAGCAGCATCAGTAGTTCTAGTGATTTCAGGGGGACAAGTGGCAGTGCTGAAGTTGTGCATCTGTGCAGATTTATCCAGGACGGAGACTAGTGACTTCATCGGAAATCAAATCGGTGATGTCAGACACACACACACACAAAGAAAGAAAGAAAGAAAGAAAGAAAGAAAGGCGCGTAGCTGGAGCGTATCGAGCCACCTCCAAGCCACAACTCTGACAAGCGACAGGTAAGAGACCCCTTGGGTTACAAGTTAACCGGTTAAAACCGCAGAGAACACATTTCTCTGCGCGGCTCTCCAAGGACGGGGCTGCGCGGCCGTTACAGCGCGCGGCCCAACGGCTAACGGCCGCCGCCGCGGCCTTCCCCCGCCCCCGCCCCTTCCCCGCTGGCGGGGGCACCACAGCGCCGGGCGCCGCCGCCCGCCGCCCGCCGCCCACCGGTGCAGGGCGCCCTCCTCCTCCTCCTCCTGCTCCTCCTCCTCCTCCTCCCCCGCAGCACGGCGCGGCGCGGCGGGGAGGGGCCCCGGTAGACGGGTCCCGCCGCGCAGCGCCCGGCGGCCGGGCGGCAGCGCGGCTACCCGGAGCCGCACCCGGCCGCCGCGCTCGGCTCAGCCCAAGCAGGAAGCAGGAAGCCGCCGGCGCCGGCAGGGTGAGCGCAGCGGCAGCGGGTAGGCGCGGGGGGCGGCCGTGCACCTGCCGTGCCCGCCGAGCGCGGCGGCGGCGGCGGCAGCAGCACCCTCCCTTCCCTTCCCTTCCCTTCCCTCCCCTCCCCTCCCCTCCCCTCCCCTCTCCTCTCCTCCCGTCCCGTTCTTCTTCTGCTCCCCTCTCCCCGTGGGGCCGCCTGGGGGCCCCGCTCTGAGCCGCGGGCGTTGGGTGCTGCCGAGGGGCTAGACACCCCTCCGCCGCTTTCTTTTCTTCCTTTTTCCTCCTGTCTCCCTTCCCTCCCTCTCCCCCGCCCCACTTTGAGGATTCAGGTTGCTGTAAGTCAGCTGCGTCTGAGGCTCACAGGCATTCCCCGAGACCCGCTCCTAAGCGGTTAATTTCGGGTCAGATTTGGGTGTAAGGTGTGAAGCATTGGGGGGATTGCTCCTCAAGGAGCCTCTGGTCTCCTTGATTAGAGGAAGCGGTAGATGTAGGCTTCTGTGCCTTGGTGTGTGCAGTTAGAGAGCCTTGGTGCGTGCAGTTACAGACACAGAGTCTGCAGCGAGCGGGTTGAAAGCCAGAAGTGGAGATGTGTGCTAGGCGGTACAAAACTGCTGCTGGAGAACTTCCTACGTGGATGCAAGCAGGCTCTGCTGGAGGTGGCACCTCGTACCGCTGGCCCACCTGCGGGAGAGACTCGTTCTCACCTTTCCCTTGTTCTCCGGGCCTGGCCATGCAGGATAGCCTGCGTTTAAGCAGTCCCTCCAAGCGCCAAGCCTGGCACTTGACATTTAGGGAGGCTGGGCAGCTGCACTGGCTTGCACTTAGTCATCTCATGTTGCAGTAGCCTCTGGTTCAGTGCAGTCGCTAACACCGAGTTACTGGTAGTTAAGGAACGTGGATATAGGTTCATTGCATATTGACAAGGATGGTTTCCTACATTTTAAAGTCAGAATTAATTGTTTTCAGATTTGTGCATTAATATTAGATGGAAGGAATGCTGCCATCTAAGATTGTTCTAAAGCCTCCTGAGCTGATGGACTTGGTAGTTTCTGGCCCAAGTGTTTAGCTGCCAGGCGTTAAGTATAATATGCCTTTGATCTGCCTGGATCCAAAGGCCTCTTGAGTCCTTATGGACACCCTGACCAGGACCTGAATTTTGTGTAGAGGAGCAATGTGTAATGTATGCCTGTCCTCCAGAGTAACCATGCCATGCACAAAGACATAGAGTCCAAGCAGGAGCTTCGCTCCATTTCTCCAAAGTGCAGCACAGCACAACTGAGCCAAGGTTTATGATATTTGCAGTGGTAAAGGCTGGTAAAAAAAAATGCCGTGTTTTCCTGAAACAGCAAGGGAATCATGTTTCAGACAGTACAGTATGAAGCCTGAAGGAATGATACAAAACATGGAAGGCAAGCATGGGTTCAAACTTAGTACCAGAATATTGTTTTATACCTGGCAATATAACAAGGAAGAGTAAAGGTATTTGTTTGCACTGCTAGAAGAAGTAGTTGCTGAAAACGAAAGAATAGGAAACCAGTTCGATTATTGAACTAAAGTTTATCCTTGTGCTTTGTTAATAGCAGAGAAATATAAAAGATGTGTTGGTAAACTACCTGTTGTCTGCTACAGCTTATTGTTGCTAAAGAATAACTTCTTTGTGAAACCTGGTTTCATCTACAGCAGGATGAGCTCTTCGTAACCTGTTATCACAAGTGTCATTGCCACAGGGTCCTTTGTTTTCATGGGGAAAGCCTTATTTGTTTGTGGAAAGCACAACCATGAATGTCAGATGAACTCAGGGATGTATGGAGATAGAGATAAATGATGGACAGGTAAATGAGAACTTGGGGCATGAAATCCACTCCAGTCCTTGTAAGGCCAGAGCTTGGGTCTCGCTGCCTGGAGCAGATGAGATGAGGTCATTCCTTGTCAAATGGAGTTAGGGTGCATTTCTCTGAATGTTTCTGATAGTCCAGCCTTCTTTGCTGAAGCCATGTGATTCTGGATTTACAGCAACCGAAAGCCAGCATGAGGCAGTGATTTTTCTTTTGTACTAGCTTTTGTGTGAGTACAATCTGTGCAGCAAGTGCACAGATGTGTAACCTTGTGTGGCCACTTAGCATTAAAATACTCTCCAAGATGTGTGGAGAGCCTTCTGGCTTCTTAGACTAAAGCCATTAAATAGTAACCTGTTTAATAATTACATTTTCATGAATGATAATTGTATTATCCCCTTGTATTTTAAGGGAACCATTTTAAGAGGTCTGTGACCTCAGTTTTTTGTTCTTTGCTAGCCTCTTATTTTTCTTCTCCTATTGGTGGACTTTTTTGCCTTTTCACTTGGAGTATGGCCCCTTAAATAATTGCTTCAGTGTTTGGGACAACTGTGGGAGAGGAGAAATGGGTTTGGGATTGCCCTGGAACAGGTCTGCTGCTACTGGAGTACCGCTTAAAGAAAAGCTCACTCCTACCCAGGGCTGCCTCTTCCCACCTCTTTTTCTCTTTCTTCTCCCACTGGAGTTCTCCATAGCTCAGTTCTGCCAAACACAAAATGATTGTTGAGCATTTGATAGCTTGACATTCAAGCTCAACTGGCCTAATGACTAGATGTTACTGTAAGGGGCAGTCCCACTTCTAGTCCCTGGCTTTATGCTCCTGCAGCTTCAAGTGCATACCAGTTACCAGTCCTGTGGCCACAGAGTGAGTTCATATTTTCTATTAGATCAGCTGTTTTTCAAGGCTAGTTTTCTGACAGATCAGCCACCTGAACTGTGGCTATACTGCCACTTGGTCTGGCACAGAGGAAGGCAGGAACTTGCAGCTGAGAGTGGGAGAGGAAAGGAAAGGTTGCACTTTCTGTGGCCCCGGCAGCTTCAGAGAGGAGATAGGGAGTTCATGGTGGGAGAGGTGAGAATGATTGTAGGGTTTGATGGTTAGTTGCACAACTAGTATCTGATTTGGAGAGGGGAAAAAATATACCAAGCAAGATTAATGAGTCTATCCTGTTTTACAGGAGGGAGATTTCAGTGTGGGGTGGGGACAGGAGAGAGGTCAAGCTGAACCAGGTGAATGTAAAGAATTAAAAGCATGACAAAAATGTGTGTTTACATAAAGGAGCAGACTAGATCGTTTGGTGGGATACTCAGATATGTGGAAACGGAGTAGATTTCTTCCATTCCCAAGGATAAAGCATATGTGGATAATGAAGTTTTCAAGCTGCTTGTTTTGATGCAACAGATACTGTATTCAGTGCTGCCACTCGGTTACTTGAAGAGGAGAACGGTTGTGCTCTCTTTAGTAAGAGGGAGGAATAAAGACCAGAGGAGAGAGGCTCACACCCTGCCTGTCAAATGGCAGCTTGTAAAAATCCCAGGTTAATATAAGCCCTTGGTCATGGCAGTTGTGTTTTCTTCATCTCTCTTCCTGTTGGTCACTGGGAGAGCGAGTCCTGTCTCTTACCGAATCTCTTACCGAAGCGCACCTGGTGCTGCCTTTAAGCCTGCTAGCTTTGGCTACCAGAAGGGTAGGAAATCTGTCACAGATCCCAGGCAGGGACATTGCTGGGTGATGGTCGTCCTGGCACATCATCGGCTGTACTGCTGGGCTGGCACTGCTGTTAGCACACGGGGAGGCTCAGCTGCTCTACGTAAGCTGCAGTCACACCTTTTGCCTACAGTGCCTTTTGTTGTCTTTCTCAACCGATGGGTCAAACTTGCAGCTAAATAACAGTTCACCTAGTTCCTGTTACTGAACCTGTAATAAAGAATACAGTACGTATTTTTCTATGGAGGGACTTTGGCCAGGATTTGAAGAAATGGTAGGAATTTTACAGCATTTAACCCCAATTTGAACCGGTGCTTTCACAGTCTCAGAGTTCCCCCTGTGTTGCCTATGCACATGAGCCTGCCTTCCCCTTTGTGCTAGCCCCCAGATGAGCTGCTGTAGAGCGCTCAGGTGGTGGAAAAATATCTCTTTCCTCTCCTACTCTGACCTTCTGCTGATTTTGCTCTTTGTGCAGCATGTGTGCTGGGACAGGAGGATCAGGCTGGGCAAGAGAGTGCTGATCGAGATCTGCTGGCAGCAGTGTTTGGCTGCCTCCGTCCTCAAGCTGGAGAGTTCCCAGTTCTGGGCTGAAAACACTGCAGTTGGTTTTGAACAAATTTCAACCTTAGGAGTATTTGAGGTGTTTCAAAGTAGATATTTGTAAGGTGGAGAATTACATATTTATAGTCTCTCTGGGACAAAAGCAGAGTGTTTTGATGTCGGCAGGCTTTGGATCGTATCCTAAATGCATGTTCCCCCTCTGCTTTGTGCTGTGTTGACTCCTCAAAATAGTATTTGTTCGCTATTAAAGTTCTCTATTACACTTTGATGTCTAGGAGGTTAGTTATGCTATTTACTTGTCTCTGAAATAGATAACTTCTCATTTAAATGTAGTGATTAGAAAGTACAAGAATACCTTGATAAGAAGACTTACATACCAACTTCTCTCCTTTAAGGATCATCAATTAACAAAATTAGAGTGACGAATTGGCTGTATAGTGACCGAACGTGTCCGAAGAAAACCTTAAGGGAGATCAGCTGAGCTCTGCAGCGTATCTTCCAAGTCTGTTGCCAGTCTACAATTGCATGGCTTTGGGAGGATCTTTGTTACACGTTCTGAACAGCAGATAACTTTGCCTAACCACGTAACTGTGTTTCCTAAAATTTGATACCGGCTGTAGAGTAGATGGCTCAGCTTCCTCCTGGCATTCGCTTCATCACTTTATTTTCAAGAGATCAGTGGTAAGTCTTTAAGTATGTTGCTGTTCTTTATTTTGGACAAGGTGAGTCTGTATCTGAGACAGAAGGTTCTGGTGCCTTGCTCTGTTTTTACCTTTTCATTGTTTCATATATAAACTGAGAAAATAATAGTCAGTTGTGTAAGAAATAAATATTACTGTCATTAAAATGCTGGCATACATTCTTGGAGGAACCTAGTCGTGGACTGTATTATAGAGCCTTATTTATCAAGTGTGCTAGACAATAAACCCTTCTATCTTTTCCTTTGCAAGGTATGTATTTGAAGGGATGAATTTAAAATTTTTATTTTCAAATTCTTAGGTAAGAAGGAGGCTGGAGATTAGCTTGTTTGTCTTGACTAGAAATATATTTTTTCCTTCAGAAATTGATGTATGATAAAGACTAGTAGAAGCTCAATTCTGGTTCTTGCTACTGCAATATTAAATATTAAAAAAAGAAGCTTGCTTTTGGAAACTAATCCTGAAGCTTTTCTGAAGTCTGTTTGGATGACATCAGCTCTGGTGCTTTCTCAGAGAGAGAATACTGAGCCAGTTGTGTTTGAATAACAAAGAAATAACAAATGAAAGACCTAGCACTTCCCATTTGAGTGATTTTATCGCACGTTTTCTCTACTGGAGCTTTACGGACAAAGCCATTACAGTTTTTATGGCTTGTGAGGATGCCTTCAGTAATGGGGGTGAATAACCCACAGTATAACTCACTCTTTTTTATTTTGTTTGTGATTATGCCAGAAATATAAAAGAAGATCCTTGTTATATAGAAGTTTATAAGGCAGAGAATGACCGAAGATTAATTATAAAGTAGGAACCATAATGTGCTGTGTGATATCAGAGTTTTGTATGTATGCGTGTAGCATTATTTACGGATTTTTATTTTAAGGTCAAGACTGGAAGGAGTCAGGATATCTAGTCTGATCTCTGTGTATTATTAAAAGCATAAATCAACAAAACATTTGCTGCCTTAAACAACTGAAACTATGTGCTGCAGGTAGAGAACAGAATAGATCGGATGGCTATCCTTGCTTAAAACCCTTGCAGTTACAGGAAGTCTACGACATGTCCTTATAATTCAGACATATTGCAGAGAAAGACTTAAAGAGGCCAATCAGGATGAGGGAAAGCTCCTTTTCAAACCCCAAGCTGGTTAATTATGTTCATGTACTCCAGCTGACAGTGCACTGTCTCAGTGACTGTCCACTCTATAGTCTCTAGAAATGGCTGATTGTTGTTGTTAGAGAGGAAGGCAAAGTAAATAAAAAGAAAAAATCCTATAAGCAGTAATGAAAGAAAAAAATAACAATCCAGAATAGCCAAACTGACAACACACAGAACCACAGTTAATGTCCTGATCGTAGCAGAAACCGGATGAGACTATGATATGAGAGATCTGATTATCTCTTTGTTTAATGTGGTTAAACCTTTTAATAGTCCCTCAAGGAAGGATATAAACTGAGCAAATCAGCTGTGCACAATCCAAGTGCAGAAAGAAGCAGCACTGCTAAGTGGTCCTACCTCTAGCTGTGTATTACTGAATTCTCTTTAAAATCTGTATCAGGTGAGATGTTCTAAAATGGTGTTAATGCTAATGTGGTTTCTCTGGCTGTTAGGGAACGTGTAAAAGGTTGTCTTCAGTTATTCCCAAATTACCAGTAACTTTTGCAATATTTTAATATATTAATATGTAATATAACTTAGCACTATAATTAAATCTGAATAAAATCATTTCCAAACGCGTATTTTTTTTATATTATAGGTATAGAGCCTTCATTTTCATTCTCACTTTCTTGTTATATGCCAGCTTCCATTTATCGAGGAAACCCATTAGTATAGTTAAGGTAAGCAACGTTGTGTCCTTGTTTAAACATCCTTCTGCTCCTATTAAACAAGGAAACACTCTTCAGTATTTTCTTTTGTGAAAGGCAATGTTAAACTTTAACTTGGAGTGGTTTAAAAGATGAAAAAGCAATAAACATGGTACACAGTATTATTTACTTAATAAACTTTTGTGAGACTACTCCTAGAATATTGCATGTACTTCCATTCTTTGGGCTTAACACCATAGCTTAACAGCTCTGCCTTTACTTAACATCATGTGAATTAATCTAATGTATAAATATATAAGGTTTACAGGATTACATTCTTAGATTTGAGAAAAGTTGCTTGTAACTGATAAGTCAAATGTATAAAATCCTAGTGACATTTACAGGACTATTCCAATTGCTGTTGAGCATCATTTTCATAATTTGCACACTTGGTGTTCTTTGGGATTTTTTTTTTTTTTTTTTTTTTTGCTAGTTATCTAGTTATAGATCTACTGTTTCCAGTGAAGCTGGTGGTAAAATTCTCTGGGACTGTCTTGTATATGACTGATGAGTAAAAATGGGTAAAGTGGGTTGATGTTAGTAAAGTATTTCAAAATCCTTCAGTATTAGAAACACTGGTTCACTATAAGATGTTGTTCTTTCAGGTAATGGGGGTTTCACACAGCAAAATCCCACTGGCTAATGATTCTACTTATTTCAGTGAATTTGACACAGGTTCATATAGAGCTAGAATTGTTAAATTTGCTATTTTATGGGATTTAGCAGGGTTGTCTTACAAGTGAGTCTTCTGTTTTTAAATTCTGTATCAGGGAGAGCTGCATAAGCACTGTGGTGCTTCGCATGAAGTTGAACTCAATTCCTACAGAGAATATGCTGGACAGATTCAGCCTGTCAAAAAGCCATCTAATGTGTCTCAGTGTGGTTGGGAGCCATTTGGTGAGTGTTTTTTTTTTTTTTTTTTTGTTTGTTTGTTTGTTTTTTGTGTGTGTGATAATGTGTTGAATCTAATGAGAATTAGATTATCTGCCTCTTCCTATTTTTCTTGATGTATGGAGGTATTCAGGAGATTTATTTGGGAGAGGTACTTTCTTTTAAATGTTCATGTTGATATTACAAAGTTAAGTTGTGACACACCTTTACAATATCTTTCCTACTTAAAATCATTTAAACAGCTGATACTATTTTACTTGATATAGCTGTGAGATGTTTCAGTAGAGTTTCAGTCAGAAAATGTGCTTGTATAGAAATTTGGATTCATCTTTAAAATATTCATTGTGAGAGAATAAAATGAGAAGAGTAAAAATGAGTTGTTATATCTTCCTCTGTTTTATTTCAAGGTCCACAGATCACTTAAATTGAATTAGTTGCTGTGTATCTAAACTGGAGCTTTTCAGAGTTCTTATCAGTCAGAAGGAATATTTTTTCCCCCCTAATTTAATTGTGAAAGATGTGAGACTTTCTTGCAGATTAGGGTTGTCAGATTACTGAGTAGTTTATAAACCTGGCCCTTTAACTTGTAAGTAGGTAAATACTTTGTCTATTTAAATATTAAAAAAAAAAAATCTGACAACCGTAATCTGCAAAAAATTTGAATTAAATTCAAATTTAATTGTATTTGAATAGAGATTGTTCAATCACTCCCTGACACTTTATCACTGTAAAGAATATTAGTGGAGTAGAACAGTCACATTCAACATGCTAGTCCTCCATTCCCATCTATGTGGGCATTGGTAATCTTTTCTTCTTATTCTTTAATTAGCAATAAATTTCCCCCATTCTTTCCAAAGATGGGTTGAGATCTGAACTCTGAGTTCTCTATGGACAGAATTCTGTGTTACTATCTGCCTGCTGTGGGGTAGTCAGTCCACTGCCAGGACTTAGTCCCGTATGTTTCCAGAATTATTGGGATGCAGTAAAGCTTGGTTGCTGTTTCCTGTGCCTGGACCAAGGAGGTACTTACTGAGCTCACTAATTTAATATATTAGCTAGCTTTCTTAATTTTCAATACCTTCTGAGCTCCAGTGTCCTCCCTCTTCCATGGACACATGTTATTGCAAAGCTTTTCTTTTTTGAAACAGCTGGCAAGGTGGAAATACCACTAAAAGGAAGAGTGCTGTAATAACTGTGACTTTCATTTCAAATCCAATGGGAATTGTGGTTCCTTGCGAATACCTACGCTCTTTTTCTTAGGATGACCTCAGATCTCCTGAGATTAGGTGCTTCTAGCTGGATGGAGTCCTTTCTGCTGCTTCCATGCTTTCTTCAAGTCCCATTTAGTTGTGGCTGAGGTTGTTTCCCGTACAGAGCAGAATGCTGTTTTTTAAACAAGACTTCTATCTCTGTGGCCTATGACTAGATGGAATACGAAAAGCAAAAGGCTTTAAACTTTTTATAAAATATATTAAGTTGATTCCCCAGAAGCCTATCTGGTGATGGCTTCTTTTTTTAGCCATTTTGTCTTTTAAGACATCACACATTTGATACATATCTTTCTACTATGCTTTTAATAAAATCCCTTAAATTTTTGTGTTTTCTTCTTGTCAAAGAAGCTGTAAGAAATGGTCAACTTGTTAATAACTGATGTTTCTTCTTTTGCCAAATGCTGTTTTGAATACAGTGGAATTGAGAATGGGACTAGTAATGTTTTTCCTGATACGTTACAGATAAAAATGTGAGTTGTAGATAGTTTTTTTGGTTAAATAATATGTTTTGCAAAATTCATGCGTAAGTCTAAAGGTGTCTAATTAAAATTAAATGTCAGTGCAGGTACACAAGAAGTTTTTTTTATAATGTAAAAACTGTTGGAAAGCTATTGGCACATTTAACCTGATACTTTGTTTTGAAAATGTATTCTTAGATAAGAACAACTACAAGCAATTACTAGGAGCACTGGATTACTCTTTTCTGTGTGCATATGCAATTGGAATGTATCTGAGGTAAATCTCACTCTTGAAAAACTGCTTCATAGTTTACTATTTTTACATGAGGGTATACTACTACTGAGCTACTGTCCTTTCCTACTGGAAAGTTTCTGGTGAAGGCAGGAAGAACTTGGCTGTCATGCTGCAATCTCTGGTGTAGCTGCTATGAAAAAGTGCATTTTCCTGAGTCCGCAGTGGTATAATCCATGTTGATCTGTAGAAATATTCTTACCTCCACATGACTTGAATGCTTCCCAGCTCACAGTCTAGCCTGTCTTTCTTCATATGGAGGTAGAATGTATGTCCCCAAACTGCAGCTTTCATGTGTAGACTAAGCTGGCTTTCCTGGCTTTCTTTTAATAAAAGAGGAGAAGCAGGCATCCCCTAAAATTGTAGGGAGTCCATCTTAAGATGTATGAGATGAACTGCCATTTGGATATGCCTCTCTTTATTGACTGAAAATGGAACCTTCATGAGTAGAAGGTTCACTAGCAAGGAAGACAAGTCTCATTCTCAATGGCTGAAGATACTGGAGATGTATTACACCTTACGGGTCATTTGAAAAATGATTTTGTGAGTAAATCATTTCCAGTGTGCGCCAGGTGAATATCTCCCTGAAAGATGATTCTGTACATGTTTGTACTTGGCAATTATTGTTTATTAGCTGTTTCTTGTTTTATTTTGTCAAAGTCCTAAAAATTGCTTATTTCATTTTGCTGATGATACTAAGCTGGGAGGAGTGGCTGACACAACTGAGGGCTGTGCTGCCATTCAGAGAGACCTGGACAGGCTGGAGAGCTGGTCGGAGAGGAACCGCCTGAGGTTCAACAAGGGTCAAGTGCAGAGTCCTGCACCTAGGGAGGAATAACCCTATGCACCAGTACAAGCTGGGTGCTGACCTTCTGGAGAGCAGCTGTGCAGAGAAGGACCTGGGAGTGCTGGTCGATGACAAGTTGACCATGAGCCAGCAATGTGCCCTTGTGGCCAAGAAGGCCAGTGGTCTCCTGGGGTGCATTAGGAAGAGTGTTGCCAGCAGGTGGAGGGAGGTGATCCTGCCCCTCTACTCAGCCCTGGGGAGGCCTCATCTCGAGTCCTGTGTCCAGTTCTGGGCTATCCAGGACAAGAGAGACATGGAGCTACTGGAGAGAGTCCAGCGTAGGGCTACAAGGATGATCAGAGGGCTGGAGCACCTGCCCTATGAGGAACGGCTGCGAGAGCTGGGCCTGTTTAGCCTGGGGAAGAGAAGACTGAGAGGGGATCTTATCAATGTGTGTAAGCACCTGAAGGGAGGGTGTCAAGGGGACAGGGCCAAACTCTTTTCAGCTGTCCCATGTGACAGGACAAGAGGCAATGGGCAGAAATTGAAGCACAGGAAGTTCCACCTGACCGTGAGGGGGAATTTCTTCCCTGTGAGAGTGACAGAGCACTGGCACAGGTTGCCCAGAGAGGTGGTGGAGTCTCCTTCTCTGGGGATAGTCAAGGCCCGCCTGGATGCAACCCTATCTAACATGCTGTAGGTGACCCTGCTTGAGCAGGTGTGTTGGACTAGATGATCTCCAGAGGTCCCTTCCAACCTCAACCATTCTGTGATTCTGTGATTTTTAATGTTTCTGTGCAAAAAAAAAAAAAAAAAAAAAAAAAAAAAGGCAACAGAAGAAAGCCAGCAGCTGACAGTAGAGCTGTCTAAACCAGAATTAAAAAACACAATGTTCTTTATTTTCGAAAGGTGGGGGTGTGGTCACACTTTAACATTCCCTTTCTTTTTCTTTCCTTCCACTTTTCAAGTGGTATAATAGGGGAACGGCTACCTATCCGGTATTATCTGACAGTTGGAATGCTTGCTAGCGGCCTCTTCACTGCAATGTTTGGATTGGGTTATTTCTATAATATCCATAATCTGTGGTTTTACATAATGGCCCAGGTAGGCATGCTGTTACTTAGATACCACAAGGTTTTGTGGTGCTTTTTGGTGTTGAGCTGTTTTTTCATGTGCAAACGATGATTAGTGGTTAGATGAAAAGATAGAAATGCTGGCATGCATTGTGCTCTGAAAAGTAATTAGAGACAACACTGATAGAGTGTATAGCCTCAGGCTTTATTTAAAAAATATATTTTTTAGAGGAAGAACTCTTTAAAAACAAATTTAAGTCTTTCAATATGTGTCAAATCACTGATCAAATCTTTGCAAGCCTTAATGTGGGAGAGTTTTAAAACAGACATATTTACTTTTGTCAGTCTGCCAAAACCTGAATGATGCATCCTGAGTTTCTCTGCAGGATAATTATATTTATGCTGCTAATGATGAGTAGTCTCCCACACTGGTGTGGCTGAGACACAGCCAGCTTCTGCAACAAAAATCGTTGTATGGGATTTTTCAGAGCACTTGGAGATCTGTTCAGACATCACATGTACATTTACCTTTGACCTAAAATGGAATTTAGGTCAGATCCAGGATACAGTTTGTCCTTCTGCATCATTTTAGACATGTCCACACTTTGCATTGCTGTTCTCTTTGTGTTATGTCAGCAACACTTTCACAGCTATGTTTCCATGGCATGATGCAGCAGGACATGCAGTGATACTCGCTTGTGTATTGAAAGCTTTATAACAGTTCCACCTGTCACCTGTTCAACCACGTATGTCGCTGCCCCAGTGCTCTTGGGCTACTTGGTTTCTAAGACCTGAGCCAGCTCCTTCAGGGTTGGACTAGGTGTCTCTACAAAATGCTGCAGTGTATGATGTAGATAGAGTCCTGTAATGCTAAGGACAGTCTCATACTATCAACCTTACTTTTTTCACCAAGAACCAGTTATGTTTATTGCATGTTCAAATGCTCATTGTGCATGTGAATTGTTATACTGTACTTGTACTGTGAAATGCTAGAAAAGGAGTTTTATAGGAGTCAAAGCAAGTTAGGATTCCCTTGGGACCTGTTCACTATCTAGGCTGAAACAGTCCCTATTCGAGCTTCAATATAGCATGTTAAGTTTCTCCTCTCAGTTTGTGTGCATGTTTCTTTTATCTCTTTCAAGATTAATGTTCAGAATTGTCCAATCTCTCCTAAAGCTTTCTTTTTTGTTGTTTTTATTTTATTTGATTACAAATATACTTTATCTTACATTCAAATTGAGCAAAATATTGTGTAGGTATTGGGTGTGCGGAATCAGTTTCTCAGATCTGCTTAGTGGAATGTGATTTTTAAGTCTGCTTAAACATTAATTTTTGTGTTCAACTTCATAAAGTACTTGGAGATATTTAGGTAGAAGGAGGAATCTCTTCAAAATATTATAATTTGTTTGCTACTGGAAAAAAATGCATTGGACACCCCCACTAAATTTCTAAATTCAGAGCGTTTTTGTAGGCCTACTTTTTCCAATGCAGCACTCACCAGGAATTGTGTAGGAATCTGACTTATTACAGGGTGTGTTGGTTTATTGTTATTTTTATATGCTTTCAGATAACTAATGGGTTGGTGCAAACTACTGGCTGGCCAAGTGTTGTTACATGTATTGGCAACTGGTTTGGAAAAGGAAGGTAAATAATATGTAATTCAAAGTACTGGAACTACAAATTAGCACACTTTGTGCTGTAATATTACAATCAATTTAAATATCCTGCTCTTGCTTCAGCGATTTTTGAGGATGAAACAAGCACATGGGTAGATCTTTGAGAGGAATATTTTTTATTATCTTTATTAGTTTACATAAAGAGTTTAAAACATTCTCTCATGTCAGAACAGTGTTTGATAATAGCTCTTTAATCTGCTGTACTTTAGATGTTTAATTTTTCAGATAAAGTATTTCAGAGTTGAATTAAAAAGAATTCTTGGGAATATTATCAGTCTAAAACCACCTTTATTAAAAGGCAGTTACCATACTATTTTAATGTGGAATTTCTCATGTTTTCCTGAGAAATCATGTGTGTCTGTGTTTTAAAGCAGTTTTCTGGATATAGCTCTTTTTGTCTAATGCCCTTTTGGTCTAATGCCTTTTTTTCTGATAAACTTACAGAACTTAATTAAAATTTATAGTATTTAATTAAAGAAGAAAATAGAGCAGCTAATTTAACCTTTCTTTTTGTCACTTTCTTCTTAAAATCTTTTTAACCCTGAGGAGAGGTCATTCACAGTGATTTTTTTCATCATACCATACAGGAGTTTTTCATAGATTTTTGCAGTAGTACAGGCTAAATCCTTTGGTTCTGATAACTGTTGATGCATGTAATACACAGAAATGCTACTACAGTGTCATCTGTTGTAGATAATATTTCCTGAACGTTATTACGAATCAGTGCAAGAGGACATGTGAAAATTAACTATGCTTTCCATATAAAATCATGAGATAAGAAACTTCCATCTAAAGCCAGTTTTCTGTGGTCCCTGCAGCCTCTTTGTTGATACTTACAGAATGTAGAGAGCGATAACCATCATACAATATTGAATAAAATTGGTGGTTCTACACAAAAAGGATGCTTTTATTCAAATTTTGCTTCATGCAAAAGCAAAAACCTTTACTCTTAGGAGGCCAAATAATGGACTGATAGATAGAGCTCTGATATGAATGCCTGTAAACTGGTTCTTGTTCTAATTTTGCTACAAATTTCTTGAAACATGAGCAGACCTTTTAGATCTTGTCTTCAGCCAGAGCAAAAGATGTGTTTTCATTCAAACTAGGTTGCTCCAGATAAAGTGCTACTAAAGGCAAAGTAGTTTTTCCATGACTTAGGAGGAAAAAATTGTTAACTGCGTTGATGTTAGTAGGATTTTTGAGGTTTACGTTAGCCCAGCTGGAGTTATAGTGCAGTAGCTTTAAGCTGGGATTTCCAGGCTGACAGCAGTCTGATCTGTCAGCCCAGCTTGTGCAGCTATTATCTTCAACTAGTGCTTGGTAAGTCCAGGATATGTTCAGAGAACGCTGGATTTGTTCTACCTATCCTGTACAGATTGCTTTCTTCTGCATAGTAAGCCTAAGTTATTCTGAATATATCACATTAGCTTTGCAATGTGTCTGCTGCAGGACTTGCATTCCCGGAAGCACCAGACTTAGTATGCATGTGCTACACAACATGCACATGTTTGTTTTAATCCAGGAAACTCTATCCAGAAACGTGCAAGTCCTAAAGATGTCTTTAAATCCCATTAAATGCAGAGTGAATTCTGTCATGCATAGAAAAGTACTTGGAGTATTTCTGTTAATATTCAGGTGCCTTGAAACGGCTAGATAAAAAACTGTAGCATAAAGGAATGTTCTGTAATAGAACAAAAAGGTTTCAAATATTTCACTGACACTAAATATGAATGTTTTTTTGATATACTTTTCTCACTATAATAGTACTTATTGTTGGCATAAAAATAAGTGTTTGTCTTTTTGATGCAGGAGAGGTTTGATCATGGGAATATGGAATTCACATACTTCAGTGGGAAATATCTTGGGATCCTTAATTGCTGCTTACTGGGTGTCTACCTGCTGGGGTCTGTCCTTTGTGGTGCCTGGTGTTATCATTGCTGTGATGGGGATTGTTTGCTTCCTGTTTCTTATTGAACGTAAGTGTTTTAGTCTGATAAAAACCATGTAGATGCTTGTTATGGTGGTGGAGGGAGGAACATCAGCTGTTTAAATTAAGGTACCAATGCAAAGTATGTGTAATAGTTTATTCAGATAGAAACAAATGCTCTTCAAACTACAGCAATACTTAAACCACTTTTTCCTAGAACACTATATGGAGAAAAAGACAGGTATGTCCAAAGAATTAATGCACTCAGACTGGCACATCTGAGGAAGTACCATTTCAGAATTCATTATGGTTCCCTGTCTATATATAAACTTTTCAAGTGCATCTTAGCAGAATATCCCACCTTGCTGCAATGTATATGCAGTGCTACCATTCAAGTCGCATTGTCCATATTCTATACTATAAGATCTGGAAATCAACTGATAGAGCAAATTTTATTACTTTAATTGTACTGTTTGAAATTGAAAGAGAAAGAATTCTTCCTCTTGTCCTTATATGGACTCAGATATATTAGTATATGAAGGCTTATGTTACTGTAGCTGTTCCATCTCAGGAAGTAGAAATTCTGTAGATACAACTGGAGTGTTGTAATGAGCTGGTATGCCAGACTAGCACTTAATACAGTTATAGAATGGGAAGGATACTATGGAGCACCATTATCTTTTTCCCTACTGGCACAATTAGACATACCAGGACTGCTTTTGTGTCATCTGTGCTATTGGCTTATTGGGAATAAATTACACAGTTGTTTCCCCCTCAATCCCCTCATAGTCTAGACCAAGCTGAACTGATAGAAGTGTTTTAAGATATGTTATCCTTGTTTTCCTTATTAACCATGTGTGATACTGTATTTCAGATCCTAAAGATATAAGTTGCTCCTACACACCATCCAGTGTAAGTAAATGCTTTTTCTGTTTAGATTTCTGCCTTCTTATATACATGTTTATTATGGTAGTTCTGGAAACCAGATGATTTGTGTGGTTGTTCTGTGTCAGGCCGTGCTATTACTGACTTAAGTGTGAGGGAATAATCACTGTTCTGTGCTGCAGTAGAAACTAGTAGCTTTCTATCAGAACAGGGTGAATCAAAAGGCGAAAGATTGATTTTAACTTGCATTTTGCAGTGGATGAACTCATTAAGGCAAAACAAGTAAAAAAAAAAATCATCTTTCTTTAAGCTTTCTTATTTTCCTCTAGTCTTCCTGTGCAACAAGATACTTAGAGCATTTTGACCTGTATCCTCTGTTTGCCCTCCTTAGGTAAGGCATAATGAGATAGGTGCCATCCGTATGCAATGAGGGTCTTGCTGTTTGAGAATACTATACTAGGCATTGCAGAAAGTAAAAAGCAAACAGACCCTCCCCCCTGACGCAGTCTCAATGAAGTACGCATCTATGAGTTTGGGGTGGAAGGTGGTAGAGGGAAGGACCATAGGAGCACATTGCTGGGGAAAAGAAGGTAGCAAGGTCTGGTTATGTAGTTAAGGTGAAGAGACTGGGGTAAACAGCCCATGGCAGTGAATTTTGTTATCATATACCATGTCATTTACGTAATCAAAACCAGCTAGGGTTAATGAAGATTATACTTGTGTTAATAAAGAGCTGTGAAAATGGAGAGAGAAATAGCTTATGCTTAATGGTATGGGTCGCATGGCAATGCAATGCTTTAGTTTTTATAGAATCGCAGAATAATTTGAAATGGACATCCAGAGGTCATCTGATCCTACCCCCCTGCTCATAGTGGTGCTAACTTTGATGTTCTTTGATTGCTTAGGTCTTGCCTGGTCAAATTTTGAACATCTCTAAGGATGGAGATGACATTTATACTTACTTACATTCTAAAAACTCATTGGACATTTAAAAAGAAGTATTGATTACATGGTTTACTGGCATAAAAAACGATGCATTTTGTTGTTATATGAGAACCTGTATTTTGAGGGCTTAAATTTCAGTGAGGTAGTGAACTTTACTAAGCTGTAAATGTGTTATCACACTCACACTGTTTTCTGTTTCTGGAATGCCTACTGCCTGGCTCACAAGGGAAAATACAACTATTTTGACACTAGAGTTTGAAAATCCAGCATTAGAGACTGACCATTAAAGGCAATGTGAAGGCAGGATTATGGGGTGTGTGTGTGTGTGTGGATGTTTAAGCCTTCTTTGAGTTGTTAAACATTGCGTATATGCTTCCTCTGCCATTGTGGTAGCAAAACTGTAGCTTTTAATTGTTTCTAAAAGGAAGTCTTCTGCTTAAATATTTGCATAAAGTTGTTGGTTGTTTAAACACTATTTAAAAGTAAGTTGGGAAGATGTTTAAGCTCCAGTACTGAGATATTAGCCCAATACCATTGGCACAAAAGTGCATAAGACAACTTAAGTGCTCAAAACCAAGTTGAATAGAAAGTCATGTCTATACTGGGAAAAGAGATGTATGTTAGAAAGCTTTTGATACTGTATGGGAAGATTATTCCTTTCTTACTTTGTGTAGCTGTTACCCAAGGGGAGGGAGGCAATCCAAACAGAACAAGAGAAAAATAAGCAAGGAAAGAGAACAAAACGGAGAGCTTTAGGGAAGACAAACTGTGTGCACCTTTCGGTAACAGAATGTCATTTGTTACCCTGTTAGGCTGAGGAGTATATTTGCAGGTTCATCTCTGCTTTATGTTCTGTAAGACTTTGGTATCTGTTTATTTGTACTGTAACCAAAAGGCTCTTCTCCTTTGGCTCCCAGGGAACTGTGGGCAATCACACTCTGTCACATTTTAGACAAGTTCTTTGAAAGCATAGAGAAGAAGGAGTGGTAAAGAGGGTCTTGACGTTTCTGTGAGGGCAGATCAGGCCTGTTGAGGAACATGCTGGGGAGAAGGTCCCAGGGAATCCCACATATATTTTCCTATACTAAAGGATTATCCTTACGATCAGCTGCACATGTATGTATATGTCAAATATACCTTTTAGTTGCAAGTCTGACAGATTGCACAAGAATGATTTCTGCTTTTTACTCCTTCCTCCCCTCCATCAGTTTTAGATAGCTTTTTGCATTTTAAATGTTTTCTTTTTCTTGAATAGTAACTGAAGGCAACTTGTCTTTTGTAGTGTTTTTTTTAAATGATCTATGTGACTCCTATTCTTAGTGTGTTACTGTGAGATAAAATGTATTCACAATAAACTCTATATTTTTCATTTAGTTCTCTTGCTTCTTAAAGATAAGTTCTGTAAACTATGAGAATATTTTATGTAAATCTTAGAGATACCTACGAGAGACACTTTTTCCTTTGGCTTTTATGTAGTTCAGAAATGCTCCTGAGAACATTCTAGCTGCTTTTATAGTAGCTAGAGCATAATTTTTACAAAATAATCTGTTAAGCTTTATAGATGTCTACCATTTGTTTCAAATATACTTACTAGAAAGCACAGCAAAAGAAGTCTGCACAATAGATTGCTCATATAATTCACTAAGAACTGATATAAGAAAAATGTGATATTGAATATAATACTTGTCATGATTTTTTTTAACAACAATCTAGCATTTTAGGAGCTTTTTTCCTTTCATTCACCACCCCTCCACCTAGGCCTAGAAAGGGGATATCATTTGACTTAATCTTCTCTAGAACAGTAGCAAGATCACTACACCATGTGCAGCCTCATTGTGTAGCAATGCATTTGACCTCCTGTTTCCCTGGAAACCTTTCTTTCCAGAGAAGAACCAAAGGCATCACTTCTCCTTTCCCCATTCCGTAAATTTAAATTTGAAATGCTTGTAGAAGGTTTGTAAAGTACTCCCCACACTCCTTGGACTTTTTTCAGATTAAGATTTGCCTTTGTCTTGGGATGCTATATGCCATTTGAATTGCATAATTACCTCACTTCAACTGTGTGTAATCTGCAAAGTACAGTGAATTCTGAATTCTTAATGAATATGGCTTGCAGTTTCCGTTCACTGTGGGGAGAGTGGTTGTATGAATTGAGGAAATTGATAGGATAAGAACAGAAGTTCAGTAAGGTGTCCTAAAAATGCAGATATGGTAGTGACCATATCTGATTGCTAAAGAAAAAAAAGATTTCTAATAGAAAGAAGATTCACGCAAAGAAATAGTGTGTGTTATCACTTGGAACAAAAAATTTCAGCTTTGCTGGGCGAGGAATAGAATTTTCTGACAGGCATAACATGACAACCATCATTTTGCGCTCAATCGGTCTGAGAAGTAAAACAACCTATGTGCTTTTGCCAATTGTTAGAAATCCTTTCTGAAGAATAATAATGAAAAAATACATACATTATACTGATAATGCTAAAGCAGGTCACTTTGGACAGATTTTTGGTGCGATGCAGGTAACTACCTACTGGTGCCAAATACTCAACTTTGTTATGGAAAAATGAGATGACTTAAATTTAAACAAAACTAAAATAAATACTTAACATGAGTGAAATTCTTTGTTATCTCTGTGTGATACTGCTATCCTGGACTTAGTACACTTTTTGCAGCATACTCATGAGCCTAGTGTTTCTACAGAGTTTACAATGGTGAGTGATCTCATTTTATTGAGTTGTGCAGAAGCACAAGGGAAAGCTGGGCAAAGAACCTTGGATAAACAATTCTCCTTCTTCATTTACTAGTTTCTTGGGGCATTCTTTGTTCACTTCTATTCATCTTTACTCTGATTTATGAATTTGAAATTTGTTTCAAAACATTTGAGTGTGGTAAAGTGCATTTAGATGACAGAACTGGAGGTTTAATATATAGCTTTCCAAATGGCAGTTCCCATAACGAATAAATGCAAGAAGTCAATGTGCTTTGTCATGCATTGGTGCACTCGTATAATGGATGTTAGAGAGCGGGTTTAATGGCATTTCTAAAACATGCTGATTTTGAACTTTTTTATTGCTTCTTGTCACTTTTCTCGCTGTATTATTTTTATAGGTACATGTGTTAGTTGCAGAATGTTCATACAGGCCTGTCTTTATGCACTAGCAACTTTCTTTAACGTGATCTTGTGTTTCCAGGAAAACTGGTTCTTAAACCCCTGTGATAAAGTGCTCGTGCATTTAGAAGATACTACACTGTAATGTTTATCTTCCGAAGAACAGAAAAAAAATTCAAGTTTTAAATGTATAGCCTCTCAGTCTAGTCCTTATCCCCAGACGTTTCCTCCTTACCACAGTAAATCTTATTTTTGACAGTCAAATGAAAGTCTTTCATTTTTTTTTCTCTGCTGTGCTGCTTGAATAAAGATGTAGATGATTTTTCTGTAGATAATGGATTTTCTTCCCCATAGATTGTTGTAAATCATTTTCCAACAAGAACCTAATTTTCTATAAGATAAAATCTAAAAATTTGTTTTATCAAACCCTGAGGATTTGAGTTTTGTTTATTTGTTCTGGAGTATACATGCCAAAGATTGCTTGTGCCTGTGCTACTGCACTGAACAGCATAAATACTTACTTACCCTCACTTCATAAATTCTTGCTTTCTTAGAGGGATATGTGAATGAATGGCAGTTTGTTTGAAGGAAACTGCAAGATACATGCTTGAATTTTTGGGGGGCAAGAATTACTCAGAGCTTCATTTTGAATTAAAATGTTCAGTCAGAATGGGCATTCCTTTCTGATTTTTTTATTATTGTTTTTATCTTTAATGTGGCATTCAGGATGTAATTAGATACCTGTCAACCAAATATCTTATCTCAGAAGAATATACAGTGCTTCTTGTGGTCTTAGCATAGGTTCTCCCTACCTGATTGCAAACTACATTCAAGCTCTACATTTAATTCAGCAAATGAAGCTTAGTATCTCTGGCAAATCCTTTTAGACGCAGGACCCCAGGCTGACATTTTCCAAGGAATGTTCATATTAATAGATACGTGTAGAAAACAATATATTAGCCGAGGTCAACCTAGGGGCCTGAAGGAATGTGCAAAGTGTGGGTGGGTCTGATTTGTGGGAAAGCTACTACTAGAGCTGTCTGGAGGAAGACATTAGAGTAGGTTGCTCCAAGACTCTGCCTGAGAAGTTGGAGAGCACTCTGACTTACTGTATCTTATAATTCTGACATTCTGCACTCTGGTATTGTAGGATCTAGTAGATCCTACAGTATAACCCATTGCCTCAATTTCTGTTTTCAGCTCCCTAGAGGCACTGTAGCTCTTCATTACCCTGCTTGCCCCTAATAGGACAGCCTCTTGTCTGATTCTAGGTAGGAAGACTAGGGCAAGCATAAGATAAAGGGATAAACTTTTTCTATCTTCAGCAGGTAGGGAATTGAAGAAAAACAGCTTTTCTGAAACGAGTCAACTTTAACTGCTGTTAAAGTAATCTGCTTATGAGACAATAGAGGGTTGAAATGCCAGTGAATATTCATTAGTGGAAAAAGCTGTTGAGGATGTTAAGAATGGTATGACTGTGCTCTGAATTTAGTGCTGCTTCTATGTACAAGACAGCATGGAATCAGCCCTCAAATACATTTGGTAACTGTGTTTTTATATAGATTGCAGTAAGTCTGCCTAAGAACTTAAAAAAAAAAAAAAAATTAAAAGCACTGTCATTATGTTAGAAATGCTCCATTTAGGGCTGTTTTTACAGTGTTATACACAGAGACTTTTGTTGTAAAGAAATGATTAACACTAACGTAATCTTTTAAAAAAGAAAAAGTAACAAGCTTTTTTTTTTTTTTCTTTCTTTTTCTTTCCTCCCCTCTTTCAGAGTTCTAAAGCCTTTCTGAATGGTGCGGGTCGATTCAGAGTCCAGTCCTTAAACGTTAAGGAAACCTGCCAGTCTCAGGTAAAATGTAATCAATTATTGTGAAAAGTATGGAAAACTTCCTCATGTGGAACAAACTCGCATGGAAAATTTATAGTGGATTTACTATGGGTAAAAGTTGGTCTTTGTTTTAGAATGCTGAAGTCTATTTCCCTTTTCATATACAAATGTAATTCTGAACAAGAGAACTAAGCATTATCTAACTTAAATGCTGCAAGCCAAGCTGAGTATGATAGCATGCTTACTCAGTTAGTTTTAGTTTGCAATCTGCATAAAATTCCAGCAAAAAGGAATGCATTGCAGAATATTCTGAATATTACACATTTGAAATCTTTAAACTACTTCTATTCTGTGTCCACTGTTTGCCCTCTCACTTCTGTCCTTTATTAATGTAATAGATGTATGTGCTTACAGGATTATGCATGGAGACAGAGAGTTCTAAATATGAGCAGTTATTCACAAGAATCCTGCTTAAAACTTGTAAGTGTAAGTGCTGGTAATTCTCACTGGAATCTGAACTCTGGATTTGCCCATTCTTGGGTAAAAAGAAATGTTAGCTTGTGATGAACGTGAAGTGAAAAAAATCCATTTCAAATACTGTATTTGTATTCACTGCACTTGGCACATTCTATCCTGTGATAGATAACTTTTTCTTTTTTTAACTTCTTCAGACTTATACAGGAAAATGGAAACTTCGTGTTGTTTTTCATTCTTTGCCCACAGAATAATAATCAGTGTTGATGAAAAGGTTTCGAAGTTCCTGTCAGGGAAACATTTTATTCATGATTTTGATTGACTCTCTTTGTATCTAATGGAACAGTCTGTGTATTACTCCCACTGTACTCAGTTTACTCATGTTCATTTTGAACTGCTCAGGAACAGTCCCCAGCCCAGAAACAGTTTGTCAATATTATTCCACAGCCGGCTGAAAAATAAGGAAGATGATGTAAGAATTACAGAGCTAAAATGTGCTCAGCAGCTTAGTAGACAAAAATGACTCTGTTACCACTGGTTTCTAGTATTGCTAATTGGCACCTTCACAGTCACCTCTGCAAAGAGTCTGTGGACTGTGTGGGCAAAGGCAACGTACCTGCTTGTACTGACTGGTGTTCCCTTGTGAGCCCAACAGGGAGACAACGTTGACATTGAAGCACGAGAGCACTTGCCAACACTCCTGTTTGTTAATATTTGAATACTTTTTTTCCCTGCCAGATGGGTTGCCCATTTCTACTATGGAGTACAAATAAGGTTTAAGGAGAAAAAAAAAAAAAAAGAAAAAGAAAAATTCCTGTTTGTCTCTGCTTGGGGCCCCAGTTTTTCTACTTGTGACGGAAGATCTTTCTTCTGTCAAAGTAGAGTTGAACATCTTTGCTTTTTGCAGTGGTTTTATTCCAGTTATGTTGAGCTGATTATCACTGTTAGCTTTTGTGTGTGTATAAACAGCAGATGGTTAGCATTTATGAGCTGGTATATTCCAAGCACACTAGAGTGGAAGCTTTTACTGATTTTTTGTTGACCTCTTCAATTATTATAAAAAGAAAGCAAATATTCAGGATATGCAGCGACTGAAAGCAGAATGTGTTTTTCAACGTGTGACCTGAGTAACTCCACATGTTCATTACTACTTGTGTCCGTTTGACCTCTTAAAAATTATACAAAATTGAGAGATAATGAATCTTTCCCCAGAGATCAAGAGTGCACCATATGTCTAATCGCTCTATCTGACAAGCTGACAAAGCTGAACAATGTTATCTCAGCCAAGTGCCAACTACTTTTTTTTTTATCCAGATGCACAGCATAAAAATCTCATATTGTCAATAAATGTCTTCAGCATGAGTTGCTAAATGAGGTATTTGTGCTTTAGTCACTTACACTTTGGTATTCAACCCTCTCTACTTTAATAGATTTAGAGCCACCTGTTTGAGAAATAAGCAGTATTACCTCAGGCAATTCTGACTGGGTTTGTAGTGTAAGTGGTATGAGATTCACCCAATTGCTATCTAGACATACATTCTGTTGACTGCAGTGAGGAGCTCAGCTGAGTGAAGTTGTCAGCACTTTTTTAATATTAGCGGCTTTGATTTGAATTGCTACCATCAAAATAATTTAAGTTTTGAAGTTGCTGGAGTAATTCAGAAGATAAATATTGATGGAGTAACTCAGGTGCCATAGTGCCATTTTAGATGTCCCTACATGTTTTTCCTGTCTTCCAGTTCCTACTTCAGTGTGTTGCAGGGTTACCAATAAATCTTGCATCCTATCTCCCAACTCTATACCAATTTTTTGGATGTCACATGGTAGCTTCTAGAATTATACTAAGTGTCCAGGTTCAGGCACCTGAGTGGTTCTCTGTCTTCTCCTAAATGGTGCCCTTTAAAAATAGGATTACTTTAGAATTACTCAGAGTAAAGTAGCGAGATTGAATGTATCCATCATATTATTTTTCTCTATCGGCTTACGAAATATTAATCAGAAAGTTTTCATCTTTGTAATTATTGCTGGAAACGGAATGATGTGCTATTTTATTTTTACTAATGTACAGCCAAATATGTGTTAAGTCTTAGTGAAGAATTAAACTCAATTCAACAATGTGCAACAATTGTGAGAAAGAAAACTGTATGTAGAATATATTCATAGCCAGTAATGGAGCAGAACTGCTAAGTGTGGATAAAATTGAGAACGTATGTTTATGACTAGATTGAGATGACTTGCTTAACAAGTATTCTTAACAGATAGTGGAAATATTATTGAAGTAAAATAATTCCTAGTGCAAGAAGACAATTCAGAATTCAGTTCTTAGGTAATATTGGCAAAAACTGAAGACTTTTCTAATTTGTGGATTGCAGTGCTCAAAAGAAACAGGTGAAAAAAATCATCGATTGTTTAACATAAAGCACTCACTATCCATAACTCAACTGGAGAGAGGACCTCTATTTAAATCGATGGATAGGATGATATTGTGGACAGAGTCTGAAAAAGAAGCTTAATATTTGTACAGCAGGTAGATGATACATAGTTTTATAGAGAAATACGTTGTAATACCCAGTAGTTTTTTTGGTTCTAATTAGACCACCTAAATAGTGGTGTAAGGAAAGCCTGGAAATTTTCTTGTTAAGTCAGACTGAAATACATGTTTTTTTGCAACTTGAAGTCTCTGTTCCATAGAACAGAGATTTGATTGCATAAGGCAGTGTACATTCTCAGGCATAAAAAAACCAGGCATGTTTCTCTATATATACTTTATATACCCAAATCAAGTGATTTAAAAAGCCATAACTTTCTGTAATAAAAATACATACAACATATCTTAAAATGACTTTGGAATTATTTGATTACTTTATATGTGTTTTGATATATTTTTCATATATTGTTTCATATATTGTTGCTGGGGGAAATTACAGGATTCAGAGATGCAGCATTTGCTTATTGACAGTGAAAACTGCACTGTGTCACTGAACTCTGGCACTTCAGTCCCTGCAGAAGGCAGACATGGGACATCAGCTATCAGCTTCCTTGGGGCCTTGCGAATACCTGTGAGTACATGTGCTCTTCTTGCCTGTTCCTCCAACAATCATATTTCTCATGCATTCTGAGTGGAATGATAGATGACATTAACATTGCATCACAAGCTCTGATTGGCAGCTCTGGTCTATATAAAGCAGTGTTTTGGTATATGAGATGAAGTGCCTTCTCAGAAGGGAAGTGAAAATTGGTCCAAGAGTATCCTGTTCTCCAGTAAGCAGATGACATAAGGTCATTGGTAGAATCAGAAATTATGAATGTCTAGATTCTAGTACCTGCATAGACTGATTTTTTACGAGATGCGACTAATATACAGCCTATAGTGTAAAAGTTTACAGATATTAACCTGATTTGAAAATATGCCTGCATGTCATATAGGGATTAAGAACGGAAGAGTAGGCTGAATCTATAAGCACTTGAGCTTCTTTCCTCTGCATCAGAACTTCCTTCCGTGGCTTCCTTTTACACTCGTCAAAATTCTTTTAAATCTCTTCTATGGCTTATATAGAGAAGGCAGACAACTCAAGCATTCAAACTGCTGGAAAAGGAGAGAAGGGAAGTTTACTTTAATTCAGAGACATTCGGACTGTTCTGTAGGGAGCACAAGTAGAATTGAACCCAAATTTATTTGGACCAAGGGTAAAGGTAGAGGAAGAAATCTCCAGCACCCAACTGCTATATTCCTACATCATTGTGTTTTGTCCCATATCACCTTCTATCCCAGCTGTTTTTCATGTGACAAAGTGAAAGTAACGAGTAGAAAAATTACTGCTGCCACTTTGAAACTCTAACTCTTGCTCTATTTTTCCTGCCTGATGTTGGGAAGGGTCACAGCTGTATATGGAATCACTGCATTTGTGTATTGTCCCTGCAGATAACTACAGTAAACCATACCATGGATTTAAAAAGTCCATCTCCAGCTGAGAATGTTGGATGGTGAAGGGAATGAAGATAGGTTAATTTGGCAGTTTAGTGCAGCTCTGTGCAGTAAGCACACCTTTCCTATACCCAGCAGGAAAGAAAAAGGAACAAATAGGTATTTGCTGTGTCTGTGGTGTGATTTTTGCCGCTTAATGATTTGAAGGCCTGTGTCATACTGGTAACTGGCTATTTGTAAAGATTTAAACAACAAGTGAGAGATCTTAGATCACCTAAAAATGCATCTAAAGAACACAAAATATGCCTTTTTCTCTGGTATATACTCGAGTCCTGCTACACTGGTATGTATATGGAAAAAAAACTTTACTTTGACAAAGATAAGTGATATAGGTGTCCCAAACGCTTGCTGTTTATTTTAATGTTTTCTCTTTTGTCAATTCAGTACAATTAAGAGGAGAAAAAGTGTGTGAGTAGAGTACCACAATTTGCTCTGATTGTAAGCTTTGTGCTTGCAAGAGAAGAAAGCTGCTTGAGTTTTCTTGAGAGAAAAAGAAAAGCCTAAAATACTACTTGGGAACAGTTTTCATAATGTACTTTGAAAACAAGTAGCAGCATATATCAAGGTTCTGACTTCCTGTGCCCTTTTTTTCTCTTAGGGAGTCGTAGAATTCTCTCTGTGTCTTTTGTTTGCAAAATTGGTGAGCTATACTTTTCTCTTCTGGCTTCCTCTGTATATCACAAATGTAGGTAAGTATAACTGTAAAGAGAACAGGATTATGCCTAAATAGTGCTTGAAAATATAAGCTTGAGATAAATAAGAAAATAGTCTATTTCAGAAGTAGTAATGTTTATCTTTGTTACAGGAGCAGGAGTTGTGAGTCACCAACTGATACTTTTCTCAGTATTATGGCTTCAAAATTATGAGTGTTTTTCAAAAAAAAAAAAAGAGAGAGAGAGAATCTGGCTCAGCAGTTCCAACCCAAGCCACAGGGGTGTGGCTGTGGCTCTTAAGAGACAATCAAAAAAGTTTACTTTATAATCATGTTTTTAAATAATTGAAGTGCCTTATCCAAACATGTACCAAAAATTTAAATGAGTTTCTTCATCTATTCACTAGTGCTATTTTCTTTTGTGCTGTAGAGTACAGAGGAAAGAATTTTCCTGAACTAGAGAAACTGTTGTTCTTGTGAGTCATCATGTAGCTTTAAACTCCCAGCTACCTATAAAGGTCGTAGTAAACGAGTGTAACAGTATCAACCACCAGAGAGAGACAGGTTAAATGTTACAGGAAAATGCACAGAGTTGCAAATACTGTAGCTAAAGTCTGTTTTGTAGACTCCAGATAACCAGTGCTCCTGCAGGAGGAGGATACCTTGAAGGCAGCTGGCTTTTAATAGAAGGATTGATGATACTTAGCACAGTCTTCCCATCTCTGCTTTGACTAGTTCATTGTTGGTGAGGTTATGGTAGTGCCACTGACACCACTGTTTTAGCACATACTTCTCTTTCAAGTATTTTTCTGAGAATTCAAAAAAATATCAAAGAACTTAAGAAATTCGGTTCCTTTTGAAACTTTAGACTGAATGTAAATATATACAAACACTGGTCCTCACTGCTCATGGCAAGCAGTGGAGTTGAGGAAATCATGGTCTTTCCAGAGTCCTCATAAACTATGCAGTATATGCTATGCCAAGCAGGGGGCTAGATGTAATCTAATTATGAATATTACTGGTCATAACTGGCCACCAGAGCAAGGCTCAGTAAGTGATCCAAATGTATGCTAACTGTGTTTTTAGAACAAAAAGCTTAACTTACATGCATTTGCTACCTGTTTATGAATCTGGCTGCTAATACAGAATACGTCAGAATATTTTTAGTTCAATGACTGATTAGCCCTATTGCTCAAACTTTATCAATAGTTACAGTGGTAAAATGCAGTCATGTAGTGTAATCGTATCCAAAAGACTGTATCACTGAATAACCAGTATTGATATATTCTTACGTGTCGTACACATCAATACGTAAGAACACCTTGTGATAGCTTGTTCCTATGAATAAACAATACTACTGTAAGATATTCTTACCCTAGCATGAAAAGATTATACTGAGGACTATATTTTTTTTTGTAGTCTTGAAATGAGACAAATGTTTTACTTCTGTTACTAGAGCATCTTGATGCCAAAAGAGCTGGGGATCTTTCCACACTGTTTGATGTTGGTGGAATCTTTGGTAAGTTTAATATTTCATACTTAGTCAGACCAGTTTAGAAACGTTTGTGGCATACACAGCTGCTTACATGTATTAATCTTCTGTCTTACATCCACTGAAGAAGAAAGGTGCTTGGTTGAAAGCTGGGTTGGACACTGAGAGTGTAAAAGTAAACATTAAGTAAAACATTGATTGAACAAACCACTGAGCTAATGATGTTGTTCACAATAGACTATAAGACAGAATCTTTCAGTTCCATCAGTTCTGGAAACAGGTCTTTGTCACTTCAACTGTCTAAATATGTTCCTTTTTGTACCCTATGATACCACAACTAATGCAGTTTTACAGCTGTGTATTTTTCTGTAGGCAGATAGGTGAATAGCCAGTTTTTTCTTGATGTCTGAAGCTGCTGTATGTGATAAAACAAGAAGATTGTAGTAATAATAATACCTCATAAAAAAGCAAAAAAAAAAAAAAAAAAAAAAAAAACCTATTGTTAACAACTAAATAATAAAATTTTGTCCTAGTGTAGAAACAGTACATCTCACAATAGCACAAACATCATCATCTTGATGTCCACTTGCTTCACCACCCTACCCATCCCCATTTCTTTATAGAAAGCCCTATGTCAGTCTGTGGGGAAAATGAAGCTCTCAGTGAGAGAAGTTTCCCAGGATCAAGAGTTGTGTGGTCCCCAGTGGTTAAAGATGCAAGTGACAGGGTGTTCTGCAGCTGTTGCTCCAGTCTTGGGCTGGATGTCCCTTGCACCATCCCTTGCTGCTCAACTGGACAAGTGAGGTGGGTTACCACACAGCTGGAAGCCAGAATTCATAGTGCCTTAGAGATCTGGGTGACTTTGTTCAACAGTCTCAAGGCACATCACACTATACTGTGTATCCAGGCTTGACAAGGGGGCAGGTGCTGCTTGAACATTCAGAGTTTAAATATAAATTCAAATGGGACATAGGCACTTTGGAGTTGGGCAGCTGGTAAGGGAGAGGAAGGCCCAGCAATATGTACAATCTGGGAATCCAGAGAACTTTCTTTCCTCCTTTTGGTAGCTCCTACCTTTTGGTACCTCCTTCCTCCAGGCCTTCCAGCCTGCTCCAGCCATGTGCAGCTGCCATGCTCTGAATATTGCTCCTGTATGTAGTCATTGGCAAGCACAAGAAGCAGGGGGTCTTAAACAGCCTGAGGTGACTACCGGGAGAGAAAAGAAAAACTTTTTTTTTTTTTTTTTTTCCTCTGCCCCAAGTTCTAGAATAGCTCTTGTTTCCTCTGGTTGTGGTGTGACATGGACAGAATATGGCATCTGACACATTGACACTGAGCTTATTTTTGCATGTGGGGAGTTAAGGAACTGGATGTATAAGGTCTTTTTCAGACTAGCTGGATGTCAGAATGGAGCCCCATAGAGCCTGGTGCAAAGGCATTCTGCATTCAGAAGCAACAGAACAGTGGTTTCTAAATATTTCTTCCCCCTCTCTGCCCCTCCGTCCACATCATCCTGGCTATTCAGTTGCCCTTGGAGTAAACAAAAAGGAAGAACTGTTTGCAGCAGTTATCTTCCACATCAGACCTGGTAGGGTAATAAGGTTACTACTAAATACAAATTATATTGTCAATCCACAGCCCTGTACTGTTGCGTACAAGTTCACATTAAAAGCTGTACTATATTGTTGTAATCTGGGTTGACTTTCATTAAATTTGTCTGATATTTAGTGTGTAAAGCATGCACAGAGCATGCCCCTCATATCTGTCTTTTCTTGCAGGTGGAATTTTGGCAGGCCTGATTTCAGATCGACTGGAGAAGAGGGCATCTACCTGCGGAATGATGTTATTGCTGGCAGCACCCACAGTAAGAGTTTGACCATGCATGGATTAGACTTTGTCAACATTATACATAGGATGTTCTGAAAACAGAATCTTCCAACTCAAAAATAAAAATTCATGCTGGATTCAAAGTTGGCATGAAAAATTGAGTATATGAGCAGCTGTAGAGATTTGGGCTGGCTTTACTAAACATGTTCAGTGCATTGCATGTTACAGGATTCTGTGGAAAATCTATTACTGTTTTGTAAAATGTGCTGTCCAGCTTTTAGCCAGTATTTTAGCTGCTCCAAGGATAAAGGTGCTGTGCTATTACTACTGGAAAACTGACAGCTGTATGTATGAGGTGCATTTTTCTTTAGGAGTTTTGATGCTATTGTAAGCAGTATTCTGTGCTTTGTTGACACTGGCAGATTGAGAGTTTAAAATTGAATGGTCTCATCATGTATTCCTTTCTTCTGAGAAGAGGAGCAGCAATACTAGAGAATAGGAGCATACCCCTTATTTCCTTCTCCAATTCCATCAAACAACCATCACACTGTTGTTTAATAGACTTTTGTAAAACCTAGGAAATCAGAGCTACTTCTCACATAATACCACTTAAGATACTTTTTAGTTAACATGAGGAAAATGGAGTCCATAGGATTAATCCTTATGTTTATATTCTAGCATGTCTGTTTTTTTCATCTTTACCACAGTTGTACATGTTCTCTGCAGTCAGTAAAATGGGCCTTGAGGCTACTATAGGTGAGTATTTTGCTTCCTGTGAGCATCCCCTACTTGTGTGGGCCAGTTTGGTTAGACTTCCCCCTTTTCCTGAACACCAGGATCGATAAAGGTTTTGGGAAGTGCCTTTTGGCTCAGCCCTATCTTCTAATATATTTGGGAATTCCTCTCATGGAATAAACATTGCAAAAATGTATGTAACGTTTCCTGCTTTCCCAATTCTGGAATGGGGTCAGGGGAGGTAAGGGAAGATCTAAACTATTTGAGAACTGCAAGCAATGCCATCTGTTCTAGTTGGCATCCATTCCAGGCAACTCACATTTCCTCTTCTTTGTCCAACTTCAACAGTGATGCTACTTATCAGTGGTGCCCTGGTGAATGGTCCTTATGCACTGATCACCACTGCTGTCTCTGCTGACTTGGTGAGTTTGTCTTTCTCTCTGTTTCTAATGTAGCAAGTTTGGCCTCTGGAGAGAGTCCTCTGACTTCTGCAGAGTGGTCAGTGAAGGGCTGTATTGTCCCAAAGCAAACAGATAAGGAGCTGATTAGGCAGAGCGTTGAACTCAGCAACTGAGATTGCTTTAGAGTTTGTGTGTTAGCGTGAATTAGTCTAATGCTTGTGAGAGGCTTCTAAATTATCCTTGCCTTCTAACAAGAAAGACCAAAGATGGGATATTGTAGATGAGTGCTAAATATAATAGATAAATGTGAAGATTGCATGCAAGGCCAAGTCTCTATACAGATGCCATCTCTCTGCTCCCTTTCATATTTTGCATCTTTAAACAAGAAGGGGCCATGTGTCTGTGTGTATGAGATGAGCTGGAGACTTCATTCCCATCAGCACAGAAAGCTAAGCTTAGCACATAGCTTTACTTTTGCCCATGCTACCCTCTACCCTTTCTTCTATAGTTATTTTAGCTGCCTGTGGTTCCAGTTGGATAAGATCTCTCAGTTACAAATACAGTGTGAAAGCACTCATCCTGGTACCTTTCATTAACAAGGCTTCTGAAGGTTACTTTCAAAGGTACTGGTTCATGAGGGCACAAAGCAAGAGACAAAAATTCTCTAACAGCAAACACACTAAACATAGGAAAAGGAGCAGGAGTACATCCAGACTTCCTCTGAAGCCCTATCCTTGTCCCAGAGCTTTTGGCAAGAGAAAGGATGCCACATGCATTGCCCATTTTATCCGTTGCCTTGTAAAAGGGACTGCAAGCTAGAATGGTACAAGACATCACAAGACCCGTACCTGTTTCATGAGAAGAGAGTTGAAACCGTCAGATAATTCCTCAGATATCAACAAATAACCGTCTGACATGAGGAAAAGTAAAACACTAATTACCTTTACTATGTTTTTGTCAGTGTGCTGGAATTAGAGCTATTTTATTTTCAGTTCTCTAAGCTGTTCAGTTTTTCTGTTTTTTTTTTTCTTTTTTTTTCTATCCAGCTACTAAGCCATTCCTGCTTGTTTTGTTCCGAAGACCTGTCTTTTAAAATTGGAAATGAAAAGTTTCTTCTGGTTCAAGAATTCTCTGAATGAACATTTTAGTTTATAACTGTAATTCTGGTACTCCAGTATTCCTGTTTATGGTAGTGATCTTTTTCTGTTGTGCAGAGCTTTGAGTTACTAGAAGGGGAAATGATGGCCACAAATACAGCCTTGTAGCACTGAAGTGCTGTCCTTGCTACTTGAATCCACAGTGTGCAGAACAGAAAGCTTTTTTGTTCTTGTTTTTTAAATAATGTGATTTAATAAAGGAAAATATAAGCAATAGATTGATGGATTGGAGGGCTTCTTTAAGTAGCAATTAAAGGATCTGAGCTTGGATGTTTAAGGCAACTTCATAATGTGCATCTGTTGTAGAGGAATGTGAAGTAGATGCCGTTGTAGGGACTTCTTCATCTCAAAATGGTTCTAAGCATTCTTTGTCATGTCAGGGTACCCATAAAAGCCTGAAAGGGAATGCAAGAGCCTTGTCCACGGTGACCGCAATCATCGATGGAACAGGATCTGTAGGTAAGCCCGACCTCTGAGGTAACCTGCCTTAGTCACTGTAGGATCCTTAGCCACTAAAGGATCTTCGTGAAAAGGGATTCTGTCCGTTTCCCATTTTGCCAGGATTCAATACAGTTTTGGAAGTGGGCAATAGAACTAACCTAGCCTTAAGCCTCCCTAGTGGTCTCAAACCTGATGGAGGAGGCAAGAGGGTGGTAGACTGATACTAGGGCACAAATGGCAAAAGTGAATGCCATGGGGCTGCTTCTGAGGTCAAGGATATTTTAATCGTGCCCTTTGCACTGGCATGTGGAAGGAAATTCAGTTGGATTCATCCTCATGCTGAATGGGCATTTTTTTGAGCCAAAGGATGGTATTTCTAAAACTTACAGTCTTCTAGCTTCGCCTGTGTTAGGTTCCTCATTGGCTTGCAGCTGTACTGACAATGTCTTGTGTTTTCTGGGTCCTTCTAATATATAAGGTAATACTGAGTTAACTATGTGGAGAAATTGATACTCTAACTCAGGATAGCTGTCTTTCCACATAGTAAATCTTACATTGCATCATTTTGACACTCAATATCAATACTGTATTTTAGGTGCGGCTTTGGGGCCTCTCTTAGCTGGTCTCATCTCCCCATCTGGTTGGAACAATGTGTTTTACATGCTGATGGTGGCAGATGCATGTGCCTTGCTAGTAAGTCTAAAAATCCTATGTAGTTGTGATGTATTTCCTTTATGCCAAGCTATTTATATTAAAATGCAGATTTTCCTTTTGCAATTTCAATACGCTCTCCTGTAAAAACTTCCATTCCATTGTACAGGCAGTTTAAAATTAAAGAGCAAAGTTACTTGTTTTGAAATTCTCATCTAATTTTAATCAGAAGTGCAGATTAGTTCTGATGCGCTCCAATTTCTGCACAATGCACATAAGTAAATTGCTGGGTGAGCAGATTAGCAGGCATAATTGTAAGTAAACCTTTCTATATAGGCCTAGAAGATGCTTGAGATTCTGCTCACAGAAAAATTACTTTTATTTTCTTTAAAACTAGTTTATTGAAGCAGTTATAAACATTTTGCTACGTTGCAACATTAACAAAATCACTGTGATAATGAGACTATTGAAAGTTAATACACCACATTCTCCAGATGGGCCCTAAAACTGCTGTACTAGGTCAGACCAAAGTTTGGCATGCTAAGTTTTAACAGTGACCAAGAGCAGATGCTTAGGGAAGAAGTATGGCATACATATGTTGACTTACTAAAGAGTACATCCATTTCTTTTTTGTCCTGATTAAATTGAAAGTATCATGGCTAGATGATCTGAAAAGGGTGGGTTTTTTGTTTGTTTTTTTTTTGTTGTTTTTTTTTTTCTTCTGACTTGCACTGCTTTGGTTTAGAGAGGAAGGAAGACAGACACAATATGAGACAATGAGAGTCTTTCTGTACCTTTAAAGTCAGACTTGCTGCGTTACAGATAATGGAACCTTGGGGTTACATTTTTGTTTGCCTTGGATTTTTCAGACAGGCATCTGAACTAGCTTCGTGTCTGTTCTCCTCCAGTAGAGCAGAGTACTGCTTTGACTACCTCAGGTCTCCTGAAGTGTCACTTGCTTATCTCCTCCTTTTGAAGTCCTGAATGGAAGTGCTCATAAAAGGGCAGGGTGTCTGTGAGAGACTTAATAAATGCTTCTCTGTACTGGCTGTGCCTAGACAAAATGCCATGCCCACACAGTATTCTGCTGAGCTGCGTACTGTCTGCAGAGGTGCTAATGCTGAGTCTGTCGGACCATGGTTTCCTAACACAAGAAAAGGAAGAAGTTTGCTTTGAGTTTGGATTGAGACTTTTTTTCCCCCTCTCTAAAGTCAAGCCCAAAATTTTAAATCAATTTTTTTTCCCACACTTAAGATGTGAAATCCCTGGAAATTAATTAATTAATTTAGACAGTAATTGAAGGGTGTTCCTGGTGGTAGTCAGCAGCTTTATAAATTCTGATTTGTACAGTTTTTAGTTTTGTGTTCCCAGCTAAGGAATTCCATGCTCTGGAGTTGGAGTTTGGGAGTTTGTTGTAGTTTTTCCAAGCAGACTTAAAGCTCTGGGTTTTTCTTCTTTTGTAGGTATTTATTAAAAGCAAACAAGCAAATCCTACATTTCTCTGCAGCATCTGTTAAAATGCCTTTGTAAAGCTCTCTGCTTCTGAGAGGGTTAACTCTGTGTAGTTGAGATAAATCTTGCTTTTTGTAATTCTTGTTCTGCTTTTCTCTGTTCTTTGCAGTAGAACAAATAGATGCCAGTTTTTTGGCTGATAGTTTTTCAAAGATACCTGGATATCTTACATGGATATCATACACCTCTAAGTTGTTAGGTGTAACTTTTTAAAACACCAATGCTTAAAATAGTGAGGAAACTTCCATTTATGGCAGTGAGGCTCTGAGAATAAGGAACCTTGTAACAGTGAGGAACCCTCAAAGTTCTGTCTGTAGGAATCCTCAAATCTTTGGTTTGACAATCCTAATCCTACATGTGCAAATAAACATGAGTGAGTTAACTCAGACTAAGTGTGTGATTAAAACTTTTCGCACACACAGGTTTTTCAAAATAGCACCTAAAATCCAAATTTTGGAACATGTCAGTATTTGCCATGTTACCGTGTTTCCTTAAAGCCTTGGGTTCCCTCTGCTGGTTTCTTTACAGCTGTGCTGGTAAAGTAACCTTGGAAAACCACTCAGGTTTTGACACACAAATGTGAAAGGAAATTATTTGCCTCGGCTGTTTTCAATGTAGACTCCTCTTCCAAACTTTTTTTTTTTTTTTAAAGAAAAAAACAAACTTTGAACATTACAGGGTAATGTTTCAAATGAGGTATTTGAATGACAGTGTCCATCTTATCCTAAACCTTAGCCCGTTGGCGTATCTCTGTAGTTATTAACACAGATACTGTTACTATTTTTACAGTTCTTACTCCGTCTTATACAGAAGGAACTCCGGTGTAATGCAGATTATACCCTGTAAGTATTATGTATGACTATTTCTGTATAAAATCAGTTGAAAAACACATTACCCATTACCCCATAATATCTAGAAGTAGATGGAATATGCTAAGCGTTCTTTACATGCATTTCTCTCTTTGCTTTATTTCTGCTTCAAAAGAGTAATTTCATTTTGATACTTTAAATCATGGCAATTTTTCTTTAAAGCATCTTATTTTGAAAGCAGATTTTGCTGCCATAGTCTCTTGGTTTTGCTTTGTGGGGTTTTTGTTTGTTTTTTGCATATGTGATCTTTCTTGCTTTCATCACAGATTATGCACGTGGGGAAAAAGAAGCTATGTGATTGCTTGGTTTACATTTTTTAATGGTTTGAAATTTTTTTTGTCCAAAAGGTCTCCTTAAAGAAAAGGGTGGCTCTGAATTTGTGTTGATTTGAATTGAGAAAAATTTGACCAAATCAATTGGGTTACACTGGCCTAAGCAAAAAAAAAAAATACACACACACACACACACACACACACACACACACACACATATATATATAAAAATATATATATTATATATATATATATATATAAATACAGTGTAGTTTTGGAGAAATAAAATGGATGGAAAATAGAAAAATACATAGCAAGGAATGGCTCCTACATTTTGAAATTGGTAGCTGTTATGTCTCATGCATAAAATTTTCCTGCCTAATTACTGTTCTTTCCTAGCTTTAAAGAACACTGAGCTGGGAGACCAGACTTGGAATAAAGACTGTGTAAGTGATCAGAACTCTTCCCTGGAAAAAGCTTTGTGGAATGCGCTACTCTGTAGTTAAGAGATTCTACTTGGTGAAGAATTTTGCACATTTACCAGAAGCAAATTGAGAAATGCAGCTGGTAAATCCCTGAAGCTCTTATTTTTGCACGTGAATAAGTACCTCAGGATAGCAACTATTCATCAGATGGAGAAACAACAACTTTGCATAGCTGCTAGCAGAGCGCCTCAACTGAGCCAAAGAGAAATACCAAGTGCCTTTTCTTTCTTTTGATAGGATGTTTTTCATTAAATTCTTAAACTTTGTATTTTCAAAAAACAAGTCAACAATAGAGCACAAGGAATTTGAAATTGTAGCAGTCTAGCCGTGGAATGTCCCAGTGGTATTAGAAATATTGGTAAACAAAGTATCCCTTATGTCACCTTGTGCACATCGAGGGCGTCACTTCATAGAGGACAATACCAGCTGGCTATTAAGATACACTACTGTAGTGTTTTGGAGCTGCTCAGATGATGATAACCTGACCATATCATTAGATATTAACTACAGTGCTAATTCTGATCCCAAGGACAATATTTGATGTTTTTGCAGGTAATGAAATGGAATTTATAATTGCAGTGTACTGCAGTAAGCAGTTTTTACAGACTTTCTGAATGGATGTTACTCCTCAGTTAGGACTGTGTAAAAAGGAGTCCTAAGCTGCAAAAAAGCTGGTTGTGAGTCAGAATTTCCAGTAAGGGACTCTAATGATTTTCAGGGCATTATAAACTGGTTGTGCATATGTAACGTTACAGTTGTGCTACTCTTCTAGGTCAAGTTGAAATGAGAGGATGTTTCTTTGAGGTGGGAGAGAGCTAGAGAACTGCAAGCAGTCATATTTCAGTACTGCATTATTAGAAAGATTAGCTGTTTTAGTGCCCAGTGCCACAGTGATCTCAACTGTGCACTCTGATTTCTGTGATGAGGTGTGCACATGGAAGTCATTTTCAGATCAGGGCCTTAATAACCAGAAATCTCTTTCAAGTAGCTAATTACAAGTGGCTCTAGATTTCGGATTCAGAGCCAAAATATTTATATATGACAAAAGAAAATGTCCTAGGTGGTAAGTTGTAAGAGAACATTTCAGTAACTAGCGTTACCCAGCAAATAGAAAGATTAACATCTTCAAACATATCATTTCTTCGTACAGCTATCTCCTTTGCTAAACAGATGTTTCTGTGATTTTTTTTTAAGATGTGCAAAGTAAAAGATTTTTTTTGTATGAGGTGTTTATACTTAGGTTACAAAGGTTAAATAATTTAAACTGTGTATTATTCTTGACTATTTATTAAAGCTGTAGGCACATGTCTTGTTCTAAATGATGCTCTAAGTTTTGTGAAATAATGCAGTAGTCTTTATACTTGATCAACAAAACAGCATTCTCTAAAATAGTCCTGCAAAACATATGAAGAAATATCTCATGAGCTGCTGGTGTTACATGCCATGATTTGGCACATTAGTGAATTTTCAGGGCTGTTTTATAATGGTGCAGTCTTTGATCAGGATTTGATTCAGTGTATACTTTATGCCTAACTTGTAAAGTATGTATTCATTTTTCTGTGTTTTGCTGCACAGAGATACAGGGAACACCTCAGTCCCACAAAGGCTTAAGGCTTGTACCAAAGTCCTCACAAATTAGTGCCCTATGTAGGCTTTGAGCTTTGAACATTTAGATGAATGGTTGACTTCATACTGTACGAGTAAACCTGTTGATGGTGGGAATATTTGACATGCACAAAATGACTCGCGTTTGTAAATTTGTTCTGCATTTGGGCTTTAGACTGTAGTTTAATGCAATGGAGAGTTCTGCAGCAATGTTGCTTGAAGACATTTCCATCCCAGTGCAGTGGCACTGCACCCTCTGTTGGCCAGTCTGATTGTTGGTGGGACCATTTACCCAATTAGGGAGCTAGTCTAGCCCATGATGGGGAAAAATAACACTGCAACCCCAAAACAGCTATGGTGGCACAACCTCAAGGGCTGTGAGAAGAGGGAAGACTACTTTAGCTGAAGATGCCAATCTCTCTTCCCCCCCAAGAAGGTACATAGAACTATACACTCACCTATCAAAATGATTAGTGCTCTTAAAGTCTACTTTGTTTAGATTTTGTGAATCTGTTCCCCGTGAACTGAAGTCTTAGGTTAAAATGCTTTTAGTTACATTTAACAGTTACATATTATAAGGATGTTTAATTATGTTTTACATATTTTAGTTGTTGGGGCTGCTGCTGTTATTTATATATTTATTTGAAAAGCTTTTGCACTGCATTGACTCGGATATGGGATGATGACAATGCTGGGGGTGCTGGGCTGTATCTTCCTTCCATTGATTGCAAAAAGGAATTAGGACTCTTAATATGCTGATTTCTCTTTCCTTGCTAACAGGCAGCATTTTGGTTCCTTCCAGTTGTAAATTTGTTGGACAAAAATATAAAGATTGTTTTTCTTTCATAACAGCCTGAAAGATCTCCGAAGTTCTGAAAAAAATGTATGTTTTGTTAGTATTGAGTGTCAGTACTCATTCTTCTGGAAATAAATAAGATGACAAAACGTTCTGTATAGAAACGTGAGTGACCAGTAGGTAGCGCTGAATTTAAATATGACTGCAAACTTGTTTGTTTTTAATGCTGGTTATTGTGAATTTTAACTATTTCTCTCCTGTGTTGAATAAAAATGCATTCTGCTCTAAAATGACGAATATCCATGAAGAAATGTACTGTTTCTTGGTTGTGAAAGAATGGCAAATCTACTGCGGCAGGGCTCATATACTTTGTAAGACTACTTGAAACGGTGTTTTTGTTAGGAGAACAAATTAAGATTTTTTTCTTTTGAAAACAATACCCTTCACAACTGAATGTGTAATTTTGTCATTCGATGGTCCTGAGGATTGTACAACATCATTGTTCCCAATCAGTTGCATCAGATGGTGATGTTCTCCCTCCTTATTTTGGTTGAGTAGGAAGGAGGGCACTCATGATTTTAAGTCGGGGTGAGTCCAGTTTCTGCAGCTTGGCTTTAAGGTGCTTTTTCTGTTAGCTGCTTTGCTGCTTCTTCAATTTATCAGGAATTTAAATTGAAAAGTTTCATCTTTTCTTTCTACCTCAAATCATTTTGAACATTTAAGGTTTTGATTCCTTTATATTTAATGTGGTTTGTGTGACTCTGCCAGAGATATAATGGAGTCCAAGACCACAGATATACTGGGAAGAGAAGAAAGTTTTGGAGGGAAAAGGAAATCTGTTTAGAAGATTTCTGAGGGCCTGTAGCAGAATTTCTGATCAACACATGCTCAAAGTGCCTCCCTGGAATAGGTGGTGGTAATTGGGACATTTTCTAGAAGAAGGGAGACTCAGATTCAAGTTCCTGTTCTGCCTGGCTCAGGGCAGAAGCCTCTGCCAGAGTACCTGGACCTCTTTGCCCTGGCTGTTGTTGGGCACACTGTGGAGAAGATTTGTCTCTGCTGCGTGTGGTAAGGGTCTAGGGGATGGGAAAAGAAGAGGACAACTAGATATCCAAGAAAAGTGTTGTAATATTCACAGGTCAATTTGAGACTTCTTTTGCCTTTAGGTTAAGCTGCTCACATGCTCTGTGCACTAAGAGACACCTTCTCCTGTATTTTTGCCAGTTAGGAAATTCCAGAAGTGATTCTACCATCCACTTCTGAAGGCTATTGCATGTGCTGTGCCTTTCTTGCATAAATTCATGAGGATAATAATGGTGATCTTCCATTTATGTTTATGCCAGTGTTGTGCTATCTAAGACTTCTGGCTGGCTTAACTATTTAGACTGGAGAATCTTGGAGAATTAGTTGCTGCTAATAGATTTTTCCAGGGATTGATATGTGGATTTGCTTATATGAGAGGTCCTACTCAAAATTAGATGGACATAGTATGTTGTAAAAGAAATTGGAGAGTGTTTAGAATTGTTGGAGGCTGATTATTCTTCATATGGAATTAATTTGAGAAAGATTGGTTTTAATCAGATCAAGTTACTAGGCCCAGAATGAGTACCAGTAAAATTCTCTGTTCCGAATGAAATTTTATGGCCTGTAGGAGTCTGGATTAGATTATTTAATGATTTCTCCAAGGCTTAAAGTTTATCTGATATGTTGTTCTTAGTGTTGAACTATGTCACTTTCACCTTACAGCAAATTTGATTGTTTTGCTCTTTGCTAAATTAGAAATGCACCAATATGAATACTTCCTCCTCTCCCCTTGCTAATTGCACTGAGACTTGCATGCCGTGTAGGCACATGGTTCCGTTAACTTCATTGGGAATTCTGCATCAAAATGCCCTAGGGCTTTGGTAACCTTGTGCTACATTTTCTGCCACGCTGAGTTAGAAATCTCTCCATCATCCTGAAAGCTGGGAAGGAGCTGGTTTGACTACTGTTACACTTCATTTTCTTGTCCAGTGACATTATTATGTGTCTCACTTCTTCAGTGCTTAATCGAATGATTGCTATGAAGTGTTGTGTTTTATCCCTTCTTCAATGACCTTTTTATGGCTGGCTTCCAGTTTGCAATAAGGAGAAAACTAACATCACCAGCTGATGCTTTTTTTTCCCCCCTCTTTTTCCTCTGTAGTTTTCTGTTGACATGGTATAGCCAGTTGTCTTGCTGCTGCCACAAAGCTTTCACACCTTTGTGAACTGTGAATTCAAGAAGTAAACTTTTCTTTAGACGTATTTCATGGAACTTGCTCATCTCCTGCTTTGACACCTAAGCTATCAAAAATGTGTTGGAAGTCTCTTCTGATGCTGTTCTTAACTGGAAGATTTTCTTTACCTCGTGATTATTTTGGGGAATACTTCTATAAAAGCAGCTCACAAATAGTTAGCCACTTTTCCTAGTGCTCCTTTTGGTCTAAAAGTTTCTTTCAGGCAGAGGAGGGCATTAAACTGACTTTGCTTATAAGGCCTTGTAAGTATAAGTATTGGAATACTATTAAAAGGCTGATGCACTAGGTAAAGGTAGCATTTCACCTAGATGGGATTACAAAAACATTTCCTTACTGCTGATTGATTACAGTATTCACTTTTTTTTTTTTTTTTTTTTTTTTTTTTTTTTTTTTTTTTTTTTTGCCATTCTGAAGTGGAAGACATTTAAGAACTATTTTCAGGAAAGATTTGCACTGCAGCTTCTGATAGTAAGGGACTCTCTCTCTGGCTGTAAATAGAAATACATATGTTCTGTCATGCAACAACAATATGTACACACATATCCATACAAGATCCTTGCTTGTGGCCATTAGATAGCTGTCCAGATGTCAATAAATACATAAATAAATATTTTTTTAATTAAAAGACCTAAAATAAAGTACAAGTTAGCGTAAGTGGAGAGCACAGATGCTGAAAAAAGGGCAGCTGCTGGAAGTTACTGAGTTATCTCATCAGATGCTGAATATCTATTGCCTGATAATAGTTGTTTCCTGTGCTTCTGCAAAGGTTAGGGGAAAAAAAACCCCACACTGCCAAGATAGTGCTTTTTTGTGAATGAAATTTCACTGTGCCAATGGATAGAAGCACCCGGCAATTGGTCATTCTGCATCTCTAGGGCTCACTGAGTTCCACTGCCTCTGCAAAATGCATGTGCAAACTCAGGAACATGCAAAGGAGAAAAGAAAGGAGCCTGTGAAAACTGGCACTGAGCAAGTTACAGAGACTAAGCAGAAGGCTGTAGTCATGAGCTTGTAAAGATTTCATCTGAAAAAGAGCTGAGTCCTTCGTGAATGAAAAATCAGTTAGTGACTAAAAAAAAGATAGTTCAGTTTTGGAAGTAAGATGAAAAGACAGAGGAAGACATCAGGTAATGACTTAATTAAAATGCTGTAATCAGGATGCTATAGAAATGTAAACGTGGGAGTGGGTAGCGTTAAAATCTAAAAGACTGAGTTGAGCAGGGTCACTGGCAGGGAGCCTACAAGGGCCTGCTGCTCGCTGACCCCTGGAAGCTGGGCTTGGTGTTGGGAGTGTGGAGCCAGGAGGGCCCTGTGCTGAGGGGCGAGGAACAATGTGAGTGCACATGGAGCCTGTCAGCTTGTGGGTGCCCTCCCTGTGTTATTAGTAATAACCCGTAAGATAGGTAGGCGCTTCGATCTGAACAACTGCCAGAGTTCATTTGAAGTTTGGGATTTTTGTGCTCTTTTTTTTTTTTTCTTTTTTCCCCCTTTTTTTCTTTTTTTTCACTTTGTTTCCAGAAATTACTTCGTTCCTGGGCTTATATGAAATGCATGTGAGGGCTCAGGGTAATTTCCTGTCCCAGAGCTATAGTGACTGCAAGTCAGTGTGGAGCCATCTTGGGCCTTCAGTAGTTTTTAGTTTGTTTTCACTTCTCAGCATCAGTGTGGTCCTTTGCCTGTGTCATTGCAGGCTGGAGTAGGGTTAGGGGAGCAGTTAGTGGTGGAGAGGCTGAGTGTGGCTGAAACTTGGACAGTCCTTTTTAGGTAAGCTGCAGGCTTATCCCTATACAGTGCAGTTCCAAGTGCTTTTCCTCATGTCTAGATTTCTGTACTTTTTTCAGTCTAGGATTGGTGCTAGATTAGTGCTTCAAAACAAACACACAGAATCTGAATTACTCTGATATTTTCATGTATTTAATACTAATTGATTCTCCTACTCTTACCAGCTTTATAGTATGTTTTTAAAAATACAGCAGTAAGAATTCAAACTGAAAACTGTTTCTCATTATTCCTCACCCCAAGAGATCGCCTTCTTGTGCAAGCTCTACAGTGTGTCTATAGGACTTTTCCCTGTATTGCAGGATGCTGATTTTAGATTTGTTAGAAAATTGCCTTTTGTGGCTTGCGATCTATGACTGAGTGAATTTTGTTTGTTTGTTTGTTTTTCCCAAAGACTTGCAGAGGACAAAACCTTGGAGAGATTATATTGCATAGATGAATTGTGGCAGAGCTTAGATAAGAGAAGTTGGTTAACCTTATCCTCCTGCCAGTGCTTTGGCAATTGTACTCACAAGCAGCAGAAAATATCTGATCAGAGTCTACTTCAGGTAACTAATTCTGCTTTGTGCTTGCGTAGCTCAGGAGCCAGCGTTCTGAGAACCCAAAGATTTTGTTTAAGTCCTTAATTGGCATCATAGACATGGCAGTTCTTCAGTTTATCTGGTACCTGAATCCATAGCAGGTGGCCTGTTTCTTAAGTTATTCAGAAACCAGCAGCAGTTCATACTGGGGTCAGAACTCAAAGAAGCAGCCTGAGTTTATATGTTGAATTGAGAGGAATGCAGAGGCATTTGTGTGTGTGCAAACATACACATATATGCGTATACATATAGATATGTGTGTGTGTGTATATATATATATATATATGTATAAAATATATGTATACACACACACTAGTTACAGTGCAAATCAGGAACCAGTTGAAAGGGTGCTGGATTTCACCAGACATAAGTAGACTAGCTCAAAAAAAGGGGGAGGGGCATGAAAAAATGATCAGTAACTTCTGAATTCTCACCTTTTCATTTTTGCAAAATCTCTATACAGAGGGTATAATGTGTAGCAGCCAAGTAATGTACAAGCAAAACCTTTGGAAGCATTGGATTTCTTCTGAATCTTCTGCCAAACACAATGATGTTATTTCTGCTGCGGAGGATAGAGTATTGTATTTGAGTCTGAGTCATCCAATTTCACTACAGGCCACGTGAGACTTCAGCTTAATAAGTACAGCAGGTTCCAAATCTATTATTAAATCTCTCTTATCAGCTGGTAGGAAGCATTTGAACATTTTGTCATTCTGTGTCAGAATCTGCATGTTTGGTTCTACACTGACATGTAGAACTAATAATCACATAACACAGCGATTCAGTTCAGCCGTCGCCGTTGGAAGTCTTTGTAAAAAGCTTCTTCCCCCTCTTCCTCTCCCTGCAGCCTTTCTGTTAGGTGAAAAGAATAAAGCGTGATAACGGAGGAGCAAAGAGGCCACAGAAGTGCATCAGAGGCACGTTCTCCATTGCAAAGAGGAGATGCAACTCCGAGACGCGCAGGCTCCTCCGTGCTGGGGCGGCCACCCTGCCGTTGACACGTGGGCGCTTTCCGCCAGCACCGAGCAGCTCTTTGCTCTCCTCTCTGCCTTGTTAGGGGGTTTGGAAGTAGGAAAGGTTGCTTGCTTTCTTTGCGCTGAGGAAAAACGTATTACCGCAGCCAGTCTGTGTGTCTGGTTGCAAAGCAACGTGGTTGCTTAAAGGAGGGAGAGAGTGAAGCAGTCTGTTTTCTTTGGTCTGGTTTCTGCATTGCCAGTTCTCCAAACAGGGGTTAGAAATACAGCAAAAACTGGTCTGGCCAACAAATCTGGATTATAAGGAGAGAAGCCTGAGCATATATGTTTTAGTCTCACACCAGTACTGGGGCTGCATTTGACAAAGTAACTGCTTTGCTGCTGGGGAAATTCAGAGACTTGGAAGTTAAAACCTCCAGATTTCAGTAAATAATTTTTTGAGAGGGACAAAAACCCTCTCCAGCAAAGCACTTAAACATGGCAAATTGATTGAAATCCCTGAACATTTGAAGGAAAACTGACGCATCTCGTTCTCAGAATAATTTTTACATCTCTGTCATTTGAAATAAAGCTGCTTGGTCAAAAGATTACAGATGCCATGTGCAGCAGCAAGGGAAACAAGGCCCCATATTTTCCTGCTTGAAAGCCTCTACCAGAGCAGTGCATCTGTCAAAGCAACATCTAAATCTCAGTCCTGTGTGTGATCAGAAAGGAAACACCATTTCTAAGCACAGGCTGTACCTGTAGGCACTGTTTTCTAAGTTTTCCCAGACCTGTAAAAAGCAGTTAAAATGAAAGATCAGCAGCTTCAGTGCTTTCACCTATGTGTGTCTCTAAATATCCAGAACTGCCTCCTAAGCTGTTTTGCTGTCTCTGTTTTTCAGGCACAGTGGAAACTGTCCATGTAAGTGTATCCTGTTGAGAGGAATACGCGCGCACACACACACACACACACACACACACACAAAACCTGTAATAAACTGCATTGCTAGTCTTAATAACTATTTTTTGGCATAAAAAGTGAGTGTTTAGGTGCTGCCTGACCTTGCAGCAATGTTAATATTCTGTGGCAGGAGTCTATTTTCAAGCAAGTTTATCCAAGTAACTACTTCTTGAGTTTCAGTTTGATTCACCCAATATCCGATTCTGGATCTACTTCAGAGTGTGCAGCCTTTGCAAGGCTCTGCCCGTAGAGGTATCTCAGCTTTTTCCAGCTTTCTGCGGGGATGCTCTGGCTAACGGAGGCTGAGCCTGAACGCCAAATGTGGATGTGTTTGCAAAATGATCCATGGTGATGGATTTCATTTCTCCTGAGGACCTGACCGAGTTTAAACCTCATCACCTCTAGAATATGAAGCAGAATACGAAGCTAGCAGACTCTCAAGCAATCACGTCAAAGAAACGCGGCACAGATGCACTCGGAGAATAGCAGTGACACTGCAAAGAAAATGGATTCCCAAGGCACAAGAAGAGCATGCCGCCTCGCTGAGGTCGCAGCAGGGTTTCTTCTGCTAGAAATGGCAATGTTTTTGCATATCACAATGTGATGCTTTACCATGCTAACACTATTTTATTTATTGTAGCTACCACGCATCTCACTTGGGGGGAGGTTGTTCATAGTGCAGGACATCTTAAAAATTTATAGAGTAAACATAGACTTGCACGCGCACGCAGACACGCATGCACAAATCAGGCATGCTTCTGAAGAGCAGCTCTTGAGCAACCAGCAGAGTTCTAAAAAAAAAAAAAAAAAAAAAAAAAACAGTCTTGCTTGCTCAGTTCGTGAACAGGGTGTGTAGAAGACAAATACAAACAGACTGAAAGCACCATTTTATTAAGGGAAACAATGTGGTGTATTGCCTTTGGCCTTCTCCCTAGCAAACACAAGGGTCGAGCACTCGTATGTTCCAAAGAAAGTAGGACTTGGCTCCTCTGAAGGAATCCTGTTTTACTGATAAGAAGTAATTCTAGCTCTATAGTGTTTCCTTTTCCAGCTGGCACTGTTTCTTGTAGAGAGGGACAGTGGAGAGCTGAGTTGTGTTGCTAGCAGGAGAAGCTAAGATATAATGGGAAATGGTGGGGAGACTATGGCCCTCGGATGAAATGGGGCAGGGAGAAAAGGGTGGACAACCTCCAACCATAATGGTTGAGCCTGAACGTATTAGGGCAGATACAATGAGGAGCAGAGGACTGGTTAGAGGACATGATTAGGGAAAAGAAGCGAAAGAGACCAAAATAGACTGAAAGTACATGGAAAAGATGTGGAGCTGGAAAGTATTGATGGCCACAACTTTGTGCCCTTTTTGATGGCAAACTGTTGGATTTTTACTTTGCTTGTATCTGTTCAGAAACTTTCTTGAATTGCTCAGCTCTTTGTCAGAAACTTCTTCATTGCCTACTGGAAGATCAGCACTCCGTTTTGAGATGTTGACATGTCAATAGTGTGTCTTCATCAGACACTTGCACGAAGGAAGAGAACCACCATGTCCAATGTTCAGATTATGTGGAAGTAGCTGAAGATAAGGATTAAAAAAAAAAAAAAAAATCAAGGTGAATCCAGTGAAATATACTCAGAAGGAAAAAAAAGAAGTGATAAAGGAGAGGATGATAGAATGCCAAGGAGATGTGACAGGAGAGGGTCCAACCACTGATAAAGCCCATCTGGAAAATTTCCCATGAAAAGCCAGGCGCTATCAATCTGGGAGTTATCAGGGATGGCTGTGAGGATTCTCCAGGGAGTTTATCCCAAGCTCCTCTCATGCAGTGTGGTGGTCAGCACCATGACAGTGCCCTGTGCAGTTTGGTAGTGGTGTCTACCGTTCCCCAGATTCATGGCCCGTGCTACCTGTGCATACCTGGGAAGCCAGAGCAGCTCTGCTAAGGTGAATTCCCAGCCTTCAGGCTGAGGGTGGCTGCCGCTTCAACAGAGAGGACTATCAGGATGGAAGCAGTGCTGCCATCCCTTTGCAAAGGTGTAGGATGTCTGTGACACTGGCCTGGCTGCTCAGGCCATCTACCTGAGCAGCCAGATACCCAAATCTGGAGACAAAGAACAGTGATGAGTCCTGATGACACCCAGAAGTAGGACAGGGTGGAGAGACTATCAGATGTCAACTCCAAATGAAATCCTGCATGTGGTCACCAACCAAGTAATAACCCAGGAAACATGCAGAGGGCTTGACAACTGGTATCCCTTCCTTCCATTTTCTATGATTCAGTGCTGCTCTTGCTCCTGACTGTGCTATTAATTGTATGATATTTACTGTTTTTCTTAGGAACTGGAGTATTATTACTGCATGAGAAACTCAGTTCAATTTTGTTTCTTAGTGAAAGTTCTTGGCCTTCAGAGTTGTAAAGGCAAGTCCATGTACGTGGCCTGAATGGTTCAGCAAACAGGAGACAACTAAGAAGAAAAATCACAGATGTGTTATCTGAAAGCAGGCACTGATGATTTCTCATCTAATCTTATGACTTCCTTTGGTCATGACCTGTGATTTTGAGGAATGCTGGTGGCATTAACAGAGAGAAATATGATGGGTGGTGTTCCTAGGGGAAAGAATTGCTGAACTCAACATAATTTTGGAAACTGCAAAAATAGTCACTTTCCCAATTCTGTACACCTTTCAGCTTTCTGTAGAAGCAGATTAGATGCATTCAGTGCTACCTGGGCCCAGGAAGATTTTGCCATCCTTTTCATACAGTGTTGGTGGCCATACTCTGTACTCCTATGTTAAAAGATAGAGCTCTCTAATCTTTTTTTATTGAGAAATTATGCTTCTGACCATTATAAGAAACAGAACTGAACTGCCTTTGCAAACAGAACCAATATGAGAAGATGTATACATTATGAAAAAATAGATACATTATATATGTGTATTTGAGATATTACCTATCTGTAAATAAATATTTATATGTATATAGGTACAATTATGTTAAACTACAGAGTTTAATTTTTATGTACTGAAAAGAATCATGCAAAGTCTTTCTGTATTGACCCAACAGAAATTCACATGATTGGCTCCAAATTTTATGGGACACTGACATGATAAATTTGAAGTACAGTCTCCCAGTCAGGGTCTTAACTTTGGTGATGCAGCCAACTTGCTGAAAAGCAGACCCAGGTAGTAATATATTTCCCGACCATTTCTGCTGATGTGACTGTGGCTGAGTGGTGTAAGCAGTGGGTGATTAGGCAGAACACAGACGAGGAGGCTCAAAAGGATGGATCATAAATGCAGCAATCCTCCGGTCACCTAGTTGTCTCCTGCTTCGCAGTGATCACGCACTCTGATGCTTGCAGGTTTTGCATACAGTCCCCTTGGGGAAGGAGAGCAGTGGCAGATAACACCTGTCCAGACAAATGGTCTGCCAAGAGAAAAAGTGTATGGAAAAAAATGTACACTGGAGAGACTGATTCTCTCACTGGACTGTCCAAAGCTTCTGCGGCTTCACACATCCAGCTCTGAGCTGAAGCAGTCAAAAGGCTCTGGTGTTGCCCGGACCCAGCCGTGGTACGTATTTGTTCTTCCAGGACTGCCTTAGTGCAGCTGTGACACTCTGTGCTGTACACATGCCAGTGCTTTTACCCAGACATGGAAGCGTAGAGTCATCATCCTCCCGCCCCATCACTGCTGTGATTGCGTTAACTACGCTCCTCCAGGCTGACACCAGGATTAGCAACCCTTTGTTACTCTTCTATGTGCCAAAACTTGAGGATGTCTGAGAGAAGGAAATAGCTGATTTACGCGAAGTCACTGAATAGCACTAACCTGCTCGAAAGACTCTCTTCCAGAATTTGAATTTACTTTCCTGCAATATATAAAATGCCAGGCAGTTTCCTTCAGATAGAGCCATGTATCACTTACCTCCTGTTTGGAAGTGTAGACCATGGCCCACAGCTCAGGCTTTCTTGCCAAGAGCATGAGCCAGTCTTGTCCAGTAGAGAGAATACATTTTTCCACCTCTTGACTATCAACCTCCTGAATGATCTAGCAAGTGACTCCAGACACAGTTAATTTCATTTATTCTTTCCCATCAGCTATTGAAAATTCTAGCTGGATCTGTTAATTTCTTCCATAACCTTATAAAAATGCAACTTTTATAGCAGGACTTTCCCAGAAGTTCATAGCAGGGGTTCAACATGCTGTCTACATATATCACTTGCAACTAGCTGATGTGTGTGTGCATATATATTGCATGCTTCGTATTGTATATAGCAGTGACTAGGGCAAGACTGCAAGGCACTCAGGTCCTCTTACAGTGGAAGCCACATAAATACTTGAAATGAAAGGCAAGGAACAGATAATTGGAATAAAGAGATGGGAGGGGAATAAGAAATGAGGAGGATAGGTGGAAAAAGAAAAGCAGAGGAGGAAGGGAGTCTGAAAGACAAGGAGCACGGTTGCAGGGTTGCTGCAACAAAAGACAGTGAAGTCAAATATCTCTGTAACACATAGTACCTTGGCAGGGCACGGCAATACCCAAGACCCTGCCCGCTCTGGGAGGGAGAGAGGAGCCAGGAAAGGGGTGGCAAGGGCAGGTGAATCCATCCTAGTGATGCAAAATACTGTTATAAAAATCAGGACATAAGATTGTTTGGCCACTGTGCTGCAGAGGCTGTGGCAAGGACCTGATGATAACACTGCAGTGAAAAAACACAGCTTGTGAAATTTGACCTTCCTTCCTATTAAGGAACAGGGCAAAGACAAAGATGATGGGCTTCACACAGCTGCAGGGACCTTTAGGAAATCATCTGGGACAGTTGCTAGATATTACAAAAGCTGTAAATAGAAAAAAAAATGAAAAGGAAAGAAAAAAAGAAAAGACTTGATTACCGGAAGAATTGCTAAGATGGAACTCGAGAGAGAAGTTTTGTGCCTCAATGCACAAAAGAAAAGGGCAAGGAATGCCAAATGCTACAATGGACATGTGCTTTCATAAAGTGGCTTGGGACTGCTCTTCTCTGAGCCAGTAGTGCACACGTGGACAAGTTTAGCAAGTGAATAATGTTTGCTGGGACTTATTATCCCAGGATTTGAGCTATTATTTGGTATGTGTGAGTTTTGACTTACACGAGAGAATTACTGGTACCAGATTTTTAATGATAATTGTAAACAGAATGAAGGGGATGTTAGCACTGAAATAGCCAGGGTTGTTGGGATGAAGAGCAAGACTGGTTCCCAAGTGCACAGTGCTACATCCCCACTCCATGGGACCATGTATCTCACCATGCTGGTCCCATGCAACAGCCTCATCAGGAGTTACTGCAGCTCCTTTCCAGCTCACACATCTTGGAGGAGGGTTTCTGTGGAAACCAAGAGTGACATGATTACAGTTGGATAACATGGGCTCAGGATGGACCTGAGGTGAGCAACGCAGCCAGAAAAGTGGTTAATGCCGAGACTGAACTGCTGGAGAGTGAAGGCTCAGACGCAGACTTTGGAGGCCTGAGTAGAAAAATCATATAAAAGGTCCCAATATTATTAATCAGTCATTCTGTAATTAATATTAAATGTGATCATTTCCAGAACTAGTTCTGTGGAAAATTGGCAGTGCATAAAAAAATGTGCAAAGGAGCAAGCTAAAATTTCCATATATAAAGTCATACACTTTCCGTACACTTATGTAAAGGAGTTAAAAGCTGAACTGAATAGGTTGCTCATATTCTGGAATAGAGGTGATATAGGAGCTTAAGTTGGTATAATCATCAGTTAAGCTATTACCAGCATAACTGCTATACATGATTAATGTCTCTATACACTAAAGACCTGACTCATGCATCAGTGGGGGAGAAAAATCTAGAAGCAAGAATGGTAAAACAAAAAAAAATAGCTGAAAGGAGAGAGAGAAAACTGAGAGAATGATTAAATAAGGAGGCAAAGAGGAACTGAGAAACCAAGGAGAAAATTTCAGAGCTCCAGGGGCAGGGAAAGCATTAGAGTAAGTTTGAGGGACCAAGGTGGAAGAGTAAAGCAGAAGGACCAGATCCTGTGGGGAATGTGGAGAAAGATGCACATGTGAGAGAGACTTACAGCTGGAGGAGCTGGAAAAATGGGATTAGTGGGCAGAGGAAGCAATAGAGGGTTGTAGATACCGAGTAGGTAAGAAAACAAAGTCATTTTTTTTTAATTCTCTGCATTTTTTTCTACTTAGTGTCAGAAATAAATCAGCTTCCTTAAAATGGTTGGTTGGAGTCATGCTCCAGCAGCCCAGCACTTTCTCAGCTTAGGAATTAAACAACCTCCTTTTTTTTCTTTGAAAACTGCTACCCTACCCTCACCTTAGTTTGGATGTACTGCTGTTTCTTCATTTCTTGAGTGCTGACGGAAAACAAGGCTTTACAGAGGCTCCAGGTAATGCTGGATGACTGATGTGAGCCACCACGTGAGCACTGAGACTTCAGAAATGCTCTTTTCATTTACTTTTTAATTTAAGAGTAGGTAAAATGAGCCCTGAAAACCCCATCTAGTGTCTGTAAAACAATGACTAGGAATGACAAGGTGCTTTGGAGAAGGGACATATTTTGGCTAGGTCTAGTAGAAGGATGCTATGACCTTGAGGCACGTTTGACAAAGGCAGCTCCTCAGGGGGACTGAAGGGCTCTTCTGTCATGAAAGGGAAAAAATGCACCCAGTGTGAGCTAGATGCACAGAAACTGCCTCCAGGAGGTCTTGTGCTGGAAATGGGAAAATAGAGAAATATCCCACATGCCTGCACCTCTTGTTCATCCCTGGTGTCTGCTTATGGTCACGGAAGGAGAGCAGAGACAGACTGGATCTGATCTGACTGAGCACAGTCTTTCTTGGGATTACAAATGGTCTCATCAGTCCAGGGATGAGGAAGACATTGCTATGGTTGGACGCGAGCTTATGTCAAGCATGGAGATAGAACAGGTACAGGTGAGCAGGCACAGAGGCTGCCTGCACAGCCAGGTGTCTGTGCTCACCTTTGGACACGTGCGTGGTGGGCGCAGAGGCACAGACCCTGTCTTTCTCTCAGCGACTTGCTGTTTTGTGCCTGAACAGAAGCATCCAAGTGTGAATTGTGTGGAATCTGCATATTTTACAGTTATATCTGGAAATCCTGATAGAGCTGCCTCTGAGGTGTATAGGTGGAGCAGATGCTGGAACAGGGAGACAGAGGTACCTTTTCACTCTTTGAGAGTGCCAGCCCGGGTAAGTGACATTTGGCTGGGTGATTGCCGGAGCATCAGGCCAAAGACTCAAACCCAGGAGTATCCTGAAGGGCATATCTAATGTTAAGGGTTATGTGAACAAAGTGGTGCATGTGGGCCTCGGGAGACTTATTATCAGAGAAAGCAAACTAGAGCTATGCGGCATCCGACATGGCTCTTGCATCCTGTGGTCTACAGGATATCTGCCTAGCCCTGCTCCTTGTTAAGCAAAATGCTCCTTTAATAGAAACAATAGAGAAATGTGCTTTGGAGCTGTAGTGCCAACAGTTGATGAACTGATGTAGGGTTTGATATGGTAGGATAACTTCCTAACGTGGTTGCACAACTATAGGATGAAATAAGGGGATTCAAGGGGATTAAAACAGTGGAAGGAATGCAGCAATCTCATGGAGCTGCATGTCCGCATGGATGAATGCTGTCATTTGTGGCTATCCAGCCATGGGCCTGAGCTGTGCCCTGGACTACAGCAAACTCTAACCATAATTTCTAAGAGCTCAGCTTGTGTACATTCACTTCTAACCGAAAAGTTTGGTAGTTAGCTATATTAAAGCAAAGCATTTTTTTTCAGCAAGCATTAATGTAATAGAGGGGGAATGTGTGCAGGGACTTAAGAAACACACTCTATTTAAGTAGATAGAGACAGCAGATATGACAAGGAGGATGGATAGGCAGGAACAGGATCATCAACTGGCTTTCGGAGACTGTTGTTTTGAGGAGTGGAGAAGTTAATTGCTTTTTAAAGTACAAAGCAGAAGGTGACTGCTCACTGGCCTGCGATTCTGATCATATATCTCTTTATACTATAAGATTGAATCCTGCAGTGGCCTTGTCTGACTGTTCTCAGAGTAGATCATCATTGGGAGAGGTCTTAGCCTCTTCCTCTATGACACCAAATGCCCAGCATGTATGTTCTTGCTACCTCTTTCTGAACAGCTACGTTTTTGTTACGGTCATCACCTTCCTGCGATGCGTGCTGGTTGCCACCATTGATCAGCTACCCTGGTGGACATCCAGCGGGCTATGCTGAGGTGGGTGCAGCCTCCTGAGACAGCCCTCTCACATCAACACGAGTGCACCCGCTGCCTGTCTCCGCTCTGCAAGTCACTCGGGACTGCCACCACTGCCTGTATCATACCCTACTCTGCTAAGCTTGTCCGAGCCCCCTTGGTCCCTCTGTCACACCTGAGTGATGAGTGGAGCGATAGTGGCAAGCGGCACACAAGCCCTGCCAGGGCATTGCAGGGGGGAGCCGCGTAGCTCCCGGAGCGACGCGTGCTCCTGCGGGGAGCTCTGCACCAAAGGGCCGAGGGCTGCACAGAGCGACGTAACCCGCAGGGCCCGTGGTGGCCACCTCTGTGGGTCAGGTTGTGCCTCGCTCGCATTGCCCTAAGGGCCTGTGGGTGGGCAGGAAAGGCAGCACTGAGCGCCCTGCGTGCCCGCGCCCACGAGCTGTACTCCTCCAGGCTCCAGGACAAAAGAGGCTGGAAGTATTTTTGCAGTTCCTCTGCCAGGAGCCTGAGGAAACACTAAGCAGTAACGGTAGCGTAATGAGCTATTTCCAGCCGCTTTGCATGCTTGCAAACTGTCAGACAGCCTCTCCCTTGTGAGGATGGAGGAATTGCTCTCTCCAAAACTCTCCCCTCCGTGACCAAACACCATCTACTATTGCAATTTTAGCTTCCCACAGGTGCAGGCACTGCAGAACAGCACAGGCACGCAGCAGATGGCATTCAGCGTTCACTTAGAGAGTTGACCAGCAAATGTTATGTGCCCCTCTGGTTTTCAGCTGTGCTGTCAAATGGGGGAGACATTTGCCAGGATAATTCATATGCCCTAAAATAGTGAATTCTTTCCCTTGTGGGGTGGCCTGGAGGACACTAGGCTAGCGCGTGTGCTTTCTGTTTCCTTCATGCTTGTGGTGCTTACATTTTTATGGCTGCTGCCTTTTCTTTCCACCTTTGTAATGGTAGCAGGAGGGATGTGGAAATTATGTGGCTGAGGCAGTCTGAGCCCTGACGGCAGCGGATGGCTAAGAGGACAGTCTCGGCACACAGTGTGGCTGGGAGCCTCTCCCATGACTTGCAATGAGCATGCAGGGAGCACACGGAGAGGATGGGCACTGATTAATAGCGAGAGTCCCCTTTCAGCATCCGAGTGAATGGCATCTCTCACCGTGCTGGCGGAGGAGGATTTTCCCTGGGCGACAAGGGCCACTTCGTCTTGTGTGTGGAAATGGAGCTCATCAGCCCCGGGCTCTCAGGGTTGCAGTGCGAACACCCAGCAGCTCTCGGCCCCGGAGCCAAGAGGGGTTGTTGCTATGGGAATCAGGAGGGCACTTGCGGACCGGACTGGGAGCCTGTGCCTTTCGCTTTCCAAGGCAGCTGGATTTGGAGGGAAGCAAAAACAAAAGGAGGTGGCAGAGAGAAAAAAGCACAGCAAAATGCAGGCGAGAGGAGGGACCTTCCCAGAATGAGAGTACGGTGGTATACAGAAGAGCAGGGACACCAAACTGTCAGGCAGTGGTGGCTCAGCTGCTTAGAATAAATCCTCTTTCTGCTCTGTTTGGCACTGGAAAAAAAGTCTGGTAAAAACCCAACTGTAGCAAGATGGGATCTGCCTCCTCAACTTACCGGCCCAAGTGTATTTATTTGGATGTTGATGGAAGAATTCAAAAGGTACTTTAGCTGTTTTTCACTAAGTAGAGAGTCTCAGGACACAGCAGCGGCTGCAAGCTGTCTGCGCGGCGCGACCTATTTCTGTAACAGGAGCTAGACGCGTGTTTGCCTTCGGCTCCGCTGCGGGCTTCAAACCTCTTTTGAAACGGCGGCGGAGAGGGAGGGAGGCTGGGGAGGGGGGGGGTCTCGCGTGGCTTCTGCTTTGTGCCTGAATTTTTATTTAAAGGGGAAGGGGAGAGCGGCAGGAGACAAGTGCTCTGTGCTGCCAGCGCTCGGGGTCTGCGTGGGCATCCTGGCTTCAGCAGCGCTGCAGGATTTCCCTCCAGGAGCACAGCTCCGATGCGCTTACAAAGTTCAGCCCGTGGAGAGGTGCTTCCCCGGTTTTCAGCCAGGCAGTCGGAACTGGGAAGTGCGGCGTGCCGAGTTATTTTGAGATTGCCTAGCAGGGTTTTAACGATGGGCATTTCGCTAGCGAGAAGTTTAATGGCAGGCAGGTGTTGGGTTGTCCTGTGCCAGGCTGAGCGGTGGTGCTGCTGCCACCTTTGTGGAATTGTCCATAAACCTCGATAAAGATTAATCGAAACTTTAGCTTATATTATGCTTCCTTGTTTGCTTAACCGCTGTACACAGCACAGGGGAAACTGCAGGAGAAACGTGTATTACGGCTATAAGAAATAGCTCGTTCACTGTAGAGCAGAGAGCCCACTGCTCTTAAACAGAAAAAAAAAAAAAACTCTTCAGTATTTTTGCAAGTAACTCTTCATATTCTTTTTGTCAGCAATTCTTTGGCCACAAGTCAAGTGCCTTGTTTTATGTAACACTGACTGAAAGCCAGTGAGAGGCTCAAGCACAAGTAAACCCTGACTTGCAAAATTGAAATATCCACGTCTTGTGTTCCTGCACTAAATCTTCATTTCACCCAGCCTCGCTTTTTTTTCCTCTTTAAAAAGAAACAGTAAAGAAATCCTTTCCCTTCCCTTTCATGTATTTATGACCATAGAAACAAGGTAATGGGAGAGCTAATACTTACAATTGTGTCCTACAGTGCCATTGCCTATGGTCCTCTTTGTAACTGCTCTGGAGAGCTACCATATTCTCCACGAGGAAGCAGGTTCTCCAAGCACACGAGTGAAGAAGTCTGTAATCAGAAACAAGACTCTGGGAAATTAAGATCTGTGTAAGATTTCCCAGAGCAGAATATTCCTCTTCACTAATCCTGGGGATTACAACTGAAGGCGATCCCTCTGCTGCAGTGGGTTCCTCTGTACTGGCAGCGAGGACCCTGCAAGCTCTGCTAAGCAAAGGGGACTGCTTCTGTTCTGCCAGGGTTTAATGAGTTGGTCTCCTGGCAGCCCTCAGAATCAATGCTTTCCCTGGCACCTTTACAGCTAAATATTAAAATGTGCTGGCATTTCAAAAAGGTTGTGAGCATTTCCATACATGTTATTAAATCATATTATCTGTCAGCTATGCTGGTTTAAAAAAAATAGCATTTCTCAGAATCAGTCTCTAGAGAGTACTTTTGTCACTAAAAATGCAGAAGAGGCACAATTGCACAAGCAAGCAAATGCAAACTCAGGCAGTATTAAGTTTTTTGTTCGATAAACATTATCTGTTTCTTTTGTCAGATGTGAAATTCCATATGTGCAATGTTTGGAAGGATCCGTGCAGTAAAAATACCGAGTAGATGGGGTTCACTCAGGGGTAAGCAGGGCATATCACAGATTCTTGTGCCTCCTCATAACAACATCATTAGGAAAAAAAAAAGAAACCCTTAATCTTCCAGGAAATGCAGTATTTGAGGCTTCTAAAGGGAATTTGTTAAATCAGTGCCAGGCTACTCCTTCTTAACCTGGTAATGAGGTATGAGCTTCATTAGAGCAGTGTTTGCTGAGTTTGAAAAGGCTTAGCTCCAACTTGCAACCGGTTCGCTGAGCATTGCATTGTAATGTGGGCATACCACAGTGATGGTTGTAACAGTGATTCTTAATACATAATTTCATGCTTACATGACCTGATTCTGAATTCACACCAGTGCAGCCTCAGGGCATGAAACTGATTTGGGGAGAAGCTACCTTCCATCTCAGAGTAAAGGAAAGGACAATCCAAGCCCCGGAAACACCATACCATCTCCCAGGGAAACTGCACATTACAGATGAGTACTTGAAAATGCTCTAGAATATGTGTTGAATTAAGCTAAATAGGTACGTGCATTACCAGATACAGAGAGGCACAGGGGTCTGGCCCGATATTTTGCTCCAGTTGCCAGGGATGGGGGGGTTGTTACCGGATTTGAAATCCTTCTCAATGGCTGCTAAAATAAACGAGGCACCATCAGTACGGGTTGAATGTAGGACAGTGACCAAAGCAAGCATGTCTGAGAAGAAGAGATCAGGTCCAGACCTCCTCCGCTTGCCCTCCCCACACCGCTCTGCCAGGACCATGAGTCTCTGCTGCTGGCAGGGCAAGGGACAACTCACCTCTGGCCATTTCCATGCAGACGAGCTGGAAGCAGAGTCTGCTCCATGTTGCTCTAGCAGTGGGCCTTTCTTCCAGCTCCACCAGCCCTGCATCTGTAGAGTGCATGGCTTGCTACCTTTGCTCCTGCATGCCAGCCCTGGCATGGTTATTACTCATGATACATGCAGAGAACACTATTATGCTCAGGGATAATTATGCTGCTCCTTTTGCACTGCAAATACAGTTCATACCCTTCAAAAGAAGCAACACTTGGCAACTGGATTTATAGCTGTTCTGCACTCAGGTACCTGGGGGATTTTTCTGGGTGGTAGGTAGCAGCTGTCAGTGACTAATGCCTTCTGCAGAACAGGGCAATTTCACCTGTGGCCTCTCCCAAGGGGTCAGAGCTCAGTACCCGCGAGGACATGTGTCTTCACGTCAGGGAGCATCACCACCTTGTATTGGTCAAGATCTGAGCAAGCTCCTCCTGCTCGCAGCCAAGGCAACTCACTCCAACCGACAAGCTTGAGTGGGGAATGGAGTCAGTCTCAGCCACTCATGGGGACAAGTGGGACAGACACATGGCTGCCAGCATCTACAAGTGAAGGTGGGGAGTTTTTGTGTCACCCAGGAGGACATTGGACAGCTGTGTCCTGCCCAAAACACGAGGGATCACCAAGCTGGTGGAGGTAGCACTGACTGCAAGGTGCAAGGTGGCCAGGGGACATCTGAGCCGGGACCACTCGAGAGGGAAAGATCAAAGCCTTCATAATATTAGAGATGCGAGCTGAACTGTGGCTCTTAACAGCTCAGCTTCAAAGAGGTCATGTGTTCTTAAAGCTGTTTTTTTTCTTTCTTTCTTTTTAAGGAGTTACAAGATAATGTACTTCCTATTTAGGACCTAAGTAAAGTGGATGTGCATCTGTGGGAAATAAGTACTGCTTAGTTTATTTATTTTTAAAGGATCTTCTTGCCCAGAGAAGCACAGCAAATCATAACCTGTTTGCCTGGCCACAAAGCCTCTTGCTAAGCTTTACACATATATCCATGGCTTAACATGCCTGTACAACATGTTCATGACCCACCTGTGCTACAGCCTGTTTTGTTGTCAGGCAAAAGAGAACAGATGGTCAAGGAAACAAAAACAAAACCAATAAAAATAACATGGCCTTGCTTCATATAGGAAGGTGACTTTACACCACCACAGTGTATGGGGATTTCTCATTGTTCCTGGAGTACCACTAGATGGGGTCAAGCACCAAAACCCCAGATCTGCCTGTGGAGAAGGAAGGCTTGCTCTACAAAACTGGAGGAAGCCAGGAGCTCCAGATCATAGAATCATAGAATGGTAAGATTGGAAGGGACCTCTGGAGATCATCTAGTCCAACCCTCAGGATAGCCCATAGGGGGGGTTGTACCCATCACCTTGGCATTAGCAGCACCACGCTCTAATCAACTGAGTTAAACCTGCCCCCGAATCCGGAATCTTGTTTTCCTTCATAACATTATTAACCCCTTGGCTACTTTTTTAAGAAAAATCCTTATTGAGTCTGTTTTGAATTAAAAATCCACCAACATGGAACAGTGATGCCCAAATGTTTTCCATGTAGAAACTACAAGGGAATATCAGAATTTCTTTTGACCTTTGAGATCCAAATGGTAACAAAGCAGAGCCAGACAGTGACTGTTCCCAGGTGGGTGCCTTCGTGGCTCATATTTTCAAATGTCACAGTGGAGTGGCTTTACTTGCAGAATTGTAAGGAGTTTCTCTGAGAAAATACTTAATCTGAGATAATTTCTGTTTCCAGTGTCTTAATCAACAGCATATTTGTAGCAAGGATGGAAAATCGTGAGGATACAGAGCCTGAATTAAAAAAAAAAAATCACTCAGGCTGGTTTTCTTCCTTTTCAGAAAGTGAGTAAAGAATTTTGGAGTCATTTTACTGGTTTACTGAGTCATTCTGGATGCCAAATACAGAGATGACCTCCTTTTTTTTTTTTTTTTTCTCAAAACAATTTATTCAGTTCAACCTTTCTCAGTCTCTGCTGTGCTGACCTGTAGAGCAGGACCCTGGGACACCTGCAGCTAGTGTTCCGCTCAGCCTGAGGTCCATGATGAGCAGGACAAAGTCAGGATTATGTTCTGGTGCTGTGATGATTGCACTGAAATGTCAGCCAGTGGGAATAGTTTTTCATGTGAGCTTTTCTTTTTAATTAGAGCAACAGCGGCTGTGGTATAAATGCCTAGACTCTAGCAAACCCAACAGATTTTTCCAAAGCTCGTTGTGCTATTTTTAACATGCCAAATGACATTCGGATTAAAAACAAAATGCAGGAGAAAAGTAATGGAGAGAGAATCGTTTCAAGGCTATTACACATTTTCACATCCCTAAATGTTACACAAACTGTCCCAGTGGCTCCCTTGGCACAGCGAGGCCAAGTATGCTCCATGGTGCCCACAGCTCCCTGCCCCCTGGCCATCTAGCCAGGGGGGTTAGTTATTTAGGAATATGCCTTTGGCTCCTGAATGCCAGGGATGCTGGGGTGTGCAGAGGCATATTTCACATGCGGTCAGGACATGTCGGGTAATGTGCACCCTTGGGGTCCGGTCTGCATGGCCAGGGCTCACAGATTCCTCCCACACATGGACAAGCCTATGCCAAAACCCTCTGCAGCACAGTGAGGCATAAGTATGTTTTTGTGGGATCAGGGCCATTTTTCTTACTAGTGGTGGATCGCTGCGGGCAATGGAGCGTGTAAGGTAGCACAGCCTGAGTTTGGCCAGTGGTCTTGGCTAACTTGGATGCTCAGATTTTAGCTGGCCTTGGTGAATTTAAAGAGGCTAGTAGACATTCTCATTGTAATGCAGCAAAAACTGAACAGTGAGTGTTTTAAAACTCTTGTCATATTACAGCTCCTGTACAATATTTCAACATTTTTAAAGAACAAAAATGTCTTAAAAATAAGCTTTTAAAAATGTGAGAGAAAATTAACACTTGTGGCTCCTCTGTCTCTTCTCCTCCCTTTGCCTTTCCTCCCTTACGAGGCCCATCAGGGCACCAGGGGTGCTCCCGTGGTTCCTCCATAACTCTTCCAGACCCATTGCCCAGAAAGGCTTGTTTACTGGGATTTATCTTTCTGAGGTCACGCGCCATCTATTATAACTATTGCAGCATATGCTCAGGCAGTGTAAGTGGAGCACGCTTTTGCTGGCATTACCTGAGGATTCAGACAAGGAAACCTTAGCAGTTTATGCTACTCTCATACGATCCTTAGTACAAACAGGACAAATCCATTTTGCCTCCATCATCTCCCTAATTAGCTTTTACAGCTGTAAATTGTATCCATTGGCCTTTCACCACACCCAATTTCCTTAGTCTATTAAATAACATACATTTCTAATGTTCCCCTATTATCAAGCAGATCATATAGTCAGACATTAAATTTGTGAGTATTTTTGAGACACACAGCCTACCTTCACTCACATCTAGTGAGGACACTTGATGTTAAAGCATCCCTATTATCCAGTTTACAAACATTTCAGGTCTAATGCGTTACTGTGCTAGAGGGTTAATTGCACTTAAGTACTCCATTAGCAGTAGCTGTGTGCCCTTTTGATGTTAAAGGAAGTCAGAATACAGACATTTGAATTATTTGTCAAAGGTTGAAATACTTTTATGTCTGCTGTAGAAATTAAGAAACTTTTAGCCTAGCTTCTCAAAATGAGCCTTGTTGGTTCCAGGGTATCATTAGTGCTAAAAGACTGAAGGTTAGCAATATGTCCCTTAATGTGGTCAGCAGGTTGCACAAGACTCTTTTTAACATAACCTCACTTTCTCTACCAGCCCCAGAGTCTCTAAAAAGTGGTGAGATCCTTCCTTGCTTGTAGTGACAGAGCCTTTAGTCTCTGCCACACTGTCCAACTCAACAGACAGGATGGTCTTGGTGCTCACACATATCAGAGTATCATAGACATTTTCTTTTTCCTGAAAAGATACTTTTGCATATCTCTCTCTTCAGGAATATTATAAAGGATGGGAACTGTGCCTTATAATACATATATGCGCATACCTCATGATCCTGAGAAGTCAGCTCTGTCTACCTCCTGTCTCTCATTTCAGGGGTGATGTACATTACTAGGAAACTGGTGGGAGTCATTCCACTTAACTATAGCCATCTTAAAGTTAAGGATGACTAGCCCAAGCTAGTCATGCAGGTTCCCCCACAGTCAGCGGGGAGGTGGGTGGTGTCTCCAGAGGATGATTCATCCCATCATAAATCAGGGTTTGGAGATGTGTGGGCTGATATACCCTTTGGAAGTGGTCCTCTGTCTCTACTAGCAATAGAGGGAGTCTAGTAGCACAAGCTGCGCAAGAAACTTAGCATCTAGGTGTCTAAAGCTACAACAGATGAATCTGACCCATAAATTTTACATAGATGTCGTGTTGAAATGAATGTTGTCAAGCCATGCTACTGCTTGAAGGTAAGGGTGAATCAGCAGACTGCGGAGTTCTGGCTTTTGACAGTAGAAAGTCTACCACATCCTTTGTCTAACAGAAGGGGTACTGAAAAGCTTAGGGTTGCTATTATTTTTATTCAGATTCTTAGGTCAGGGCTCTCTTTCTTCCCCACACACCCACATGCACACACACACATACACACACACACACACACACTTATTTTCTACTCCTCTCTTGGTGAAGTTCCTGTTGTATCAAACAGATGGCAAATCTGGTGTACAATTTTTAATACTGTCTAACATTTGAAGCCCAGAAAAATGGAGTGGTTTTCCAAATATCAACTGTTAATTGGCACAAGAAATAAAGAAGAATAAACAGATATTTTGGATATAGTTGGGCTTGCACTATAATGTTTGTATCTGAAATTCAAAGGATGAGAAACCTGGGAGAGGCTGAGATATGCAGGGCTTCAACTGTATAGTGGGGACTATGACCGATAAGGTAGGTACTCTTTTTGCTATTTTCTCAGAGAGATCTTTTGGATTACAAATTCAGAAGAATGATTTCCTTCCAGTGATTTCTATAAAGCAGCATCTAAAAGCTCTTCAACCTGCTTCATTTTTATATAGACAACAAAAACTGCTGAAGAGAAAGAGAAAATCACAATGAAAACTTTCCTGTCAACATTCTGTTTTAGCAGTTCAAAATTCCTCCGAGAAAACTGCTGTTATAGAGCAGCAACATGTTTCAAAAGTCCATGAAAGCAAGATATGTAACCGAGTTTTAGCAAGTCCTTTTTTCTGGCATGTTATCCTTCAATCTCATTAACTAAATATTATCATTTTAGATAGTTTTAACCCCACACTTGCAGCCCTCATTCTGAACAGTGCTTGCTGTTCTGAATGAAAAAGACATCACCTAGTGCTAAAAGACTTGAATACAGCAGGTTGAGACCAGCAAAAAGAAGGAAGGCTGGAAACTGAGGATAGATTGGCTTTGAAACTATTCCTCCATTACTCATTTAGGAATTTTACTATGGTTAAAAAACAATCAAATGCTAGTTAAATGCTTGGAAGAAAACCCAATTACCAGCAAAAGATCAGAACAGGATAACATTCTGGACAGGGTTTGCAGTTTACAGAGAGGATTAGCTGTTCCGAGAATCAAATATAGAACAGAAATTGGATTTGTAGGCTATGTTTTTTACCAATCATATCTGAAAGTGAAGTATAATGTGATTAGTTGTAAACTGGTAGGTTGCTGAGTGTGTGCTCTACGGTCCTTTAGTAATAGCTCCAACCAGTCTTTTAATACTAAACTGCTTTTCTGAGTGGGGAAACTGGCCACAGCACCAGAGCTCTTAATCTCTAGTCTTTCTAAAAAGGGTCTTAAAATCCTTGTCCCCTACCAGAGGTGAGTACTGTGGATTAAGAGAGAAGGAGGAAGATGTTTCAAACAGTGCAGAACTGTCCTCAGAAAAGTAATCAACCCACAGTTTCAATCCCACAGACATGATCTCTGGGCCAGGAAACAGACACCCCTACTGAGTCACACTGTCCTACTTCACAGTCACTGCATGCTTCATCAAAACATTATTTCCACTCCAAAACGTCTCAGTTATTATTCATTCTGTTTTTCCCCTTCATGTTACTCTCCAAGGCACCAGACAGCATTCTGTGCTTAAATCAAATGGCTACTTCTTGGTTTTGATGGTGACTTATTAGAACTATCCAGCCAAGCATTCAGGGTAGACTAGTTTGCCTGTCATTTTTCTACATATGGTAGGAGTTTTGCTGACAATAAGAGGAAACAAGGACCAAAACATGAAATAATGTTAATGCTTAAACAGCAGAAACGTTTGCAGATGCTGTACCATTTTGAGGGAAGACGTTCTCCTCCTCCTAGCACAAATCCAAGGGATGTGCAACTAACAGGATTTGTATGTGGTGGATCATCCTCGTGGCATTCAGCTGTCCGTCTGCATACTGAAGCAGGGGTCTCTGTTTCCCTTTCCCATGTGGTTCTGTCTCCTCTGTGATTCTACTCACATGATTTGGGCTCTAACTTTCCTACTGAAATGACAGTGGTGACTGAGTGCCTTGTGCTGACCCAGCCTGCAGGGCACTACCATACCACCAGGCAACACTGGGGTCTGTATGTCCAGCTCTCCCTTGTATGAGGAGTGTCAAGAACTATATTTCCGACTTCTCCAGGCTGCACTGGTCTATCTCAAACTATTTATCTTTTTGATGTGTATTATGGGAAAACTTGTCTGTGCCCTGCACATCAGTGATCTTAGCCCACTATCACACTTACGTAAGCCTCTGATGTCTCATGTCTTTGGCCTTGGTTATGCTCCGTAGCAAGGTCTCAGTCCTGCTCTGAACACTGGAGCTCGGGCATTAGTGCAGGGAATGAGGCATGGTAAGAAACATCTTAGCATTGGCTTGCTAGCCTGGGATAGAGAAAGAGGACCTAAGCAAGAAGCAGCTCCAGGCTGCTCTAGTGAGCTGCTTCTAGAGCTAGAAGAAACTGAGGCAGACTTGAAGGGCAGTGGAGTCCCTCTGTGCTGACTGGTGGGTCTGGATCAGGCCCACAAACAGTAAGTGCCAGAAAAATGTCATCATGCAGACCTGGGTTGAAATGCAATGGCTTCAGGACACCTGCCCAAGCAAGGACATCTTCATGAGGCTAGGTAAGATGCTTCCTTCACCTCCCAGTGCCAAGAGCACACAGAGAAGAGGGCAGAATGAGGACAGTTTCATCACATGGAAGTTAGCTGTCCTCAGCGCTGCTGGTCAAATCCCTTCCCTGGTCATGGGAGAAACCACACGTCCCAGCTGGGTGAAGCATGACTGCAGGCCAAATGTCAATATATTTGCTTCATGGTTCTAATGTCCCTGAAATGATAATGGACTTTAAGCAGATAGGATTCCTGTACTGTGCTGCAACCATCAATAGTACACAGTATGAAAGCTGTCCTCTCTCCTCTCCAAACTACATTCCAATTGAAGCCATCAGCACAGACGACATTGACTTTATTGGGAACATAAACCTGCAGGCAATAACAAGAACAGTTGCATATTGCTGGGAAATGTTTGAGGCTGTCTGTTTTGTTTTAAAACTAAAGGAAGCTGGTCAGAAAAGCTCAGCAGGTTGCAAAAGAAGAGAACGTTAGTAGCATATGCTCTTTAATTAAAGAACAGCTGAGGATAACCATTTACATCCTAAGATGAGTATCAAAATGCAGTGGGTGATTCACAAATTCGCTTCTAGCAAACTGCAGTAAAATATCAAGTTTGGAAAAGCTAAAAAGCATGTACAGAGATAGCTCACAATCCACAAAATAATATCTATATTCTTTGTTTTGCTTCCCACACTTACACTATTACATGGAGCAAAAGGAAGTATTATAATTTAACCTCAATGCATTGAAAGCTCCTGCTGCTTTCTATGAGTCAGGCTGACTTTCTAACCTTTAATGCATTTTTAAAGTTATTTTTCAATCTTTCCCTCTCTCATTTGTCCCAGTCAATAGTAATTGATTTCTAGAATAAGAAATCTCACTACCTGAAATAGCACTCCCAGCACATCACAAGCCTTTTCCCTGTGTTCAGCCACAATTAACATCATCTGCTCAGTTATTGCATGTATCAGTTGTTGGTACAAAAACAGCCTTCCAATGTTCTGTTAGCCAATTTTAGCAGCTATCACTCCAACAGGATGTTACGTTCTGCGAGAAGCAGGGTTTCAGTCCTGTCTGAACTCGATTAACTGTGCTTTATTGCTTTGATTGCTGCTGATTTTAATAAACAAGAATGAATCATTATCAAAACAGTCTTTTGGGACACACTGGGCTTTAATCCCACCCATTTCCCAAGTAAGAGTTGTTAACTATCTCAGTAATCATCTGCTTTGAGCTTTTACAATCTGAATGTATAATCTAGTGTAATCTCATCTAGGCTGGAAAACAGGGAAGGTGGATGTATACTTATGTATCAGTCATAACCATCTCTTAAGGTCACCAATATTTTTCTCTTCTGTACCACAAAAAAGCTGGCACACACTTAAAGAATAAAAGGGTTTTTTAGCTACCATTGAAAACTAAGATCTGAAGTATTACTTCAGCAGCAGAACTGAAAAGAATTGTGCCTTGTGGTTAGTGTAGCACACCTCAGGCTCAATAGGACTGAGTCAGCGTGATCAGATCTTGCAATTATGTCAGGACTCTTTGAATATTTTAGAAGACAAGACATTGGGGATAGATTCCTTAAATCTCAAAAAATAATTGCAGAAGTCATGATAGTAGCAGTCTCAACCTAGACCTTGAATTGATTAGGCTACATTCCTGAAGCTGGGGCTTGAGGCTAAACTGGTATTGTCTGGCAAGAAGGCTGGGGTGGGTAAGATGACTTAAAGCATTGATGAGACAAGAAGCCAGGTGTATAGAAAAGTCAATACTGTAATAACAGCAAGGAGGTAGAGCTCAGTCAGAGGAAAGAGGTAGAGAGCTTTTACTTGCTGTATCACAACCTCTTCAGAGCCTGGTACAGTTTGCAAAGCTCTTGAGGCTCAGTTTCTCTTACCCTTAGCAAATGTTTGTGATCCTTGCTGACAGAATGTCCCACGGCCTCTACTGCTGGTCAGCCAGGGGACAACAGCCTACTGCTAATCTCTACCAGTTCTGGTGGCTAAAGTTTGGGTTGGGCATCTCACAATCCTTAGAGCTACCAGGAGTAGAGGATTGATGCCTAGGCCAGCTGAGGGACTTCTATTGGTTTCTAAAAGGTATCTCAGAAGCTACACATGAGGACTAGGTTCCTGTAACATTATTATGATCTAGAAATCAAAGCGCTCAAAGGTTAAGACTGCCAGAATGAAGCTGCAATCTTAATTAATCCTGCTTCTCTGGCACGTTTGCATTTTGAAATGATGACATTATTTTTCCAGCATGGGCCTTGCCTCACTGAATGCAAAGACACTGCTCAACTGAGTCAATGAGGAAATTGGGGCAGCAGCATTTGCTGTCTAGAGACCCTGCCTCCTCCTGTTCAGTGTGTGTTGTGGAGGAGGTAGGGGACCGCAGTACTGCCAGCGAGGGTCTCTGAGAAGAGCAGCTGAACACTGTCCTTGAGAACTGGCTTCTCTTGCAGACTCTGCCCCAGAATTCAGAAGTGACATGAGGCAAGTCAGTAAAAACAAACTGTTCAAAGGCGGTCCCTGATGACACATTCTTATTTTTTTGGGTCACCAGTTTTGAGTCTGATCCACAGACAAGATGAGAATGCACGCCTGCAATGAAAGGCAATGGAAATTGTGCCTGAAAATATCAGATATGGAGAATGATTATGCAGATTGGAAAATAGTGTTTCCAACTAGGCACCTGCAAGGAGAGGAGATTTTTTACCATCCTCAACCTGTGCCTCAGTTCTCGTCTGCAAAATACCACTTTCTAACTCCTCATGAGTTTTATTATAGATGAATTAATAGGTCTCTGTGAGTCCCTTTGATCTACTCTATCCTGAACTTCAAGGTCCTGCAACTATTCTTTTTTCCAAGGAGTGGGGTGCAAGGGAGTTGAGATCCATGATTCCGCAGGGAAACTATTGCTCCAAACACAGCCTCCCCTCTGCCATGGCAAACTGGCCTCTGTAGCCTACACCATTAACTTGAGCAACTCTCAGACAGATAAGATCCCCTGTTCTCTATTATCCTTAACTTTGAGAAGATGATTCAGTCTTGACTACAGTGAGGCATTTTATTTCTACAGTAGTTTCAAAATCTCTACCATAATCAATAAATTATGCTCAGAGATGCTCTCTGGCCCACCACTGCTGCCTAAGAATGACTAGAAGACATAACCCAGAAGTGTTTCTCAATCAGTGAGCCCCATCACCGTGTGCCCTGAAGGAAGCGGGAATCTGGGGCAAATCATACCATGGGATTGTGCCGTTAAAGGCTGTATCACAATGAGCTCAAGTGAATGTTTCATTCACAGACTTAATGCTGCTTTTTCCAGACCTGCAGGTGACTGCCATTCCAGCTCAAACAGCGCTCTCAACCCAGGGATTGCCTTGTATGCATGCGCGGGCAGGTGTATAAAGAGGTGGTGGGAGGAGTGTGATGATAAAAGTGGCAAATTTCAGAATTCAAGGTCCAATCTCTGGCCAAACAGCAGGAATGATGCAGTCTGCTGGACTGCAGGAAATTTGGCACAAAAGAGGGGAAAAAGTCCTATTCTGCTTAAAACTAGCTTAAACTAGTGTAATCCATATAGCAGTGCCCTTTCATACCATCCAAGGGCCTTCCTAAATCTGGGTTGTTTTCTTCTTAAATTTGGGTTGTTCCTTTCTGAAATTTGTGGTTGTTATCATCCTGCAGCTCTACAGTATTATGATATACCTTTTGCTGCCAGTTCACATACATTATTGCTCTACTTCTGAACGGCACAGTTAGGTCTCCAGAGCCTTCCTTCTTTACCTAAAAGCACAGGTATTAAAGTAGGAGTAGAGAAATACTCCAGCTCACAGGCCAAATCAGATAATTGAAATGGTAGGATGATCCTTAAAATTAGCCCAATTCATGCCTGAATAGAGTTCATATCTCACTGGGAACTAACTGTCCTTTCTCTCCTTCATCTTCATTTTTCCCCGCCGCTATTCGTTTTGGAAGGTGATCTTTAGTAAATACTGCAACTCCAAAGATATTATGGACCTCTTCTGCATTGCAACAGGATTACCAAGGTAGGTCTCTCTTTTCATTTGTGACATTCATTTCACTTTTGTTCCTTTATTTCTAAGGACTATTCAGAGACAAACCCAAAATGCTGGAAGGAGAAATTGGGACAACATAACATCAACTGGAAAAGTGCATGAAACTCTGGCAGGGGTATATCCACCTCAATGCTGAGTACGCTTAGAAGAACAGAGTGGAGTGGAGTGGAGTGAAGTGGAGTGGAGTGGAGTGGAGTGGGATGGGATGGGATAGGATTGGATAGGATAGGATAGGACAGGATAGGATAGGATAGGATAGGATAGGATCAAATCAAACCAAATCATAGCCTGTTCTAAAAAAGCCAGCAAAGCCAGAATTCCAGCACAGAGTACATATGGGCTCTGTGCACATACCTGTTATACCTCAGGACTATGGTCTTGCCCATATCAAGCAAAATGCAAGCACAATTTTAGAACCCGCTTTTTAGAAAAAAAAATAATAGAGAATGAGAAATGTTGCCACTAGGTGATAAGCTTTATATTTAGACACACTACAGTCTAATCCCAGGTATGGGGTATTCAAACACAAAGTATCCAACAGAATTTTTTATAGAATAGAAATATTCCAAAATCCATTGGCCGAGTCACGTATTTTCTAATTTATGTTATTCTGTAAATTTGATGCATCTCTCTTACTGATATTTCTTGTAGAGTTTATTTCTCCCACCCTTCATGCAGAGAGTATATTCCAGCTTAAACCAGTGTATTGTGAGGAATTCTGGGCTGGATCTGGCTGTGTGATAAGATGAGGAAGGAAAGAGCATGGAAGAGGGCAGTATGGTATAGTCCCCAGTCACTTCTGCACTACCTGTCCAAGACAGCGGCACAGGGGGAAGGCAGTTCTTTCACCAGGTCACAAATCCACACCTAGAAGAGGGCAGTGTTGTTTGTCTATGGGACTTGAGCAGCACAACCAGGTGCACAACAGCATGCAATAAGCCATTGTCTTTACCTTTGTATATACAAGTTTACAATACAAACGGAAAGGAAGAAAAAAAGCAAAGGAAAAACATGCCAACTCTTGAATCATGGGTTTATTGAATGACTCTACCTCCGGGTGTTGAAGTATTAACTGGACTATATTGACTCAGAATTTACATAAGCTGCTGGACAGAATTAATGCTGTGTTTATCCTCGCTATTTCTCCCATTTGACATTACAGAGGTTGATAATTCCTATTTGCCTATGATGTCAAATACTTCCACTCCATCACCCAGGCAACTTTGTTTAGCAGTTGGAGTCATTCATGAACAGGATGATAACCGTATATTTGATGTTCTGTTTTCAGCAGAGACTTCCAAAGAACTGTACGTTTCAGTTAAGTTCCTGGAGAACATCAAGGTTTACCTCTGAGCCAATGAGATCATGCTTAGTACCAGATAATGAAAAAAAAAAGGCCTCTTATTTAGAAAGACTTTTGTTTTGTTTGTTTCTGTAAAGGAGTAACTAGACAATTTCAAGACATTCATAGCACTGATAATCATTTCCACAGCATAAGTTAGTCAGTATATAGCTGCCTACTTGATGTATCATCATATACAGCTACTTCGTAGAAATCATTAGCTGATGATTCAACAGAATAGATGAGCTAACAGGGAGCAAAGTTTGCTCCAAGATCAGAGATGATCACACTTAATATTTTGTCAGAAACATTTCTGGTAATAGAAGTGGGTGAAACATCAAGCCTACCCTGCCCTGTGCTTTGACCCTTCCACCTAAAACAGGTATGTGCAGAACAGTGCCAGGCCAGAAGGGGAGTGCTGCGTGAGAGAAAGTGGCCACGTACCGTAAGCAGCAGTGCAAAGTCTCAGCCAACATTTCTAGTCAAATAAACCTCTTCCTTTGAAACATACCTTTCAGGAACACAACAGTCTCCCTTTTGACGGCAGACAATTGTATGGTATCCATCGACCCGACAATGCCTGCAAACTCAGAGAGGTAAGCCCTGCTGGAAGCTGCTCTCAGAAGAGGGTGTCGAGCCCAAGGGATAGGGTTTTGTTCAGCTGCGAATGCTTCTTGGGTGCAGTGCGGTGTGAGCAACTATCTAGAGGGAGGGAGATGACAGCAAGAATTGCACGCTGGCTTGTAACACTAATGCCTCCTAGTTTTGAAGATTTTTCCTTGTTATTAAAGTAGGAGTAATTGTCTGAGGAAAAATATCGCATTTAAGTATTTAATGTAGAACATCTGTTCCCTTCCCACTCTGTTTGCTGTCAAGGCTCCCGGCTCCTTTGTTCACTCCGTCTCCTTTATGGCTCCGTTAGAACCTAACCATGACATTATTTGCAAAGACAACTCAAAGTCTTTTATGAGGTTAGGACTCATCCATGCTGGCCTTGACCCTTTCTGTCTTTCCTTTCTCCTTTGCTCCTGGGCTTCCTGCCGTTCGTTCAACTTTGCAGCTTTATTTTCACTCTGACTGTTCACAGTTACGACTTTTGCTCTTACTTACTCCATTACGTATTTCATCATTACGTACCATTGCTACTATTTTCACTGACACCATTTGTTGGAGCCCCAGAAGCGGCAGGGACATCTTGCGCGCAGTGCTGTACAAACATCAAACAAAAAAATGATCCCCACCACTGGAGCTTCCTTCTGGCCTGCAACAAGTTCTTCACCATCTCGGCCTCCAAGCCACATTGTTGGCGCAACTGCACAGTACATGCAAGATCTCTTTGTGCGCTAGTTCAGTAGTAAAATGGAAGGTTATGATGCATTCATTAAAGGTGCCTATTCCATATTCAACGGGCAGCTTTTGAGCAGGTTATTTTGAGCAGGTTTCTACTTCTCAGGGAGTAGAAATGTGAAATGCAAATGGTTTTCTCAGTGTCATTAATATCATCCCTCTCTGACTTTTCCAGGTCTCCATACAAAGTAATACCTGTTGCCACTCGGCAACTCTCAGGTAAAACACTTCTTTTGAACTGCATTTACTAAAACTGAATTTGGAATAATTTTACATTCATCAGAAATCATTTTCATGTAGAAATCATGTGGCTATAATGCAAGAAGGAAAGGTGATCCTCTTATGGTTGTAGCTACAGCAGAATAAAAAGCGCTTGATCAAAATATGCTATAAAGAAAGCTGAAAATGTATTTGTCCCCTAGTTTCAAAGCATTTGAAGGTGAGGTGGAATGGCTGGGGTCCGAGTCTTTCAAAGTGCTTTACTGTGATCTGACTAAGCACCTACGGATGTCTTGGGAAAAGTCTCACATGGAGCAGTGGTTCTGTTAAGCCAATGTAGACCCCTTTTGAAAGCCTGTCCTGTAGCGTTAAACTTGTTCTTCTTTCAGCTCTGCTCAAAGCTGAGCACAACATATGAATCCTAGATGTTTCAAAATGGCTGAGGAAAGAGCACAATTTCTGGTGTGTGTATGGTAGCTTTTAGTATAATAAATATTTTAAAATACCTGACAAGATTAAAGAAGGCTTAGATGAAAGACAACATCTGGAACACATTCCCGTAATTGTTATCCTCCACGGGGAGGACTAAAGTGGCTTTTCTACAGGACTTTTTTGCATGGAAGTGCTGTGCTCAGGGCAGCAGCTCTCAGATTTTGAAGCTGAGCATTTTTCTGGGGCGATTTGTGTAAAGCTTCTGGCTCATGGTATATCATCTCATCTGTACAACTGTGGTATCTCCTGCCACTTACTTCAAGACAGCCTGAACGGCAGCCCAAGCCTGTGCACTATAAAGCTATAGGGAGAGGCTGGGTGCTTGGGCAGCCCATCTTGGGAAGGTGGCAGGGACAGTAAGAGGGCAGGAGACATCAGCTGGGAACACAGCTTGGAGAAGTGAGACACAAGGAGCGAGAGGCTAAGATCCTCTTTGAAGTGCACAATGCCTAGAAAGAAAAGAAGGGAGACAGAAAGTCTGGGGCTGGAATCATGGTTGAAGAAAATGGGTGAGTTCTGGGAAGAGACCGAGGTAGTTTTGCTTTTTTCATGATAATACAAGTCCCACCACTTTTTTTTTTTTTTTTTTTTTTTTTTTTTTTTTTTTTTTTTTTGGCGTGGGGGAGAGGGCTCCTGTAATGTGCAAGAAAACATAGTGTCTGGCAACACTTTCTTATATAGATGGGGAGGAGGCACAGGGAACCAAAGCTGCTCTCCAAGTTACCGGTGGCCACTTGGGCAGAAACCTCCGTAGAGACAGGACATGACAAAGCAATGTAGAAGGATGTCTAGGGGGATCGGAAAGCCAGCAGCAGAGAGCTTGTGCATGTGCAGAGCAAACAGAGAAAGGAGAGTAAAACAGCAATGCAGATAGGAAACAAAGAAGAACTTTATCACCATAAGGTTTGTTACAAGCCATAAAGAGATCCCATGTCAGTGCCCTCCGGTTGTTGCCAAAGGGAGATATTCCAAGCTGAGGACACACGTGACAGCTAAGGGGAAGGAAGCTGTCTTCTAAATTATTTCCTTATTAAAATGAACTCTGCTGGAACAGCACCACACTTCTGGCCTAGGCACATACTGCTTGCATCCCCAGATCAGAGCAGGTGGGTTATTAATAGAAGCAGGATTATTTGCATACCCAGTAGTGTTTGTAATCAGTGTTCGCTGGCCCTGTGATAAAGAAAGGCCCGTTCCTTGGCCAGTGAGTGCTGCCTGGACTCCACTGGGGAATACCACTGTACTACATCAGATGGGAATCTGATCTAAGGGCTTTTGAGAAAAACTGACTTGCTTTTGCATGAACCTAATCTTATATTTTTATAAGAACATATATGACTTTTCACACTTTCCCAGGGCCCTCGTTTTTCATGCCAGCTGACAGCACATGGCTCTGCTCTGGGCAGAAGGCAGTTCACTGTGTCGACAAGGTCTCTGTTTCCTCCCTGCATTTTATAAAATAGGGATTTCCAAAGATCTGAGCTCAAAAGGGCAAGAAAAATGCTGGCGGTGGGTTGCCAGAGCATAAGGCAAAGTCAGCTATGGAAAGAGGAGGAAAGTGGAACTGTGTGATGCAATTAATGCTGCTTGGTATCTACTTCTCTTTTACATGGCTTACCATTAATTTTAAACATCCCTGACATTTTGCTGAGAGGAGGGAGAACGAACAGAGTGGGAAATTGTTCTTCTTCATTAAAACAAAAAATAAAAACAGTTCCGTTCTAGTCACCCCAGGTGCCAAATGTTTCCCGCTGCTCGGGGTGTTTAAACTCCCAGGCGGACACCACATCCACCCGGCCTGCAGCGCACCTCCGAGCCGGCATCTCCCGCGTCCCGCCGCTGGAAAGGCTCTGCTCTGTGCTCCCGAGGTGCAGCGCCTTCTCCGCGGGGGTTTTCCCCTCTTTCACCCCAAACACGCTGCACGCCATGTGAAAATCCCTCCGGTTCAGGAACGGGGCGGGGAGGGGGGCGGGGTTGGGGAGGAGAAAAGGCTCTTTGTCTCTTTAAGATGAGAACTGCCACCCTTGGTCATATATCTTTACTGCACCCTAGGGCTGTAAAAACATACATCTTCATTTTGAAAGTCTTTTATTACATCCATAAACATCAGATTGCAGCTGACTGTTCCCCGGATTAGAACGTCCTAGGACTCCCAGCGAGTTTTGACAGGGGGAGGGAGTGAAAGTAAGATTTTTTTTTTCTTTCCTTTTTTTTTTTTTTTAACTGCAACAGTGTTCATAGGGAACTTGTCAGTCTCTCGCACGCTACAGCCGCTGCCAGAGCGCCACCGAGCAGCAGGGAAGCGAGAGGACACAGGTTTGGGTGTCCGGTCTCGCTGCTGGGCGCTGCGGACGGTAAGGCTCCCCGACGTTTCGCCGAGGCAGCCGCGCTCGCTTCTCTTTCAGCCTTTCCATTTGCCGTGTTAGCCTCGAGTATCTGAGGAATTGCAAATGTTTTCAACAGGTACGAGGGCGATTCTTTAGAAACAGCGCTGTAAATGCTGGGCTGTATTTGCGTCTGCCGTATTTTGGCCAGGCTCACGAGGAGTTTTGCTCCCTCAGACAAGCGCCTTCGGAGACGTCCGTCGGGTCCTTCCACCCAGGGCGAGCAGGGGTGCCCTGCAGCCCGGGCCGCGCGTGTGGCAGCGTGCAAACCTTCCTGCTTCTTGCTCCTGCCAGACCAAGAGGGCATTCACCCTGCGGGCGTGGGAACGGCTCCGCGGCACCGGGCAGCTTAAAGAAGCTCCTGGGGGGGAAACGGGAGCAAGGGAGCTGCAGCAGCTCGGGGCTCAGCAAACGCGCTTTACGCCTCCTCTGCCTGGGTGAAGGCGGCGTGGACGTACCGAAAGAGCAGAAAACGTTGCTATTGTGCCGCTTCTTCCTTCCGAAAATATACTGTCCCTTACAAGCCGGCGTCTTGTTTGGAGAACTTGTTTTTTCCTGCGTTACTGATCGCAGTCTTCTGAGAGTGACAGGAAAGGGACTGGGGCTTCACTAAGCTGACTCTCCCGAGCCAGTTTTAAGTGCCACGGTGCTGAAGTTGCAGTAGGAGGCAGGGAGCTGCCGAAAGCGGAGCTGCCGACACCCAGAGCAACTCAACCGGCACCGGCACCGGCAGTGACAGGACCTTCTAGCTGGAGCTCCCTGCCGCAGGTGCCGTGCTACGCCGGCTCTGACTGAGTTATGTTTTCAAGGGAAAGGAGGTTGGGAAATCCGTGCTACAGATGTCCTGCTGGGTCCATCCCATGAACTCTGTAGGGTGGACTCCATGCTGCTAGGATGGTCAGTCCAGCATCTTGCACTTGCCTGGAGTTTATGTATAACCGTACACACCTCGCAAATTTGTGCCAAGAGACAGGTCTCCAGGGTAGTGTCACGGAGTAAATCAGAAAGGCAAGCTGGGTTTTCTTCTGTTTGTAAGCGTACCGTGTTGTTCCTGGATGCTTCGGGGCCAAACAGCACTATTATCAATTGAAAATTGCATTTCTGATGATATGAAGCAGGTCATTGAGAGCCAGAGGCCGGACCATGAGCCAAACCCTTCAAAAGCAAGTGACAGTTCAGGCTGTCCCACTTGAGAAATGTGAAAGGAATCTCCTTTTCAGAGAGCACTGCCCTCATAAATTATAAAATAAGATGTCTTTCAGAGAGCCAGCACCTCCAAAAATCTTTCAGAAAGTCCTGTGTGTAATCCACAGAGACAGAGCAGTAGGGACAGAATCAAATAAACTAGCAATTATGTGGAAAGAGGAATCATAGATCAAGTCTGCATTACCAATTGGTGTCACTGCTCAAAGGGCCAGAATGACTTTTTGGCTAAATGTGTCATCATCAGAGTTGGGAGTCTGCAGATACAGCTTTGCAGCAGAGCTGCATGTGCCTTCTTCTCTGTCTCATTTTCTCTTATTTCTCCCTTTATTTTTATTTTTAGAGAAAGAAGAATTGTTCCAGAATTTGTTGGGACAGATTGCCGAGCAACTCGCAAGGTAAGCAACTGAACAGCATTATCATCAATTAAAAATTCTATTTCTTTTATTGGGCTGAAGTGAGCTTTTCACGGGAGCCAAAGGGGCACTTTTAGGACCTTCAAATCCCACTCTTCCTGCCAAATTTAAGTCTGGTACATGTGTCTCCCACTAAAAGCAATACAGTAGCTTAGAATAAAAGTGATTTTGACTTATCTTTGCTCTAAAAAGGAGATCAAGCATCAAATAAAATTTTTTATTGTATTTCTATCCTCTTAGGAAGCAAAAGAAATGCTTCCTGATAGAGCATTAAAATCATCCAGTTGGGTTTTTTTTTTCCGTTATCACACAAATACACCTCTCCTCCTGCAGTCTGTCAGCTTGTTTTATTCCAGCTGCTTTCAGTAAGAGAGATCTGCCCCACCGCAGCTCAGCAAATCACCATCGTAACTCGAAAGGAGGAGAGCTCCAGAGGTGTAAAACTACGGAGATGCTGCTGTTGGATGAAGCACTGTCAGTTTAACTTTGCCTCCCTAGGGGGTACACTAACAAGTTGCTGCTGAGAGAGGGGGTGTTGAAGTGTCTCAGAGCCATAGTAGATTCCTGGAGCCATAACAAAATCACTCGGCTTTAATTTTTCTGAAAACTCTTGCACACATGTGTATTTTCCACCAAAATTTTATTTTCGTTATGGCAATCACTGTTGGAGTAATCCATCCTCTGAAAAATGTAGACATTTCTAACACAAAGTCTTTGGTAGATAGTATAGATATGGCACTATATGTATAACATTAATATATGAGGGTTTTCTTTTCAGGGTTTTTAAAATCAATGAAATGAAAACGGAAGTAGCTAATCACTTGGCAATGCTGGAGAAAAAAGTTGAATGTGAGTGTCCCTTTATTTGCCTTCAAGCTTGCTACTACTTTTTTAAATTAATCAAAAGAGGATAATGAAGGTGCCTTCTCCCACATTAATTATGTTGGCTATTTGCACAGGACAAACATTTTATCTTTCCTTTAGACTCTGTCCTTTCAGAAATACACTTACTGTATGTTAAATTGAATATGATCGCGTTTGTTCTTACTGCTGGCTAAAGTCCATCATGAGCGCTAAGGGCTGAACATATTTCTAATAAGGGTATGTTACACTCCCTATCTCTGCCTTTTTCTGCTGGGGGGGGGGGAATGAAATTGGGTTAGGACTTCCCCTGCAGCATAATCCTATCTGCACGTGTGCATACTACATGCAGCATAAATAAAGTATGAATGAGGTTCAGAAGTATCAATAAATGTGCGGCATAACGTATGCTTAAAGACAGCCAAAGGGAACTTCTTCGCCTCATAAGAGGCAGTGATTTCTGGGTTGCAAACACAGAAATCCACACCTCGCAGGCCCTGTTTCCTGGCTGAATATGAGAACAGAGCAAGCACACACAGTATCGCCTCTAGTTTCCCTTGCTTATTCCGCGTGTTGACAGTAATGCAATTGTTTTTAGTTACCGTGCAGCAACAAAGTACAGTTCACCTGGTCAAAGAGCTCCTTTTCTGTGTTTTTCCAGGCAGCATCTGCCTTGTAGTTTTTAAACATGTTATGCATAAAACAGATTCAAGAAAGTCAAGGGAAGGATATGTATAAGGCACTGTCACACAGCGCCGTTTTGACACCAAAGGTCAAATCCTCCTTAATATGCAACATTTAAGTCAGAAATGGACGGAGTTTTCCCCAACATTACAGCTGCAAAAAAGTGCTTTCTCGCTAAAGCTGCCTGGGGGAGAAAAAAAAAAAAGTTTCTGGTTCATGGAAAAAGTTGTTTTCTTGAATTTCCCCCCCCACCAGAAGCTACCTTGACCCTGCAGCTGCTCAGTGAAACTGATGCCTTTGTCAGTAGGGAAAGAAAAAAATGTTCCATTCAAGGAGCAGTTGCAGGAGAACCTCTCCCAGAGGCCACCCCGGCAGCAGCCTGCCCTGAGGCAGGGGCTTTCCAAGAGCTCCAGAGCAGTAGGAGCTGCTGGTAAAGTCTGCCCCATGGCCACTGTCCGTGGACCTTGCAGCGCGCCTAGCCCCAGTGCGGATCTCCGCAAGGATTCCAGGTAGCGATTCCTGATCCACTAGGTTGCACTTTATCCAAGGCATCACTGATTTATTGTTTTGTCCTTCCTCCCAAAAAAAAAAGAAAAAAGAAAAGGAGAGAAAAAGAAATCAGCTCTGTTGCTCTGCATTTTCTATGAAAATGATGATTTTTCTGATTTTCTATGAAATTTCTAACCAGTTCCAACGCTCTGGGCTAGATCCACAGACTAGAGCAAACGAGGCAAGTGTTTCTATGGCTCTTCCTATCCCCCGGCAGTAAGGGGGAAATGACTCTCCCAGACACCTAAGGGCTGCTTTTGCCTGCTGGCTCTCTCCTTTGAGTTTGCACCGTGCACAAACTGCCTTTCAGCACCAGCAGCCCTGCAGCAGTGGAGCGAGATAGCAAAGATCCCCACATGGCCAGAGGCAAAGAGCTGTGCCTTTGCACGATGCAGCGCTTCCTTGCCGGTTTAGGGAAGGCAGCATTCCTGAAACTGCCAAGCCATGCAGGTGAACTGAATTCACTGGTCCCCAAATGTGGCTTCTTCTTCTTCTTTTTTTTTTTTTTTTTTTTTTTTTTTTCCAATTGTGTCTTCTCTGCCGATAGAAGTAACAGCAGATGCAGCAATCTGCTGCCATTCTGCCTCAGCGCTTGTGATCGCATCTCCAGCAGCCTCAGCCTGTGGGAAGGAGCTCTCTGGGTTGCCTGTCTGCAAGTGCACCCATCTGCTCAAAACTGGACTTCCAGAATTTGCAACAGAGCCAAATCCAAAACATTTTGAAATAATCCCAGGCTTTCATATTTAAAAGGCAAAACTGTGAGGGGAAGGAAGAATCCAGACTCCTTACTCAGGCAAGGTCCTGGTGGTTGCTCTAAGAGCCATGTTTCAGTACTGGATTTAGCCCAAGGATTTCTTTAGACAGCACAGGGTCTTTTCAGAGGTATTTCTTGCTGCAGAATAATATAATGAGCCCTTAATCAGTGCGCATGACAAGGCCATTTATCATTTGCTCAGAAAAATGTGAGTAGAATTGTGCTTTTGTTTTGTCTTTTCTCCTACCTCCTTCAGAAATCCCTTTTCCACCACTTTCACATGCAGTCTCCAGGTTTTCTTCCCCAGAGGGGATGTGTGTGGGAATAAGAGTTCATGACAGCTCTACATCTGCACCTCACATAATATGTTCTCAGCTTGCTTCCCATTACTGTCTAGAGACAGGATCACAGAAATTTGTTTCTAGGAGCCAGATCTTTTTACTGGTTTTTAAATCCCATCTAAAGCTTGTGACTTCCCCTTGGAAAAAATATCTGTGCAGGGAAAGCACTGGAAACACTTTATTCCATGGCTTTACTTTGTCCCAGTGTTCACACAATAGCCAACACACGACTAAGGAAGCTGGCAAAATTTGTAAGCATCTCACATCTACCTTAAGAAAATAATTACGTAAATTATCTGCTCCCCTGGGGAGGTTTGGGGAGAAAACTAAAGAGAGACAATACCGAAAACGCTGCCTTTTTGCACCATCTCTCTTCTGCTCTCGGCAGTTGCCTGCCCTACCGGCTTGTCAATCCGATGCTCTGCCTTGGTCCCACCGCTTCTGGCCACCTGTTTAATCAGCTTGGCGAACGGGCTACCGCGAGCTTCTCCCAGAGGAGTGCACAGCGGTGGTGTAGCGAGGTGCAGGGGCTGCAGGTCAGCTGCAGCTGAACCAAGGAGCCAACAGGACAGCCCAGCTGAGCACCCAGAAAAACGTAGCCGGATCCCCAGAGTAAAGATGCTGAATAAGCAGGACAGCATCTTACCTCTATGCTCTCTTTCAACAGCGATCACCCAAAGAGATTGCTTATAGCTATGGTAGAAATTTCACCTCGAAATGTGATTTTTAAGTAGACGATGTCCCTGTATTCAAGCATAACTCAAAAGCCTGTCCTTTTCCTCTTTTATTATGCGATGTTTTGGACTTGGTTTATATGCCTCTTCTGCTTTTCCCTGACCCTGTCCCTCATCCAAAAGCAATCACTAGCATAAATAAATAAAAAAGAGGTCTCTGCTGATCTCCAGAGTTCTGCTCTTTCAAAGCGGTTTTTCATTACTTGTATGTAACCCTCCAGATAAGTATGATGATTTTGACTATTATTTTATAAGAAAGTGATTGAGTACTGATTGTACAATTACACCTTCCCTTAAGTTCCCCGGACCACAGCTTGTCCGTGCAAACGAGTTCAGCAAACAAACGCGCTGTGAAATGATTCCATGTGAGTGATACGCACTTAATGAACGGTGCTGTATTATGTCCTTGAGAACGCTGATAGCTCAACCAGAGGGAAAGGAAAAGGAGAATATTCACATACACACACTGCGTTAGGTTCTCACAGCTACGTGGAATGAAATGCATTGCAACATAAACAAGCAATCAAACCTTTTGCCTTGTGGCTCTCAATTACATACCGAAGAGGAATGTAGGATTTTTTGTGCTGCATGCGGAAATAATCTTTGATTACAACATTGATTTGCACAATCAAAAAAAAAAGTGTCAGATCTTCAATATTTAAACACAATGAGATCAATTCTTAAAGTCAAAACTTCTCAACATTTCTCTCTTCCTCTCTCCCCTGCATTCGCTCTCTGGTTTCTCCGTAGCTATCAATGCCTTTTAGAGCTCCTTAATGCTCTGCGTGAACTTTCAAATTAAAACCTTTTATCTTAATGGGAATTCTAATCCTACGGGGATGTGTTTGCCTAGCTGCACTTATCATCCCATCACGAGAGGTTTTTCGCACAGGAGCCCCTTTGATTAGCGCTCCACAGCAGACAAGTAAAGGCATCAGCGCAGCTGACTGCGGCGAGCAGTCGTGGCAAAGACGAGACGTTATAACCATTCTGTGAATTAAAAGACTCGAGCTATTATCTATAATTGGCAGCACAGAATTCCTGGGGGGGTTTCAAGATACATCGCTCTGGCAGCACCTGCACACGTGGGAACCAGGGCGGACTGCAAGAAGTGCCTCGCTCACTGGATAACCCCGCTGCTCGGAGCCCTTTGAAAGTTTGTACGAATGTTGCAATGAGATCCTTCGAGTTTCACCATGGCAACACCCCTGTTGTTTTCCTTTGTTGACAGTGGAAGGCCTGAAAGTCGTGGAGATTGAGAAATGCAAGAGCGACATTAAAAAGATGAGGGAGGAAATGGCAGCAAGAAGCACCAGGTAAGTTCTGCTTCGGCTCTGACTGAAGTCGCGAGCATCTGGTTTGCAGCGCTAATGCCGCATTTCTGCAGAATAGACTTACGTTCTGGGTTCAAGAGGGGCAAGGAAAAAGATAACCATTAAGGACATTGGCTTTAATTTAACAGCCTGTTACATTTGAAGATTTATAGCCGTTCATCAGTTAAAATAGTGCAGGCTTCATGATTTGAGAAAAAAAAAGTCCTGCAGCAGAGAGTAACTTTTTCATGTGAAGAGAAAATCTTCACTCAGTTTTTTGGAGAGAGGGAAAGGCAAAAGCACTTCTGCAAAGTGAAGCATTTGCTTGGGAAACAGATAACATTCAAATTAGCTCCAGTAAGATTTAAACCGTAGTCTGGGAAAATATCAAATAAATATGTAACCATTCTTCTAATTATGATCTCATGCTATTATAAAGTGCCCATTTCGATTTCAACAGGAATTTGGGAATTTGCTTTCCAATTAAAGGGCTCGTTCTGCAATTGCCAAGCCTGGTTTCCCTGTAATTAAAACAACAGCTGAAAAAATTGCATTTTGTACGGTACGTGGTCTCAGCTGGAAAGTCTGCCCCCTGTGTCACCAAAATGCCCCATTAGGACAAACAAATCATCACTGTGAGATTATGAATACTTCTGGGAAGGCTACTGAAAAGGGGATTTTTCACACTGCTTGAACTGTAGGTGAAGAGGATTTTTCTCAGCAAATGTGACTATGTTATCTCAAAAACCTCTCTCTTTTTCTTCATGTGGGGTCAAATTCTCGGACCTTTAATCAAAGCTATTTCCCATTGCTCTCAATGGAAGATTTTGCTAAAAGAATTAGGCTTTACGAGCACTGACTTTTATAAATTTTACTATCCAGATATGTCAGGAAGCAGAGTATTAGTACATTCCTACAAAGTCTAAGGCCAAGTTCAGCTGTCATACTAGCATAAATGGAGACTAACATTATTAACCTCAGAAGATCTGCTCCAGATTTATACCAGTGTGATGAATTGCAGTTTGCCCTGAGGCTTGCATCATTTCTGGTTCAGGTGTGTGAGGAAATCTCATCAGAAAAATCAGAGCTCAAATTGGCAAGCAAACACAAAAACACATACGCTGCTCTGTGCTTGATGTGCTGTGAATAATGTGTATGTGCATACATTTGTCTTTATTTTTCCTCAGCTGCTATGGGGAGCTGCGAGAATTGCACTGATGAGTCTAGGGAGGCAGACAGAAAACTAACCCCCCCCCCAAAAAAAAAAAAAAAAAAAGTTATGGTAACTTCACATTCATGCAGTTAGCACCACATGCATCGGGAAGTACAAGACTGTTCCAGCAACAGCCATGACTCATTCCTGTCACAGATTTTGTCATTTTACAATCTATATTTTGTAATATAAACAGCAATATGTTAAGCTCATTTAACAAGAAAAACAGGAATAGAGAGTGCTGCATCTACCCAGCGCAGCCTGCTCCAGATCTGGCTGAATCTCCCTTGTGATCAGTCCTCCCTCTCTCATGACCAGGAGGACTCTCTGCATCTCTGGAGCTTTCAGGCCACATGGGTCTGGGCAGCATCAAGTTGCTGATCTGGCTTTGAGGCGCCAGCATCTCTCACGCAGGAATTTGCAGTGTGATATGCCTTGGCAGACCCTCACTGTCGGGGGTCTGGCTAGGTCAGGTACTGGCAGCCAGCAGTACAAGAGCAGCACAGGCTCCAGGAGCAGCCAGACACTCCAGAAAGCAGCCAGAGATCCAGGCAGGCTCGGACATTTGGCCATGAAGTTGGAGCGGCTGTAAATCCGTGGCTGTCGCTGCTACACCAACAACCCCTGCCGCCGTCTGCCCTCCTGACAGCCCTATCGCCTTGTCCCACCCAGACTGCTCTCGCTCCGGGAGTCATCACCCCAGGGGAACAGCTCAGCCCTGTACGTGCTTATCCCCAAGTGCCTTCTCACCCCTCCTGCTGGGTCCTAGGGCAGCCCGTGGGGCCTCCTGCGCCTGCGTGCGCGCGTGGCACACGTGCTGAAGCGGCACCACGCCGGGCGCTCGGCTCCTGCCTTCGTGGCTGCTGCTGGTCAGTGGGACGGGCTGAGCTCCGGGGGTGGCTGCAGCTCCCCTTTCGCTGGGTGACGGTGGTACCTCCGCAGGGAACAACGGCAAGGGGGGATTTTTTACTGGTGGTTTGTGGCAGTTTTAACCGCTGGCAGCTGGTACCTCAAAAGTCAGAGCTCCGCATGGAACATGCTGTGCTAAAAACAGATGTATTGCTCTGCAGCACGTAATGCTGGGTACAGGCACCCAAGCCAGCTTGCTCTTAGCTACCATGAGAGTTGTATAGATGCTCGAAGCAGAGGTCTAACTCGCTCTGCCCAGCATCACCTTGTGCCATATTGATCTGCTTTTCTTGTCGGTGGCAGTTTCCTGCAACCGTTCTTCTACGTGGAGCTTGGAAAAATATGCAATATATACATGCAAAAGAGATAACTCAGTAGAACTGGGGGCGTGCTTTTTGTGGATCTTGTATCTCCAATTCTTTGTCCCACAGAAACACTCCCATGCTCCACTACATCACCATTTCTCCTTTGTAACGTAAGGTGAAAATTGAGGTCCCGCACCAGTAACGCAGAGAGGCTTGCACAAAATCCTGGCCAGGTTCAGCTTACAGTCAGGGGTTGCTCTGAGTCACTGCTTTCTGGTGTACAAGTGAGGAGAGGGTTGCTCCTTGTGTGGTCTTGCCATTAAGCGGGACCCGGGAGCAAGGTGCCAAGGAACAGCACACAGTTCCCCATCCCCCACCATCTCCACCGGCGCGATGCCGTCAGAAGTGGTGACCTCAAGCTGAGGTGCTTCATCCCCATGCCAGGCAGCTCCACAAACAGACTCCACGGCCGGTGCAAGGGGCATGGAGGCATCCCGAGGCAAAGGGGAAATGGCTTGGGTCCTGTTTTGACTTGTCATCCCTTGTGCAGTATGTCATTTGCCACATAAAGGGTTACAGTTAGATTTAGATATTGTATCTGAACTAAACTCATGTATGTGTGTGTGTGCACATATTCCTTTAATAATATCACAATGAATATAGCTATATTCATCTATAGTTGTGTATTCTTATATTTACATTTACCATACAGGAGGATAATGATGAACAGCTAGGTTTATAACAGTCATCACGCATCGCGATATCTGCATTTCTACTTGGCAGAAGGGCAAAGCGGCCCTACTGGCATCAATTTGATTTGCTTTTTTTGCTAGTCTGCTTTTTGTGCTAACTATTGGCAGACACCAATAACATTACAGTCTTTTAAAATTGCGATCACTTACAAATAGAGTTTTGCATTTGTAAGGGCCTGATGCATCCTGGCTCTGGTGTGGTCCCCAGCGTGGCAGGATGAAGGCTTCAGAGTCTTACGACAGCTGTGAAATATGGATGGTTGGCTGACCTGAGGCTAACCCTGGCAGCCAGCTCCCATTAGAGCAAGGAATGCCCCAGTCTCACTATTTTTATCCCACTAATACTCCTCACAGTTGAGAAAATGGGTTTAGAAACGATTAAGACAGCTTTTCACCAACTGCGAATCTCCTTAAACAGCGCAGGAAAAGGCAGCTGTTTGGAGGCTGCTGACCAGCATGAACTAAAAGATGAAATTACTTTGCAGAGGATTCAGACAGTGCCATCGGAAATGATAGCAGGGATCAAAGACAAGAGGAAAAACAAGAGCGATGTGGGCCAGTTCCCAACAGAGAAGCAATAGAGAGAGGCAATACAAAATTTGCAAAATCCTGAAAAGGGGGACAAATAAAGTTAGTGAAATGTTTCAGTCAGTTTCATTTTGGGCTTTCTTTTAGGTTCATTTGGTTGTGGGGGTGGAGTGAGAAATGAGAGAGGATAATCCAAATCTTAGGTCTCCAGGGATAAATGCGAAACGCGGCAGATCCGCATCCCGTGATCGGTGCGGTGCGGTGTGACCCTGGGAGGCTCCCGCGGCTCCTGGCCCAGTCTCCCGCGTGGCCGCCCTGGCACAGGCCGGGGGTGCTGCGTGGACAAACGCGAAGAGCGATGCAAGGCTGCTCTCTCGGGGATCTGAGTCTTTAGCTGCAAGGCGGTGAGCTCTGCGGTACTAGCCGGTGTCAGGGGCAGAGCAGAGTCGCCACCTGTTTTATTCACCAGTGCTGGTGCAGCCTCCTAGTTTGAAAAGCACGCTGGCATGAATGCAGGCTGTTTGCTAAAAGGAAGGTTACTAGGTTTAAATAGAAGGGGTTGGGTATCCATGGATACATGACTGGAGAAGAACAGTCCTAATCTGAATTCAAATATATGGAGAAAGGCAGACGGGAGCATTGCACAAGGGGAGAATATCCCAAACAGGATCACACTTTTAAAGCATTTCAGCAACAGCAGATTAGAAAAGGAGAGGTTGAGAAGCAGCACAATCTCCAAGCAATGCCTACCAAAAGACCAAAACACATCTGACATTTTTCAAGACCGAGCGGTGCTGTTCCCGCAATGCTAAGGGCTGAATATTTCATTTCAGGACTAACTGCCCCTGCAAGTACAGCTTTTTGGATGAAAACAAGAGGCCAACTCCCCGGCGGGATGTACCCTCCTACCCAAAGGTACCATGCAATACTCATGCTTATATGAATCCTAACACATGCTTGCCATCCTGACAAATGTCATTTTACAATGCACGACTCCCTCGCCCTCTATCATTTAATTATTCTAAACACGGGGCCTGATCCAAAATTCCTGGAATCCAGTGGAAAAGCTGTCATGGCCTGCAACGGGCTTAGAGTTGGATCCTCAGTAGTCTTTAATACTTGAAATCTCATTAGTGTTTGAAATGTTAATGACCATTTTGCTCTTGTTAACATTTAATGCTCTTCCGTCTAGTAATATTTGCTTATTCTGTATGCTTGTAGCACACTATCAAAAATACCCTATAATGTTGTACTCTAATTGAAAATAGTGCTGCTTCCTGTTTTCGCCTAATGGATTATTTTTTAATTTAAAAAAGTAATTTATGGGATGCTTCAGTTGGGAAAACAAAGAGAAAATGCTACTTTGGATTCTCTCCAGAATGATTCATTGCACCTGTGAAAATGAGTTAGTGTATTTACTAGAGAAAATGTCAATGTTTGAAGAAGAATGTCTACCAGGCACAAGCAAATACAAATTCAGAGTGGTGAATGGGGCCAAAACCATGAAACACACAGGATATTTGGTCCAAGCGCCTGCAGTCCCTCTCCACAGAAATTATTCAAAGCTGCCAGGATGCAGCCGCTCCATGTCCAACTCGCACCTTGACAAAACACCAGGTCACACGTGTGCAAATTGTAGTTTAAGAGCAGTCATTTGCTTGCACAGACCAAAGCTGTCTCAATGGCCTTGTGTGACCCAGCTGCATCATACAACATACATCCTTGCAAACTTGTCTTCAGAGCCTTACTGAACAATGAATTATAAATCTTGGCTGTATTATTAGAAGACTGCCATTTATTTCACCCTGCCTAGCAAAAGTGATGTCTAGGCCTATGAAGTAGGCTATGGTAGACTTACGTTTTTTTTAATTAAATTTTGCCCTATATAGGGCAAACATAGCCCTTCTAAAACTGATTTTAGCATTTATGCCAGATACCCCTTCAACTTTGCTCTACTGCTATAATATCGAGACTTTGAATTAACAACAAATGCTACAGAGAGTTGTGTTGACTGGCTGCGGGGTAAACCAATATACTGCTGTCCAGGGAACACAGCTCGTAAGGGTTTTGGCTTCAGAAGAAGTTTGGGTTCTGCTTGCCAGATCTGTGATATTTGTTATTAGGTTTGAGGTGACAGATTTGTCCAATGTCAGTGAGGCTAAGAGGCGATGATTCTGCTGAAAGAAGAAGTGGCCATGATTAAATAACTCATCCGTATTGCTAATTCGCAGATTTCTTGCAGAACATCATATTAAGTGTACGTTAAATATGCAAAAGCAAAAACTGTTGCCTTCTCCAGAAGGAAAATTCATCTTCAGTGTTACCCTTCTCTGAATCTTAATTCAATATCAACAATTTGATGGCTCAAATAGTTTCATTCAGAATTGCAGTATAGTACACCCGAACTAATTACAGACAGGTATGGTAAATGGACCAATTAAAGCTACAAGATTTTTGTGTTCCAAGAAGACTTTGATCAATAGAGTCTAAGAAATATGATTCAGTAATGTCCAGATTCTTCCCTGATCTTTTAACCCCCCACATTCTTTTTTTTTCTTTTTATAAACAAATCCTCACTGCATGATGAACTGGATTTTGAGCCTAAAGATAAAAAGTTAAGTAAATCTTGCAGGCTGACAACCAATTTGAAAAAGTGGAACTTCTTGAAAAAATACTCAGAATGAGACTATAAATTATCTGAAATTCAAAATATTACACTAACTACTTTAAAATAATAAACCTATACACTTCATATTATATAGCCACAACTGGATGCATTAAATGCACTAAATTGTTTCACTAGTAGAGGAATTAATGCAGTGGGGGGCAGACTGGCATCCTACACCCTTTACATCTCTTTGCTGAAATAGCCTGTATGCCTCCACCAGCAGCCCCCTCCCTAGCATCTCCTCGCTTCTCCCTTTTCTCCCAGGTCTTCCATATCCCTTGCCCCACTACAAACGTGCCCGTCCACCCCGGCATCCCAGAGCTGCTTGTGAGAGGCAGCCGTGCTGTGGCCCGTTCAGAGTCGTGCGTGCCAGCAGCCACCTGGCATGTCCCCCCCTGTATTCAGTGGCATTTTTGTCACAAAAAAAAAAAAAAAAAAAAAAATTGCAAAACATTGCTTTGGAGGAAGGGTGGCCTGCTGGCTCTCAAGTTACTGGGAGAAAAAGGAAAAGGGCAGAGAGAGAACTTTTCCCTTGGGAAATCAGGTCCAAACCTACATGAGCGGGGCCCCGGGGCATTTCAGAGATGTGCAGCCGCAGCCTCACGCAGATGCAGAGTGCTCTCGGTAACGCTGCCTGTTGTTTTGCCCACAGTACATGCTGTCCCAGGAGACCATCGAAGCTCTTCGGAAACCAACCTTTGACGTCTGGCTGTGGGAGCCCAATGAGGTAACGATGCGGCGATTAAATAACAGCTTGGGGCTTACAAGCAAGTAACTAGGAGGTAAATTTGGCTACAAGTTTGCAAGGTGCCAGGTCTCTGCAGCATCTGCCTGCAGACCCTTGTGCAATCCCAGTGACGGGTCAGGGATCCCACTGGTCAGTGCAGCTGCCACAGACCCCTTGGAGGTCTTTGCTGCCCTGAAGCCTTGACATGACCGTGCAAAAGATGGTCATCACTTAGGCAACTGGCTCGAGTCACCCTGTGGTCAATACAATGTGCAGCCTCTGCTGGCTGAGGAGCTAAGGGCCAAAGAGCTCCTGGCTGCGCTTTGTCCCCACTGAGGCTGTCATCGAGAAAAATACTCCTTCCCACAGTGAAGACAGACCCTCAGGGATTAGCCCCCATCCAACAGCACCATTTGCTGGGTTTGTACTCTTTCTGAGAACAAACAAAGCCAAAACAGCTATTTGAGGTAATCTGAAGGAGTTTTTTTTTTTTTTTCCCTCCTCTCCCTTACCTTATTTTTTTATTACAAATTTCCTTTCTTGTAAGACTTTCCCAAAATCAGGAAATCACAGCTGCTGCTGTACGGATCCAGACTGAGGTGCATGCATTGATTCATACCCTTTTACGCAAAGGGTTTTGTGCAGCGCTTTCTGAAGAGGTTGCCAATCTGCATGCACAGCCTATTAGGCATACTGTCATTAGTCTCCTTGCTTTTGTTTGTCATCTGTATGATGGAAGCTTCTAGAAGGTCCAATGTGCCTCTGCAGAAGCACGAAGAAGGAGGCTGTGTCTCCAATGGCCAGCATATAATATAGTGTAAAAATAGATTCAACAGATCTGATTAAATCTCAGGCAGGGAAAACATAAGGGAGGACAGACCTAGATTAGGGTTTGAGTGCTGAGTTCTTCTTGAGGGAAGGATTGAGTGGCACTAGCAGCACAATTAAATTTTCCATAAAATATTACACATACAAGAGTCAGTCTAGTTCAGTATTTCTGGATGCACATGACAGGGAAAAATAGTCCAAACCTTCCCCATATACACACACACACACACCAAGAAAGAGATTTCGTTCAAGACATTTCATCTGGCTGGTGGAGTAACCGACAGACTCTCTGGTGGCGTTCTGGTCTGTCTCCCACTTTTGCAGAGGCTGGCAGCGCTCTCCTCGCGCGGCCTCTGCCAAGCTGGGGCGGACGCTCTGCAGTTATTGCTCCCTTTCCAGCCCTATTTCTCGGCGCCGCGGCCGGGCAGTTAGTTGCTCAGGCAAAATGGCTTGCCCTGTCTATTGAATGCCTGTCAGGTCTTCCAAGTGAGGGAGAATTACTACCTGCCAGGTGGACCGTAACACTGTTGGCTCATTGTTATTCTGACTACTAGGAAAGAATACGGAGGGACAAAAGAACATTTTCCACGGATTCTTGCATGCTGGAGTGTAGTATTTTAGCATAGTCACTCATTCAGAGTACTGGGAAGCATGAATGCTGCTAACCAGAGGGTACAGAGATCAGGCATGCCCTGCAAGGAAGGTGCGCTGCCCAGAAATAAGATGCCGCACAAACCCTGGTGACCCGAGCACCATATGGGTTTGCCTCACCCTTTTAGCTCTGGTTTGTATTTACAGAGAATGTTTCAATTCTATCAATGCTTATTTAGCATTGAACAGTTAGTTGTCTATGTGCTCAGTAAACAAGGAAATAACATGGTGCTCTGCAATATGTCGGTAATAGGGCTATCCAGCAAACTTGCATTCTCTTTCACAAATGCTCGCTCATTCTAAGCCTTAAAAGAGTCCCATATTCAAGTTTTTGCTGTTGATCAAGAAAACTAAAATTATTTTTTTTAAACAAAAATTGATACCCTTGTGTATTCACTCGACTCCAGGATAGGAGCTCTGGAACTCCAAATCACCCCAGTGACTCACCCAGAGCCCTCTTGGCAATGAGTGGAGGGAGACTGGCGTTTCCTGAGCATAACTCAGCCTCTCAGCTCAGGTTTATTGTTTCAAAAAGTCATTTCTGAAACTGTTGCAAAACATGTATTCTATCTCAGGGACTAGGAAGGAGACAAAGTGCTCTGCGTCAAAACACTGGCTATGTGATCTGAGCACAGATCAGCTTGTGACATTGTCCCTCAAGTCTTGTAGGAAAGTCTCTTGCTTCCTATTCAGATGACTCAAAACCAGCCCGCTTGATACCACAAAAATTATGTATATTCCCTGGATAAATATAAAATTTCATTAGATGAAACCATTTTTCTAGAGAGTTTAGAAGATCCTAAATAGTAGAAACCTAACTGAAAATTTTTTCGAGGTTGTATTTATGGTATTATACTCATCATATTGTAACTCCTGGATCAGTCTACAGTCTAAGGGCTGTAATACGATGGCCACATTCTACCCCCCGCAGATTTTGCTCTCACAGATGAAAATGCAGATATATACAGTCCTGAAATCCTAGAAAGTAGTGCACTTCTGATTAGTGGCAGCTGCTATGCGCACAGATACATCAGGTTATATAGCTCTCTTTTTTCCTGGTTAATCCAGAAGATTAACCAGGAGTGGCACTGCCACGCTAGCTGTGTTCCCGTCCGTGGCTTGGCACACACGTCGTCTCAGAAGAGCACCCTGCCTTTGCATTGCAGCCACTGGGGTTCGTAGCTCCCGATTGTGGGAGCCGGTGTTCACAAACTCACCCTACCATTCTGTGTTTTAATAAACTGAGATTTTTTTTTTTAAACAAACAAACAACAAAGTTAGGATAGTTGATTTAAGAACTTACAAGAAGCCATAAAAGACTAGAATACATGCTGCTTTAGGCATGTCTTATTTTCTGCTGTCATTTTCTATACAACTAGGGCCACTGGAGTCAGTGGGAAAATTCCCATTGACTTCAAGAGCGTTAGAACAAGCCCGTATCTCAGCCGAATTAGAAAAAAAGAGCAATGCTTTTTCATGAGAAGGAATTGTTGCGATACGTATGAATCACAAATGCTAAAGAGAGTCGGTATGATTCAAAGCCCTGTACAAAACCTGTGAAGTCAGCAGTGATCTGTCTACTTCAAAAAGCTTTCAGAACCTCTTGCACCGTCTTTAATCATGCAATCTTTGAACATCTTTCTTTCATCTTAACAAAAGGGCTCTGCAATTATGTGAGGGTTACAAGGAGGAAATTCACTTTGCTCTGTATTGTAAACTAAAGTGATATGTGCCAAGCTGATAACCTATCTCTCCCTGGCCACAGATGCTGAGTTGTTTAGAACATATGTACCACGATCTTGGACTGGTTAAAGACTTCAACATCAATCCTATCACGTTAAAGAGGTGGCTGGTAAGTATTTCAGTTTACTGACTATTTGCAGTTTTTCAGATTCAGAAATCAATAAACAAAATACTTAGGCATGAAATTAGCTTTGCTCACATGAGTAATCCCACTGAAAGCAATGAATCTATACACAGCCCTAAAGTGTAAGTACTTCTGCAAATGGTTGCATTCTTGTGGTCACAGATGACTATTTTTAACTGTTTTGCATTCATTTGCTGAGCTTTCTATTATTACAAGCAATTCACTTCTGGTGAGTGCTGCTGTAGCTTGATGCAAATGGAGACAACAAGAACATCTTCAAATATAGCCAAAAAAAAGCCAGTCAGTACAATAATTATTAGATGCGTTAAGTCACAGGGAGTAAAATGCAAGGAAGGAAAGAAAAGAAATGGCTGAGAAGCTAAAGAACTTTTTCTACCTTGGTCTTCAATATGGGGAATGTTACAGAGAAGTCAAAGGTGATAAAGATGAGATCATACCAGAAACTAAAAGGTCTAAAGAAGAAACACTGTAGCATTTAAAAAACGGTAAGTTTTCAGACCTGAGGGGGAGTATAAGCATGAAATTGTTAAAAAGCTGAAGAATATGTTGGCTTTCTCAGTAAAGTGCGTCAGTTTCCTACAGTAGTGCAGAATAGTAAATATACCGCTAGTTGTTTAAAAAGGATCGAGGAATAACCTGAATAATTCTAGTTAGCAAAACTAACATCTCTACCTGGCAAATTTATTGAAACAGTAACTAAAAACATCATGACGTGCAGTTCATGATATGAATAAGTTTCTTACGATTCCCATGGAGAAGAATTATGTTTTACTAATCTCGCTTAATTATCTGAAGAGTGTGCACAGAGCAGAGGGACCTGTTTTATACGATTGATGCAGACTTCCAGAAAGGTCTGAACAAACTCCACGTGGTCGGAAGGCTGATTAGAAATTGGAATAGGGGATAAAATGGACCAATATTAGCACGTCTCTATGCAAAAAGTAAGGCTCACCTGGTATTTATGTGTAGCATTGGTTAAGCCATTTTAGAAAAAGATAATGACTACATTTAAGGAGATTTTAAAAATGATCAAGACCTGGGAAATCTCTCCCTGAAGGAGATAGTTGAAAAGCTTAGTGTTGTTGACCTTAGAAACTCGCTCAACAGAAGGGGTGAGATGAAACCCAATACTATCAAGACTAGTGCAGAGCAGATAAAACAGAATATTTCCTCCTCCTGTCTCACAGCCTGCAAACATGGGAAACAAGGTGACATGTCAACATGCATCAACATACCACCCACAAGCATTACAGTAGGCGGTTTCCTGTTAGCTTGTTTCTCCAAGTCTTTTTCTGCTGCTAGCATTTAAGAGGCTCATTGTGAACAACGAGGGGAGTTTCCTACATGTTTTATACACATCTTAGACACGTTGAGAATTCCTTTCCCAGACACTAGCTTCACAGAAAGGAAGGTGATTTTAAAAAAACCCCAAGGAATCTGCCTCAAGCTGTGATACTTCCCCAGGCAGAGCATGGGCACCAATTTGAACTTCGGTGGATGAGAAAAAGCTGCCTCCCGCATACACTTTCTTTCACGCTCCCACATCCACTGGCTATTGCAGAAAGCAGAGGAGAGGATGACTAATGCAGCCCCATCACTCCAGTCCCTCAGTGCTGTGGGTCAAGATTCCCCCGGGATGCCCTGAGCTCCGCTGCTGGGTATACCCATTACACCCATGCAGTGTTTTTACAGTGCCTGTGCACAAGCAAGGTGTCTCTGCAGAGGCTGGGAGATACCACCCACTGCCCGCAGGCCTGGCTGTCAACCATATAGTGGAATTAGCTAATGATTAACTGATTTTAAAATAATATAAAGTATTTTTAACGTCTTGGCTGTAGAAGAATCTAAACAGCTTTTGCAATGAAGCCCAAATATTTAATAAGCAGTGAAGGTCCACCGTGAAGCCCCTGTCTTCGTCCAGAGCTAAGCATGCCTATGCTTTCTAGAAGCGAAGTTAAAGGGTTTGACCCCAAAGAGTCCTGAGGAGTCTCTCAGTAAACTCACCCTTTAGCTAGAGAAGAGGACAAGCTTGCCATCACTGTCAATAATTCAAATGCACAAACTGAGGCATGGGGGTAAGGGCTCTTTAGGGTCCAGGCTATGGGCTTTCAGCAGGTGGGGTCCAGCAGTGCTGTTGATGTGCAGGACAAGATGCTGAAGGCCATCTAATATATTAAAAAGAGTAACTGACATGTTTTAACCCAGCTGTGCTAGCTTCACTTGGGTGGCACAGCTAACATCAAAACTGCTTTACCTTGCAGTTGTAATGAGCATACACAGCCAGAGTCTGTGGAGAGTTAAAATACACAAAAGTTAGTCCCCCTGTGTCTGCACAGCTGAATCTCACTCATGCTTCCAAGGGTAGAAAATCTACACAGGTATGCTACTGCGTGTGTATTCACATCTGCACGCTACCAAGAGACACATCCCAAAGCGCCACTTCCGAGTGTCTGCAAATGAGATAACAACTACACTTCAGCTTTGAAGATTTCAAAACCCTAATTTGCATTCAGTGAGCAAGGGGAATGAGGATGTACTTCGTGTTCTTTACATACCCAAAGTGGCTGTTTAGTGACTGCACAGTTTGAAGTATAAATTCAGGGTAAGAGCACAGGGTCCTATCTTAGGACTGAGATGCATTTACAGCTGCACTGGGATGCTTTTCCATGGCTAGCTGGTGCTAGAGAAAAGCTGCTATGAGCATTACCTGTCTCAGAGTTTACTGATTTCAAACGTACTCAGAATTGTGAAGCCAAGAAAATAATCATCAGGCTGGCATGGGCTTCACATGAGTAGCCCTGTTTTGGCTGGGAATTTAGTCCCTTCTTGTGCAGTTTGGGGACACCACTGCATAGCTAAGGTGTTGACAAATTCTTGAAAGGTAGTTATTTCTTGTCCTCCCCCTAAAGACAGAAAGAGTATTGGAGGGTCTTGTGCTGCAACTTAGTCTTAGCAGAGAAAAATACTGGGCTCCACAGGACTCCTGTAAGGGCACAGAGTGCTTCCTGGAAGACTGGGAAGCATATGCATTCCCATTTTTATATATATAAAAAAAGAGCTCTCCTATCTCTGCCTGGTCTTTTCCCTCTTTCTGCAGCTGTGTATTCATGACAACTACAGAAACAACCCCTTCCATAACTTCCGGCACTGCTTCTGCGTGACCCAGATGATGTACAGCATGATCTCGCTCTGCAGCCTCCAGGTACGTCCCTCACGCAGATATTAGCACTCCGTCTCCCTGATGAGGGCCACGAAACCTGTGCCCATCTTGCTTGCCAAAGAAGCCACCGACTTCTTTGTTAACGATGAGCCTTGTGGTAGCTGCCTTTGTGCATTCCCCGGAAAGAGGGGGGCAAGTGTTGGGCAAGTTGTTGGGTTTTTGCTTTTGGCTGCCCACTCAGCCAGTGCATTGCAGAGCCCAGACACCTCCCAGACTTCCTGAGGCTGCTGGGGAGCTACCTTTACCTCCAGCATATTCATACACAGAAGTCCTGTTGGTATTTTGATAGCAGGAAACATTTACAAATTGGATCCAAAAGCCTACTGAGTTATGGTCTGTAGATGTGAGCTTTGTCCATGACACAAAATATTTCCACAGAGGTTTTTTCCAAAACAGTGATCGCCCCTGGGTGGTCTAGTGCAAATAATATATTGCATGTACCATAATGCAAGATTCATATTTGACCTGTGTGTTCTCCTAAGCTACACGCATCTATTCTTTCCTTTGATTTGAAAATCTGTGTTTGCATATTCATTTCATTTCTGTAAAAGATAGATCTTATTTGTCCCATAGTTAAATGTCTCTTAGTTTCTGGCCTAAGTCTGCTTCCTTTTCAGCAGGAGTATGAAGAAAAACGTTTTTGCGTGGAAGTTCATCCTTTTCAGAAGCTGTAGAAAAGTTACATTTAATTTTTCTCACTCTTTTTATAACTTTAGTTAATAAAGAATGTAATGACAGCTAAGTTATCTTCTAGTCCTAACTAAACTAATCAAGATACTCAAATGACTTGTAAGCGAGTGTATTAATATCTCTGTACTTTCACACTATTTCTGCAGTAATAGCAAGTTTGAGGCAAATTGCTTCCTCTGAGCTGCTGTTATTTAATACAACAAAGGCAAATCTCGGTCATTTTTGCTGGAAAGGAAGACAGAAATCTCTTTCTTGACTGAAGTAAATTGAACTATGGAAACATATTTCATTTTGCTCAGATTTGCATCTCCCTGAAATGTAAATGTGGGCTTTTTTCTTCTTCTCATTTATGGGGACAGAAGAAGTAGAAACTGTAAGACTGCATTGATGGTTTGTACTTTGCAGGAGAAATTTTCCCAAATTGACATCTTGATTCTCATGACTGCAGCAGTGTGCCATGACTTGGATCACCCTGGCTATAACAATACGTAAGTCTGTTTCTTGCTTTCTCTTTCCTAAAATTTATTGGGAAGGTAACACTAGCTGGCATTTTTGTGGATCAGATTTTCCTCCTCACACCTTGAGGTGGCCACAGCCTTCCCCCAAAGCCCTGTTGTTCGCTCACACACGGGCCAGGGCAGAACTTTATGCAGAAACTTCAGGTCTGGATTGTGGTTACCAACTGCCCTCAGCTCTGTCACGAAAATACTCTTTCAGATTTCTACCCTGACACTTCCCTCTCTACTCCTGAGAGGGGAAAAAAAAAGGAAATATTTTACAGTTGAGAGGACACAGAGGAGTATAGCTCCACTGACTGAAATGTAATAATTAAAAAGGGTGATTTAACTTAAACATTATTTCACAGTTATAGATTACAAAGTTTATATTATTCTATTTACTATCATGTGAGGAAGCCAGAAGTGTTATTCATGGTCACTTTTGCTTTTGTATATGTACGTGTGAAAGCGAGAGGGAGGGAGAGAGAATCTAATTTATTGTAGTCATTCACTAAATAAGGTGAGAACCCAGTTCTGGTGGAGAATCCATCTGTCAGCATTCGTGGGAGCTGAATGAAACCCAAACCATTCCTTTGGTTTTTGTTCTACATCATTTTAAGCTGCAGAGACTTGGTGAAACAAAATAACCTACAGGGGAAGAGTGCCTGAAGTGATATTAAAGTAATATCCATCTTCTCTAGAAGTCTGATTTAGTATTAACAATCAAAAAAAAAAAAAAATTGCAGTTTACTGAATAAATATTTCAAAAGAATGTAGTTAAAAGTAAGCAGCGTGTTTTAGAGCAGCTGGTGTGGATCAGTAGGACTTCTCATTGTTTCTCTTCACATCAGCTATCAGATAAATGCACGAACAGAGCTTGCAGTACGCTACAACGACATCTCCCCACTAGAGAACCATCACTGCGCCGTGGCTTTCCAGATCATTTCCCAGCCAGAATACAACATTTTCTCCAATGTCAACCAGGACCAGTTCAAACAGATAAGACAGGTATGAGTGCTGGTCCAATTTGTGTCCTACAAACTGTGCTTGAAGTTGTAGCCTGCACAGACCTCCCTGCTGTGCAATACAAGAGAATCGTTCTCCCTGGAAGAGGGGTGCCAAAAAAAAAACCCTCACACTGGAAAGATTCAAGAGGGATTCTTGGATGATTTCCACAACAGCACTCCCTGGAATGTCTTGCTGAGAAATGATGAGCACATCCTGACTATTAAAGCCTGTGACATTTTTTATGTAGTTATTTATGTTGTGGAAGGAGCCAGTTAGCTCTGACTGGGAAAGGATTAAGCTCTCATGACAGAAGTTTATGCTTTAAGAGAACATTGTATTAATTTTAAGAGGGGCTTTGAGATGGGGAAAGATTTACAACAGCAGAGCGCTTCTGCCATTGGAAGAGGCTTTGGTGGACTGGGAGTCATCACAGTTATCTCTGTGACAGTGAACAATACTGTAATTCCCATTATAGCATTAAAGGCCAATATTTGTTCTCACTTTCCATGCCACACCTCCCTTACACACTAAATGAAAAAGCAGACTGAAAAAAAAGGCCTTGAATACTGGTCCAGCTAGAGTCACCGATTCTGCCAATGCAGGAGAAGCAGGTGTGCACCAAAATGGACAGATCTGCATGAAAACCTGCAACTTTAAATTAACCACATATTTTCCAGTCATAAACTCTGCCTAGCAGGGAGTACAGAGCCCCTACTGCTTTGCCCGTGGTTGGGTATTTCAAAGTCTTTCATCCAAGGAGGATGAATACGGAGGACATGCTCATCTACTGATCTTTGTCTCTTCTTTGGGTTACTAGAGTCAGCAGCAATATATATATTGCTTTCCAAGGGACCAACAGTAGATCTTAGCAAACAGTGTGGCCTTTAACATCCTGTTATACAACTGCATTTCCACAATCAGCCAGTCAGAAAGAAAAAACTCTCTGCCTCCAGAACATAATACCAACGTTACAGACCTAGCCAGCCTCCAGCATAGCGACCTCTTTGTAGCTCTTTTCTAGTTTACTTGGTGGTTTGAAGTCAGAAAGTTCCCCTTTCAGTGCTACTGATGTAATACATCTGGGGTTTTTTGTGTGTTAACACCCCCACTTTTCTCTGTAATAATAGACTTTGTACACAATATTGAGCTAATATGTGAACATATTTTCTTTTCTAGGGGATAATTACATTAATCCTGGCTACAGACATGGCAAGACATGCAGAAATACTGGACTCTTTCAAGGAAAAAATGGAAAATTTTGATTACTCTAATGAAGAACACATGACCTGTGTAAGGAGATTTTTGTGGATTATCATTTTTCTGTGCACAGTGTGAAATCTTGCGGATGAATGTGCATTTGTTTAAAAATGAAGTTTCAAGATGTGTTGTTATAAAAGAATCCTTTCTAACACCCACTGCCTCACCAAAAAGAATTACAAATTTATTCTGGCTTAAAAGGTCCTGGCATGCCATCAGGAATAAAATACATTTACTCTGTCAAGATACAAATTCTTGTTGTCCATTGCTATGCAGAAAGAGTGTCCGGTACAAATTCAAGTCTCCTCTGCTTCCTAATCCAATAGTCTTCAAAGTTCATGGAAGCCTCTCCTCTGACTCCATCCAAGCACTCACAAAGAACTTTATGGTCTTTCATGGTTAAATCTCAGAAGTACTTCACATGATAAATAAGCACAAGTTCCATTCTAACATATTCCAGAATTACAAACAGGAAAACTGAGATAGAAGGGAAATAAGTGGCTTATTCAAGGTCATTGAGAGAATGGAAAACATCCAGATAATTTAAGACCTCTGATTTCATCCTAAGATTGTCCTTTCTGTTTGAAAGTATTCTCTGTCCCTGCATCATAAAGAACAAGCTCTGGATAGGGAAAAGGGGCTGGCAATATGACTGCAATATTAAAGTATTTATCCTCTTTCAGCTGAAGATGGTACTGATAAAATGCTGTGATATCTCCAATGAAGTCCGCCCGATGGAAGTAGCGGAGCCCTGGGTAGACTGCTTACTAGAGGAGTATTTTATGCAGGTAAGAATGAGGGAGAGACTCGGTTGCACAGATTGCTGCTATTACTGGTTCCCACTTCAGTGGGAGCTGTCCTGCGGTCTGACAGCCCAGTCCAGCTCCGGGATGGAAAGGCTTTCTCAACAGAAAGCTACAGAAGGCTGTCCACCAGAGAAACTGCTCAGAAAGTAGGTGGATGTAATTGACTGTAATTTGTAGTTGAAAGACAATAGCAGTCAGAAAATCCTAATGCTGTCAGACTGAAGCAAGTTCTATATAAAGGGGTCGCCTTGCAAGTTCATTTGACATATAAATGGTTTTTGAGCCAAAAGGGAAGAGCAGTGGCAAGAGAAAACTGTCGATTAAATGGTGTCAAATATTACATGGGACTAGTTTAGACTATTCTAGTTGTGTATGAACATTTGCTTGGAAGAAAAAGCAGAAACTTGCAAAGGTGTGCAAAGTGTGATTTTAAGCTCCCTGAACAAATGTCCCTCACTGGATTCCCAGCTGGACATGATTTTTGAGCCAAGCCTGAGCCAAGCTTACATGCAGCTGCAGCCGGCATCACAAGCAACAGACAGCTGCAGTGGTCTGAGAAGGACAACGGGCTGGAACTGTCTTGTGTGTTTCTTCCACACATTGACAGGGTGTGTGCAGAGGACATCTTCTGACAAGAGGCAGAGACTTCTAGCAATGTTCCAGGAGCACCTCTAGCTCACTGCCCTGCAGACTTTAATTAAGCTTATATTATCTGTGTGCCTTGCGGTTTTAGCCATCCAGATATGAAACAAAAGCACTGCTGTGTGCCTACAGACCCAATAGAGCGGAGAGAAAGTCTGTAACAGGATATCTTTTTTAGGTGCACAGTCCGTGACCTGCTTGCACATGAACCCACAGAGAAATAGTGAGTCATGTGGTCAAGCAGGTAATGTGGTTAACTCATTTCAGCCAATAGAGCTATATTCGTTTAAGCCAATGAAAGGTCTGGACTGTGGTTTGCACAACATAGTCTAAAGTCCTGAACACACATACTCAGCCTTCTCTTGCTGAGTCTGTAGAAATTATGGGTTCTTGGGTAAGCTGGCACTAGTTTTAGTCATTATTAAAGAAGGTTTGTAGTTTCTGGTTGAATACCCAAGAAGAATCACTCTGGAGAAGGAAGAAATCAAGGACCCATTCCTTCTCTTACAGAGTGGCAGAGAGCCATTACCACCTTTTTGAATGCTCAGGAATAGCTTTCTCCCCAAGACCCATGGATTTGCAGTGGGAATCAGGTGGCCTCATAACCCTGGAAGCCCACAGATGACTGCTTTCATGTCAGCACTGTGCAGATCTGTTCAGACGCTTGCTCTGAACAAAGCAGGATGTACTAGCCTGGGGGAAGCAGATTTCTACTCTGTTTTATTTTCAGATACACCATCGAGGTATCTCTACAGAATAGTGCCCTTTATTTATTGATCTACTCTGCACCTCACTCTCCTCATAGGCTTCTAGCTGAGGTTAATATTTGTTCACTATGAATTTGTTCCAGAGCGACCGAGAAAAATCTGAGGGGCTTCCAGTGGCACCTTTCATGGACCGCGATAAAGTGACCAAACCAACAGCGCAGATCGGGTTCCTTAAATTTGTTCTCATCCCCATGTTCGAGACAGTGACAAAGGTCAGTGATCAAACGTGCGAAGCGGAGCTGGGAGTGTACATGAGGTTACTGGTTGTTGTGACAGGCTTGTTGTTAGCCGGGGGAACAGGAATGCACGAGTCACACCCTTCCTTTCAGTCTGCTTCTAGCATGGATGAGTTAATGAATACAAAAAGAAAAGTTAGTATTCTCTCTCTCTTTTTTGTCATCTAGCTATTCCCAGAAGTGGAGGAGGTGATGCTCCAGCCTCTTTGGGAATCGAGGGACCGCTACGAGGAATTAAAACAGATAGATGATGCTATGAAAGAGGTAAGCTCTAAATATCTTTTTCATAAGGCAAACTTCATAACTTAATCATTATAAGTCAAAGGTAATAATTTAATACTAATTTAATTCCCAAATAGTAGGAATGCTTATGGTGTAATCACAGTCATGAGAAACACATTCATTACACCTAACTGCAGAAAGGAGAGTATCAGAGGATGTATGTGCCCACAAGAATGTGTACTTACATCTACCAGGTGCCCCAGAAGCATGACCGGGGAATAGAGCTGCCTGGAAGTGGGGCACCTCGAGACAAAACCCAGAGATTACCGCTGGAGGGGAGCGCTTCAGCAAGCACCTAGCCCAGAGAGGAAATTCCTTACCCTGGGAAGAAGTTAGTCTGGACTAGACTGCACCGAAATGTCCTGTAGGAGAGGGTAACGTTTACCTCAGCTCAAGGGCTACACCAGGGAGGCCTGATTTTCTTTTTGGAGAAGAAAATTCCACTCACATACCTACCATCAAGGATGTGCCTGGAATTTTATGGGGAATCACACTCAGCTACGCAGCACTCGGTAGGGTTAACCAGACAGCCAGCGCAACCATTTTACGGCCCAAGCCGAGCGGGGAGCCCCATGAACGGGATAGTTCTTGTGCTGATAAGCAAGGCCCAGGAAAATTCTGATATCGGCGTAGCCAAGTTTGCTCCCTTCTGTCTGCCTGGCCTCGGGAGCCAGGCCCCAGAGAGGGGGCCGGTTCCCAGGAGCTGGGTGCCTGTAGCTGCCGTGCCGGCGGCTGTGCTCCTTCAGCTCCCGCGGTGCCTTGCAGCCTGCCGCCCTGGACCTGAAACCTCCTCTTAGCTTTCTGACTTCTTTACACACCGCTTCGAACATTGCTTTTCCCTGCCGAGACAGATAACAACACCTACCCAGAACAGTGTTGCACTCACTAGCATTTTCCTGGCAAGAACAGTTTTATCACCTAGGCAGGACCCTGTCTGTCACTTTTTCACCAAAATAAATTGAGAAGAACTAGTTGTGCTGATGTTCTTCGATATGTGGGAAACGAAGGTTCGTTCAGTGGATCTCTCATGGGCTGGGTGCGCGGAAGAGTAGCTTTCCGCTACCGCTCCCACTTCCTCCAAAGCCTTTTGGAGGGAACAGCCCTCCTCTCCACAGCACAAACACAGGCTGATTAATCAAAGAGCACAAGTTTTGAGGGCACTTGCTTACAAAGAAGAAGAAAACCTTCTAGGAGCTCTTTGGCTTACGCAGGGTATGCAGAGCATTCCTCGAAGGTGGGAAAAGAGCTCAGAGATGATGGTGAGCTTTTCTGAGGCCTCTCCACGTGTCAAATTGAGCTGAAATTTTGCTTCTGAGTTAGAGAAGCTGTGAAAACAGAATTGCTATGCAGACTGGCAGAGCTTTAATCACGGTGTGCCAGAGGTCTGGGGAAAACGAGAGCTGCATCGATTCAGAAATACCCCAAAACAAAAGGCGGTAGCTAACACTCCTAGAGCCTAGCACAGCAGTTAGTGAGAAATACTGAGTTCCAGCCTGTGATGTACCGCGGGGCTGCCTGTTACTTCCCAAGAAATTTAGCACATGCCTTGTGGAGAGAGTAGCACCGGGCCCCCAGCAGTGGGGGCACTGCACATCAGTGGTGTTTATTCTGCTTTGCTCTTCATTTCAGTTGCAGAAAAAAGAGAAGTGAAAGCTTGACCATCGGAAGCACCGAAAAGTGAGAAGAAAAAGACTCTGAGAAAAGCATAAGCCCCAAGGTTATTTTCTTTTTCAAAACTGTATCATCGTCTTTGCCAAGCGGACGTGGTGGCTACGCCTATCCACGGCCCCCCGGGAACCTGTCCTCCAGCGAGGCTGCAGGTAGGGGTGCCCAGCTCGCCAGCCACCCTCTGCCTGCGGGTCTGCAGCCTGCTCGCACTGGCACCGCCGCCGGCAGGCGCCGAGGGCTCCCCTCGACTCCAGAGCGTGTGCCACAGACCCTCACCCCACCCCGGCAGGACACCCCCACCCCACCCCGCGGACGTCGTGAAGGTTGAGGCGGGACTCAAACCTTCAGCGCGTTTGCCCTTCTGGTGGCCATCGGGAACTGGGCCCACAGTTTACTGTGACAAAGTGGAGTTTAGCTAAGGAGCTTCTTCCGGAAGATGATCCACTGAAGTCCAAAACCAAAAAACGTCATTCTATTCAAGATACTGCACATATGTGTCCAGCAGTATGCTAACTACAGTACAGCTTAACAGATGCTTGTATTCTGACAGGGGTCTTGGCAGATATTTTTGTTTGCCTAGCAGGCCCTGATGGCACACCTCTCTGTATAATACTCTGAATTTTATAGTGTTCACAGTACATTCAGAAGACCAGCGTACTGAATGCCAATTTTTTTTTTCTACACTAGAAGAACTCAGAAGAAACCTTAGTGGGTTTGCTTTTTGGCCCGGTACAGGTAGGCATCATGGATTCCTTAGCGTGAGCAAAGGGAGCTCCCAGCTGAGACTACCATGCAAGCATATTTTTATCCTGGTGGTGCAAAAAGCAACAGCAACAAGAAAAACCTTTGAAGATGTACATTTTTTTTTTACTTTCAACTGATCTGCTAAATAATATATTCTTCTACAGAAACAGGTGGCACACTTGTTTTCTTTTGATGTTCACATAAAAACTGCCTCCTTTCCCAAAGATGAATGCTCTCGAAATGAATACAAGGGGAGGGGCTGTACAGGGGGGGGGGGTCTAGATTTCTTAAGAGATGTTTTAGAAATGTCTTTTCTGTGGCATCATTGCACCTTAGGAGCAGCACCAGAACAGCTTTGCTTCCACCGATGACTTTGTGAGTGCTGGGAGCCCTGCCCGGCGCTGCAGCCGTGCAGCCCAGTGGCAGCCCGTGCTGTCAGGGCCTCGCAGGTGGTGAGGCCAAAAGAAATCCCGCTTCCTTGCACCCAAGAGAGGCGACCCTTGGCTATGCCGCTTGGCCGCCCCTGGGTTCAGGAGCCGCCCACCCGCAACGGAGCGGGCACAAGCCAACCACCAGTTTTAAAATCTTCCTTAGGGGAGAGGACTATGAAGTAGTGCCAGTGCCACTTCTGCGGATGTGTGCTTTTAACCAGGCTTGCAAAGCAGAAGCAAAGGGAGGGAGGGAGGTCGCGATTTCTCTCCTCCTCGGTTGTTTCTGTGGATCTGCTGCAAATACTCCAGCGTACAGGACGAAAGCCGCGCTGTTCCCTGTGTTCCCACTGGCCGTACCTCTGCCAAGGCCACAGCCACGCGTGCACCTGCCCGGAGTAGGTGGGTGGCCAATCTTCCCCCTCATGACACAGGTTACACCCGGGGAAACTCGGCCTCTCTAGAGGAACCGGTTGGTTAGTACCATGTTCAGCACTGCCTCCTGCCCTGGAAATGCAGAGAAAAATTCTCCCCTTGTTTCTGCACATTAATTCTCAGTTTCCTTCTGTTTCTGCCTCAGTAGGATTGCTGTTGCTTTTGTCCCAAACTGTATTATTTCAGCTACTCTCTAATTCTTTGGGGATAGCAGTATTATCTTGAAGTTACAGAGCCCCTACCTTTTCCTGCTTGCGTATTTTCAGAGACTCATGGCAGATCCACAGCTAGGTGTCCCTGGTGGTGCCTTTTTCTACCCAAGCTGTCTTCTCCTTTAAACAACCTTTTGTGCGTGTATATTGGTTTTGTGCTTTTTTGTGAATTGGAGAAGGGTCTGATCCCTGGATTTGAAGGGCCTTGGGGGAGCACAAGGGAGATGGGAAGATCCAAGCACAGAGTCAGCTCCAAGTTATGCAGACATATTCACAAATACATGAACTAAACTCTAGTTTTAATTACCCTCAAACTTCTGATGCTCGAAAGCTGGCTCTGAATTCTGTGGCTTGGGCCTTTTTCTGTACTAAATCTTATAATCCAAAGTACATTGTGACCCAGATTGTTTTGCCGTGGAACTCTTCACTTCTTTTTTCTCAAGCAAATCAAATTTACTGTCTCCATTCAAGTGGATTTCCATCACAAATCAGCTCCCAAAGCAATGTGCTGCGTAGGAGCTATAAACAATTGCTCAGAATATGCCAAGTCCTGCATTGAGCTACTTACATTAGATGAGAAAACCTGCTGTAGGAAGCTGACTACACCCTCTTCCTGCTAAAATTGTTAAAGAGTGAGATCCTTGTTGCAGTCAGAAGGATTTTCTCTAACAATAAATCCTAATCTAACAAGGATTTATGCATGTGCTTAACATTGCTCCCACAAGCCTAGTCATGGCCACTGCCGTACAGTAGCTAATTGCATAGTGAAGGCTGCTTAGCCTTTTCTAATCAAGGTATGGGGGAGTTTTGTGATTGGTGGCTCTTGATGCCGGTTTGGGGTTCCACCACTTTTAAGAGCAACCTGAAAACTGTTTACTGGAGAGAGATGATCTAAGGATGCTGGTGAAATCCTGGAGCAGCGTCAAAAAATGGAGAAGGGAATGCAACTCTTACTCAAGACAGCAGTAATGACTGTCATGATATTGTAATGCACGTGCGGCTCATTGAAAGAACAGCTGCAAAAGACCACAGGCAGTCATTAGCAGTCACTGGTATAAACTGGGATGGCACAGCAATTTTTTTAATCTCCTCTGTCTTTGTAATATTTGATCTCTAAGAGATACTCCTCCTCCCAATATATGTTTAACCAAGGGGAATGTAAGGCATTCTCTCATAATTGTAGTTTCCTGTACTTTTTCCATAATATTTGACACTGTGACTCATACATAAATGAATGGATTTGAGAATCTGGGCAATCAGTCAATTAAAATGTCATATATTTTTCACAGTGACATTTTAAAATGATGCTTAGATGCAAATGAAGTTTCTGAGACAGCCAGACAGAAGTCTGAAGTGAGTTTTAATCTTTTCTTTCCCTAATCCAGTGACTAAGAGTGACTATTATATCTCAGTGCTATTTTTTGCATTAAGGTAGATGCCTACAAAGAACTTTTTATGACTTGTTGCATGCATCTTTTCAGCATCATGATGGTCCCAAATACATCCCAGCCTTACACTGTTACTTCCACCCTTGTGATCGAAGGTGAACAGGAAACAGTTTATAACTGTTCCACCCTGTTTGGCTTGGAGAACTGATCATGATCTCTGGGATTTTAGTTCTATTTTTTTTTTAATTATGTCATCCCACAGCCTCATACCCAGTTCACTTTTTAGTGTAGCTCTCATAATCAGATCAAAACAAGCTATAGTATAACTGCATGGCTGAGGAAGGAAACAGCTTTAAAAAACTGTGAATACTCCCACAGCAGCCAATTTGCAATGAAAATTTAGTGTGTGTTAAATACATAGGTTATGTAACACCAAAGAAATATCCGTACATGGAAATTATTAATCTCAGTGCTGCCTCTGAGCAGTAAAATAACAGCATCTGTTCCACAGAGGGCCAGTGCCGAGCATGAGCCCATCAGGAGAAGCGGTGTCCCGAAGTATCAGACTTTCCGATTTAAGCAATGGGCTTTTGCTGCAAGCGGCCCTCTGCTCTGGGAACATCGGAGGATAGAACTGATCCCGCCGTTGTGCCTGGTTTGTGGTCCTGGAAGGACACACATTTCTTATTATCTGCCTGTCATGCGGGCTTCTGGGAGACAGAAGATGCTGCCGGTCAAACCACCTGCCCTGCCCAGGCAAAACCTCCCCCTCTTCTCCCCTTTCCAAACCATCCCCTTGGTGGGGCCAGCTGCAAGGCAGCATGAGCCGGGGGCACATCACAGAATGGTTGAGGTTGGAAGGGACCTCTGGAGATCATCTAGTCGAATCCCCCTGCTCAGACAGGGTCACCTAGAGCAGGTTAGACAGGGTTGCAGCAACAAGGATCCCCCTTGCTGAAGCCTGGGCTTGAACCAGGCACCTTTAGATCTTCAGTCTAATGCCCTCCCCACTGAGCTACTACATCCCAGCTCCAAGCTGTGCCCTGAGGAGCCTAAACAGCTGCAGCTCTCCTTAGCCATGCCTCAGCATGCACAGCCCCGTGCTCCTGCAGCTGGGGCTGGTTGCAGCTGGCAACATGAAGCAACCGCTCTCAAAAAATGCATTTAAAACAACCTGGGTGCTGCTTTACCAGGCACTTTGGAAGCGGGGCAGATGATCTGTTCTCCCTCTCAGTCCCCCAGGAGAGCGCCAGGCCAAGGCTGAGTTGGTACTCCGGAAAAGCAGCTCGCTGGGCTCCTGCACCGTGCATGGGTGCTATCATAATGCAAGAAGCAACCAACAGTCTTAATAATAAACCCAGTTCTGCCACTGGCTTGAAATACCACCTTGAGCAAACCATGAAGTCAGGGCTTCCCTCTCCTTTAAAAGGGAGAGCGCTACCTTTGCAAAGCACTTTGTGGTGTAAGAAACCAAGAGTTATTATTTTCAGAAAATATGACTTCATAGACCCTTTTGGCCAAAAAACTTATTAGATGTTCTCATAAAGTAAGAAGCCGCATGCAAGAAGCCAAACATCTCTCTCTCCACCATCAGGCCGTGGTAGGTCTGAGACTTTGCTTTTATGCCACACGTCTCACTATTTTACACACACAACAAAGCTTTCTGACAGTCTTGGCACGTAGTCAAGAATTACAAGTGTCTCAGGCGCATGCAGATACACAAAACTGCTATCTGTAGCCGCTCTCGTAATACCGCCCTTGGCTCTGTTGCAAGACAAACTTAGAACCAGGAGGGTTTGGAAAGTGTAAATGAGCCTTGTGGCAGCCAACGCTTGCTATAACACCTCCGAGGAAAAATCTCTGTTTTCCAAATTGTGTGGAAACATGCTTACTGCCTGGCTGATAGACACCACAGGTCCTCTGCCCTAAAGGAAACTCTGAGATGACAGCAACTTGGAACGGCTCTGTTGCCGTCTAGAGCGAAAGAGCTCGCTCGCAGCCTGCTGCCTGCATCCTGGACTTCGGTTAGCTGGGACGTATTCCAGCCTGAGAAGTGCAACAAGAAAATCGACATAAAAATGAATAAATCCTCCTCCCGACTCCCGTGCGCCCGAGCCCGTGCCTGCCGGCGTTCCCGGTTAGCAGCTCCCTCGGTTAACCCGCGCAAGGCGGCTGCTCTCTGGCTCCTCTCCCAGCGCCGGTGCCCCCGGGGAGCTGCGAGGCTCTGCAGCCCCGGCACGGCGCCCGGGGCCAGCGGGCCAAGCTGTAAGCCATCGGGCACGCACGCGTCTCCGGGCAAACGCAGACCGAGCTCCCAGCCGCCCGCTCGGCCCCTGTCCCGGCCCCCGTCGGCGGGCAAACTGGGCCGGGACGAGCCGGAGAGGCGCGGGAATGGCCCCGGCTGGCGGCGGTCGCTTTCTGAAGGGAAGTTTCTTTTTTGTGGAGGCTTTTTAATTTTGTTTTTTTTTTCCAGAGCTTTGCCAGCTGGCTCTGAAGCGCTCGGTCCGCTTTCCAAGTCAACGTGCTGGAAATACATGGCGGCGGTAACGTTTGCCCACCACCGTGGTCAGCGCTCGAGGACGGGCCAGGCTTTCTGTTGCAAACAGCTCGCTTGCCACCTCCTTATATCTGCAGCTAGGGAAAACAGTGCCGAAGGCTGAGCTGCCCCGTCTCGTCAGCCGCGGCCGCCGGAGCTGATCCCCCCCCACACACACTCCCCGCTCCACCTGGACGGACCCGTTCCCGTGCTGTCCCCCCTTGTGGGTCGCCCCCGCATGCAGTGGCCCCGCGGAAACGCTGGCAAACGATGTGCCCGGGGATGACGGGGGAAGGGAGAAGCATAGAGGTTTTTTTATAAACTCAGGGAGCGGTGGGGAGCAACAGGGAGAAAGGCTCTTGCGGTCTTCTCGCAGCTTCAGAAAATAAGGTTATAGGAACAACTGACTTTCCAGTCTGATGGGCAACTCCCCCCCCACCCACCACCATCAAATTTCAGCACTAATTGGCAAGTTGGAAATTTCATCTTCCTTATAAAAAAAAACTCAGCTAAACAAAATCCCTTTTGAGAGCAATGCTTATGTATCACTTCCCTCCAGAGCTAATATTTTCCTTTTTGCAAAATTGTATTAAGTTTAGGTAAAGTTGTCCTTGAAATCCACAAAACCAAAACGTCCCTATCGGAAAATGTCAGGGGGCGGAGGGAGGCGAGGTTATCTTTTAAGCTTCCTGTTCTTGCTTTAAACCAACATCCCCGTTCGCGTTGCGTTCGCGGCCGACTGCAGGCGCTGACGCAGAGCATGTTTTCAGCAAACTGATGGGTTACACCCGGCCGGAGCAGCAGGGGAGTGAGGCGAGGGCGGCCGCCGGCACCCGGGCTCTGCAGGAGCCGAGTCCTGCTTTAGCAGGGCATCCCGGAGCGCCCAGGGTCTCGGTTCACTGCTGCCGGGAAGTAACCTCGATTAACCATCTGCAGCCGGCCCCGGCGGCGGACAGGGACCTGCCCGTGCCGTCCCCGGCAAACCCAAAACTTCCTCCGCCGCCCTGCTCTGCGCGAGCGGGTAAGGTTCACCGTCACGCCGCCGCCTGAGTTAACGCGTGTAAACGGCGTGCAGCACCAAACAGGCCGGAGAAGCTGCGGTGGCTGAACGTTTTATGTCCGAGCGGAGGCTGGTGCAGCCCGGACCGTCGGGAATAACCTGGGACCGCAGCTGGGGTGCCCAAACCAGCCTAAAGCGGGGAGCGAGGAGCTTCACGTCCCACCCCTGCCTCCGACGTAGCCCCGCTCGGCTGCTCCCAGGGCCCCCGGCTCGCGCGCCGAGCACCGGGACTCGCGCGGTGCTTTCTGCTGGGCCATCGCCCTTACGCACCAGCTCGTGTTCAGCTGTGGGGAGACCTTCGCTCATCTTTGGGAAGAGCTGAGGAACTGCGTGCCTAAAGGTTATAGGACAACAAGTCCAAAACACTGTGTACTTGGGGAAGTTCACCAGGGTGATGTGCATGTCATAAATGACAATTTTATTTCTTCCAGGCTGCTTTTTTTTTCCCTCCCCTCCAAGACTTTGATCCTCCTAGCCATGCTGGCTGCTGTGCATGCTGCCAGGGACAGACGTCCAGATGCAGTGACTAGTCCCAGCTCCCCTGAGTGCGAAGGAGATACGCTGCTTATTTTAAGGAAGGCGAGCCGAGGCTGAGCTGTCCCAAATGGATGGAGGCAGGCTGTGCCACGCCAGAGACCTCTGACGGGTTTTGTTTCCATGTGGAAGGCAAACTGCTTTGAGCAGGGAGAACTTGCTTTGTAGCATTGCCATGGACTGAGGATCCATCTGATGAATCTGTTCTTTTTTTTCTACTGCTCCATTTCATCCTCTCAGTCATGTCATTTCTTCACTCTTTATGCTGACTTTTTCATTGACCTGTGCTTTATGTAGCCATTTACACCTGTGCAGAAAGCACAAGCTGCTGCCAGATCCATAATACCTTTTTCAGATTTCATTGCAATTTAGATCTGTGCTTGGTGATAAGTACCGCCAGGACAGAGAAGGTTATGACAGGTCGCTCAGTTTTGTCCGACGGCAAGTATATTTAAAAGCTTGCAAAGATGCAAAAAATTTCCTATGCTTGCATTTTATTTAATTATTTAGACCAATGGAGAGATTTTGAACAGTCTAATAATGGTGCTCACAGTCTTGATGTGTAGCATTACAGGCATTTGTAGAGCTTCATTTAGGCGTTTTACAAAATCAAGGTTGGCACATGCCCTTTGCATGAAAATACATAAAAATTACATAAAAAATAAGTAGCTATAGGTAGCTTAACATAAACAAATCTTTTATTCCTTTTGCACTGACTAGTATGTTCGGGTTCTTTTTTTCAAGCACCAGCTACACAGGATAACTGATGAGGCTTACTTTTTTCAAAACTGAGATTAAATCCATTACTTCCAGTCCAATAGGCTCATAACACCTCTACCTCTATCTCTAGGACAAAGTTCTTTTCTCATCCCAGCTGTTAAAATTTAACTAGGGAGACAATAATTATCTTTAAAGCCATATTGCACATGAAGAGGGATTCTGTGGCGTGACTTGCAAGAGGAACTCAAAGTTTGCAGAGTTGGAACGGTATTTGCAGACTGTAAAAGAGAAGAACAGCCCGGGAACGCGCTCTCAGAAAGTGGGTGAATTCTGCACTCTGCTATGTGGGAGGACTCGTACTCCATCCCATGAGGTCAAAAATCAAAGCTGTTTTTTTGCACGGGGTTTGCTTGACTTATTTGTTCGAGCCCTGCTGCGTTGAGGGGCCAGTAAATAAAGTTTCACCACCGTAAATGACATCCAAATGAGCCCTCTGAATGCAACGACAGGGAGGGCAATGCACGCTCATGCGGCGCAGTCTTCCTGAAGCTGCAGGCAGGCGCCTCCAATGAGTCCCCTGGAAAACCAGCTTCCCTGTAAGCAAGCCAGATAACCAACAGTGGATAAAAGCTCCTGGATTAGCCACGGGTATGTGTAAGCAGCCTGTGCAAAGCCACCCTTGCTCTCCTTTCCCAGCTGTTGCTGCACTTTTATTGCTGGGTATCTGACAACATCTCCGGGGAGGCTCTGTGCTGGGGGCTCCTCCATCCTTCCTAGCTGGGAGTAGGTGGTATCACGGTAGGCCTTAGGGAGTGACCAGCATTCAAGGTCTTTTGCCGTTGCCCTCAGCACACCGTAGGAGTATTTCAGCCTGCAAGGAGATGAGCTCAGGCTCCAATCTGTGCTCCCAGTGAAGCCGGCCCGTGCAGGCTAACAACACCCCCATAGCACAGCTCACCCTTTTTTGAGTGGTAGACGTGGTGCTGGCCAAAGTGAGACTGCAGTAGGGCTGGCGACGCAGTCATGAGTTTGCCACCAGCATCGACACATGGGGAAGCTGGCAGCCTCTGGGGCAGGGAGCAGCCTGGGGTGCAGCAAACCCAGCTCCTCCAAAATCCCCAGGTCCCCCTCCCAGCCTCACACCAGTCTGTCTGGAGCAAGGAGGAGCCCCAGTGTCTGGGGGTCCATGACATGGACTTCCTACTACAGCGGGGGCAAGAGTCAGTGCTGCAAAACCAGATCGAGACAGGACGCTGGCACCTCTTATCTGAGCTTTGCATTATAAGGAAAACTGGGAACTGCACTGGCCCCAATCAAGGAGCAGTGGTGGACGCTAGCACTAAGGAACCAGTCCAGAAAATAAGATGCGCTGGTCACCTGAACACAGCAGTTAAATGCCTTTACACTTTGGGGCTGATTTTGAACTTGCAATACAGTACTTAGCAAAGTAGGTCTGGTGGTTAGATTTGCATACAAATTTGCATATCACTCTCATTAGACACAGACTGCAATTAAGCATTCAGGGCATGCAAGAACAGCAGCTATGCAGCCTTACAGGAGGAGTACCATTGTGTGCAAGGGGACGGCAGTAATGTTTCCATCAAACATGATTATACCTCTTTCAGCCCAAATATGGATTCATTAGCTTGCATCAGCTCCATCCGTTCCCCAAATTGTCCGAACCTGAAACCTTTAATCTTCTCTAGTTTTTTGTTTTTTTCAGAATTATAGTATTATCTACTCTAATCCAGTAAGAATTCAGTTTTAGCCCAGCTAAATGTAGTCTATGCACTATAAGAACAAGGGAGTATATAGGAGCCTGACATTTCTCTTCACATGTGTGGTTACTGTTCAAAATGTCCTTGAAGAACATTGAGGATGGCTGTCTTTTCATGGGTGAAGGGGACTAACAATTTGAAAGGACCGTTCATCCTGGGAAGCACGCTGCATCAAGCAGGCCATTTTATGCTCCTTTTGCAAAGCACATTGAAATCCCTTGGATGACACCAATTTTTTCCCTCCCAACTGCACAGCTATCGAATTAAACAACTGCCAAGGGAGAGTCAGATAAGAAAACTAGGCAAAACTTTTACATTTTCTGATCCTTGAGGAATTAGTTGGGGTGGCAAGGAGGACTAACAGGCACTCTTCTAAAGTGACCAGGCGACAGCGCTGACAATAAACAGCTTTGGTAACTGTTGTGCCTGTAAAAGCCATTGACCACCTCACCCATTTCTGCCAGGAGTGCTTTTCCACATGTAGTGCACATCGCTGGGCCACAGGTGTGAGCAGCCTCCCCGGCGCAGCTCCCCTGCAGGACAAGCAAGCTGCACCTCCACTAAATCCACATCGGCTAGCGGCGGAGCCAGCGCTTACCCTCTCACAACGGAGAGCGCCACGGATATTTTTTCCAGTATTTTCTTCCTACAGATCAAGCTCGGATTAAGCCGTTGGCCATTTTACAGTGATCGCTGATCCTAGAGGAGGTCTCAGATGGAGATGGTTTTGGCTCTGTGGCAACGCTGATGCAGCCTTACACCCTAACCTCAAATGTTAGTCTACATCCCTCATAAATCTAAAAACCGCCTCTTTGGCCAAGCTCTCATACGGCCGCTTCTGCAGCGGTTAACCACGCAAATATGCAGAACAGTAATATTTCACTGGGAGCCTCTTGGTTGAAAATTCATCTAGCTTGCTCCAGGGACAACCGTCCTTCAGCAGGAAAAGAGCAGCTGTAGGGCTAAAACTGCCAACGGGCATCTCCCCTCCCCAGGGGAAGTTAGAGTAGGTGGCACTAGCTGTCACCAGGAGATCTCTTTTCACTACTAACTGTGTGTGTGTTACCTCCTGCTGGAAGAGCACTTCAGACGGTGGCAGCCCCAAAGGGTCTGCAGGAGGCCCAGCAGAATAGGTAAACGGGGTGGGTGATTTTGCCGAGCAGCCTGTAAGCACCAAGAGAATCACCGCTTCGCCTCAGGGAGCTGCTGGCAGAATCAGAAATGGGACACGAATGAGTTCAAACGGCTAATTCAGCCGTGTTTTCCTGCTGAACTGCATAGACCCTCTGCAAGTGGAGCAGCCAAGCTCAGGACACCGCACTGGGCGCATGCAAACGCACAGAGCCCCAAGAGCCCACAGCGAGACAGAGCAAAACAGGCCAGGGCAAACACCACGCTGCCTTCGCCCTTCCCAGGAAAGGCTTTTCCTGTAAACGTGGGTGTATTTGACTAACCACGAGCATGTGAGCTGGAAATCAGTGACTACGACTGCCTGGGCAGCCAGGCAGAAATGTCACCGCAGGGTCACACTCCTGCACTTTGCCACCTTCTGAGTAAGGCAGGGCTCATTAAAATGCCGCCCGCTGCATCCGTCGGGGCAGCTTTGACCTCCAAGAGGAGCTGGCTTTTTCTTGTGCCAGAACTAAAAAGAGGAGGTCGCTGCTCGCTGGGACTAAACTGCCTCTTGAAGGCCGGGGTTTGAGGCCCTCCAGGACCTCGTTCAGCCAGAGCAAAGGCTCTGCTTAGGGTAGGTCTGCTGGTGGCTTGCAGGCAGATATGAGCTTGCTGTATCCATCCTGGGAGCCAGCCAGATATTAAGCTGGGTGTGAGCAGCAGCTGTGCAGCTTTAGATAGTGTGGTGCTGTGAGCCAGGTGGGCAGCAAGGCCAGCAACCTCCGAGCTCAGGGGAGATCCTGCACGTGCTTCTCCAAGGCCCACGTGCAAACTCTTGGCCGTCACTCACTCTGCCTCCAAGCACGCTCTGCAGCGCGAGCTCCCACCCTAATAGCTGGCTCCCCACTGTGCTGGGAAGCCTGCCTTAACAGCACAACAGCGCTGCGGTGCAGAGCTGAATTATTCCCATGGAGAGCCGGTCCCCCGCAGCGTGCTTTCACAGCTCGAAGGTGGGTGGCGAGAGATCAGCATCCAGCCTTAGCAATGCCTTCTCCCTGCCTGCAGCCCCAGCCTGCTGCTCCAGGGCAGAAGGCAGCAAAAACAAGCTAGAAGGCCAATGGTGACAACTCCTGCTCTCTGCACGCCCCAAAACAGCTCCTTTGGTTTGTCCACGTGTCTTGGCATGTGAGCCTTGGCCGGCTGGTTCCCGCAGGCATGCTGTTGCAAAGAGGAGCTGGGCAGCGAGCACAGCGGGGCAGCCCAGCACCACTTCCCCCTGTGCCAGCCTAAGCGCAGCAGCAGGAAGGACTGATTGTCTGCGAAGAGTGAAATACCTCCTCAGCCCTGACCTCTCCAGCTCCAGCATAAGGTAGTAGCCCAGTTTGCAGCGCTGTGGATTGCTTCCAAAGGAGCACCATTTTCTCTCCCTTTATTCATCTTTTGCACCTTTCTCATTGCACCACATCTGAATGGAGATGCTCTACAAAACTGCTTGCCAAGGGGCTGCATCCAACTTGTGAGCTCTTTGCATTAAGCCATTAATCTTCTACTCAGAGAACTGCCTCTATAGCTGCTCAGGTCATATGGGCAGGAGGATTTTTTAATTTTTATTTCTTTTTACTGTAGATCTTACTTAGGTTGGGTAAGGGGGGGGACAAGAGAGAGAGCTGAGATTACTTTATGGTACATTCACAAGGAAATAGACAAGAGCCTGATTTGATATGACTATTTTTGACCAGCAATGTTAGTTCTTACATGGTTGGCTTTACACTGAGCAGGTATCTGGGGTCCTTTTGTCCCAGTTTGGGGTGAGTTTTCTGAACCAAGGCGGTGGCAAGAATGAGAAAAGCCTGAGAAATTGGTCTTATGACATAGGATCTTCTGTCATTATGTCTTTGTATTAAAATAAGCATATAGGAACTACTATTCCTATCTAAAGAAATTCTTTAAGAGATTCAGGGAAAATGCAGAACCACTTTTTATTGTTCTTGCAGAAAGACGTTGTTTAATACAATGGCGAAACAGTTCTGCTTAATCCACAAAATAGAATCGCTTTGCAAATTAGTCCAAATATTAAGACACTGATTATTACAACTATTATTTCCTTGAAGATAAGAAGCTTTCCCTTTCTAATGGTCCTGTTTTATTTGCTGAATACTGTTGGCCTTAGATATGATGACGAGTTATTATTTCAGGTAAATCTAGGTGGTTCACAGATAACACGAATTCCTGAACAGACCAGGAAACATGAGAAACCAGCTCAGTGTTGTTGATAACTTAAAAAAGCAAGTATCTCTCATCCTGCATTTCTTGTGCTTTGGGATGTTAAAGAGCAAAGGAGGCACTGTAATGTGAAATACTGCAATTACAAAGGGGAAAAGTCATTGAAGAAATGTAAAACACACAGCATTGCACAAAACTAACTGGAATTTATAGGAAGCTGCCATCTTGACGACGTGCTGATGTGAAAACATGGTAATGCAGCTCTTATTTAAAGGCACACCACCCCCGCGGGTTGCAACACAGCTGTAAAGATAGTTAATCAGGCAATATTCCTAAAAATCTGCGCAGAGGGAATGCTGAAGAGGGTGTTTTAATCAGTACCTTTCACATTAAATACTTTGCTGTTTCAAGACTGCCTTTCTCTGGCAGCCGCTTCAGAAAGGATTAACAGCAATAGTGACTTTCTTACATCATACTCTCTTCTCTTTAACAAGAGTCACAGGAAATTTGACAGTGTAAACATATACCGGATCACTTGCAGCTAAGCGTAATCAGCTCTTTCCATATATTTCCCGGACGAGCGTTATCTCTGAAAAACACTGATAGTCCCAGCTCAAGATACACTCATATTTAGGGAAAAGTACATTCTAGCAGAAACACTCTTAAATACTAGTGCAAAAACACACCCAAGAAAAATAGAGCTAAGGCTATTCAAGCATGTTAAGTTATAGAAATGTGCATATAGCTCTCAAGATTATGTACTATAAACATCGAGGTCTAGTGTACATTACAGTGAACTTTAAGTAGGAGGTTCGAAGACTTTGCATTTATCTATAATCATCTAGGTCAAGGAAAGTCTAACATGTGCTGCTATCCTTTAAATTTGTTTTAACAAATTCATGTTATGTATGTATGACAGTCTCAGATGAAGTCTGTCTTCATACTGAGAGTCAAGTCCCTATATTACTGCATTTATTAGGACTCTGTTTCCTAAGACTTGAACTGATTTCACACCAACGTTAGATGGAAGTAGGGGCACGACACGGCTGTGAAGGACTGTCAGCTCCTTTACCTACCTGGCTGCAGATGAAGGGGGTTGAACACGTTACTACAGAGGCACCCTAGCCATCCAGAAGCATTTGGGCTGTGTCCTCCTCCTCCTGGAGAGGTCCATGTTGGCCAGGGCCACAAACTCTTCAATGGATGGACCACTTTTTTTTTTTTTAAGCTCTATGGAAAGCATGCAGAGCTGATACATCCTGCTAGGCACTGTAAATCTGATGGTGCTCAGAGAAACAAACAAATACAATTTTTTTTTCCTGGAGAGCTAGCTGTTAATAGAAACATGGGAGACTGCATGATGGCATTAACATCATGCTCCCTTCTACTCATATTTGCTTTGTGCTGATTCTCAGGAGTGAATACATCCACCCTAGCTATCACGTATTCAGATACACTTAACTTCCATTTCCAATGAGCATCAGTCCCACTAACTTTAATAAACTCTTATTAAAAGTCATTGACATTTGGGATGGTAAATACCAATTAGAAAATATTAGAAAATAGGGTAGGTGTTGTGGATGTTCAGGTTATATGGCTGGGAACATCTTTCTCCTTCATGTACAAGTCCATCTGTTATCCTCGTTGAGAGAAAGGTGAGAGGAAAGACTTCCATAGTTTTATTAAAGGGGGGGGGGAAATACATTGCTGGTGCTGGGACCTTTCTTAAACATGAAGCATTAGGTCACAAACACATTCTCAGTCAGTGTTAATGGTTACTCACAGCTGCGGCACAGCTTCCAAGGCACCCCCAGCCAGCTACAGCTCCATTTGGAGACAAGCTCTAGTATTTTAGCTGCTAAGCCCTGTGGGACCCAGTGGCACTGCACAAGATTGCCAAGCACCATGCATTACACTCAAGACTTGCACAGCCACCACATGCGGCGAGGCATGCGCTACCACGTGCTGGGCAGAGCTGCCAACGTTTCTGCTGGCCATCGGTGGCGTGTCCTGCTGGGCAACTCAGCAGCAGAGAAGGGTAGAGCTGGGGAGAAAAGCAAAAGATAAAAAGCAATCCTAGTGCAAATCCAAAAACCCAAGCATTCCTGTTTGGAGCTGCAGGGATGGAGATCAGTCCCAGTGAGAGACGTTTTGTCTCCTCACAGCTCTTGGTTTATCTTCTGGCTGCTCTCTCTCCTTCCAGAGTCATGTTACTCCCTAGCTGAGAGGGTTTTTTCCACAAAGTTTCTGCTCCAATCTTAACCTGGCTGAGGAAAGGGGATGTGCAAAAGGTCACAGAGCAAAAATTAATGACGTGACATATTAAATAATCAGGAGTGGAAAAGCCTTTATTTACAGTTTCTTCTTTACTTCTTATAGAACTTCCCAGAGATGCATGATAACTTGAACAAAAGCACTGAAAGCCAAGAGCTATTGGCTCTAAACCCATTCAGTTCTCTAGCCCTTTTTCTTTCCAACCTCTGCATCTACAACTATTTTGACAAATTATGTCCAGCCGTTTTTTTCTCATTTGTGAACTATTGCTCTCAGGCTGAGTCATCCTGGCTGTGTTCACACCACATCACCAGGACTGATGTCAGTGGGGACAACCAGGAAGAGTTAAGCCCACAGGGCTTTCCTTTTCAGATCAAAGCACTTCATACAAGATCTTTTAGTGAAGTAAACCGAAGTAGAAATTGGAGCCTATCAAAATCTATGGCAACTTTGCATTAGCCTGAATGTAAAGCAAGCATATTCCACATGGAACTTTCTTTTAAAAAAGAACAACAACAAAAAAAGACATTTTCTTTTATGGTTGTGTAGAATAAATGTGCTTTCCTAAATTGTTATAAAATAAGCAGATTTCTAAAAATGTGATCATCAGCTGCATTTCATTAGGCCTTCCTTCAAGAACAGATAAAAGGTCACCGTTCAAAGATGTAATGCTGAAAATCTCAGCAAAAATGGAGGAAGTGTACGTTTCAGTTTCAAATGCTGAGGAAATGAAACACAGCAGTTCTTCAACTTTTTTTCTTATTGGTATTTTTAAAGATATCTCAGAGTGTCAGCATGTAACAGCTCCTGACTAGTTAACAGCAGTCACTTCAAGCAAAGATCAGTTTTCAAATGAAGCACTGTCCTGGCAGTATCTAGGAAACAGTGCAAGAACAGCTGTGTGGCTTTGCACCACACCTAAACACTGAATAAAATACCAAGAGACCACAGAAAAGAAGGCAACACCATGTAACAAGCTCAAGATAGACCAAATATCATGCCCCTGCTGCAATTTGCTTATTTTTTGAGTGAGAATTGGCTAGAAATCAACTCTAAGAAAGTGTGCATGCGGGGGAGCATGGCTATGAAAAGGGGAAGAGAGAGGAGCCTGCTGCAAGAAAAGGTGGTAGAGCAGCAGTGTGAGAAAGAGGAGAGGGCTACAGGAGAGGCAAGTGCCCAGCTGAGACCTCAGGAGCAGCTCTCCAGGAACAGCTCTACAGGGATTAGCAGGTTGGCAGCTGCCACACCACCTCCAGTCTCTGGCTCCTCTTAGAGTTTCTTCCCTCCAGGTCCCTGGGTCTAGAGCAGATCCCACTGGGCTCCCTAAGGCTCTCAGCAAAAACAGGCCGTGTAAGATGAAGACCCGTACTCAAGTGCAGCGTGCCAGGCATTTGACCAAAAAAAAGCCCTGCCAATCATGATCAGCACACTAGAGCTCAGAAGGAAAGTCAGCTGAGGTTAACTGACTTACAAATACCCATTGCAACAGTTGGGGGGTTCACACTTCTGCTATAAAATCACCCTCTAGCTGACACACCCCCTTTATGCTGGGTACAAATACACTTTGGTTCAAGCCCAGAAAGTGAACATGAGCAATCACATCAAGTTTAACTAGAAATAGTTCAAATACCAGGGAGAACAGTATTGTCTCACTCTCTAACAGTGGTATTTACTCCTTTTTAATGATTTGGGGGTGCCTAACCATTTTCCACTTGAGGTACAGGCACACTACAGTGCATTAGGCCTTCTAGCAACAACTTTCTTTTAAATACTTTTCATAGACCCCTTGGGAGTATACCAGCATACGTACAGGGGCTCACAACTTCAGGTCAAGAACCACTGCTGTGCAGAAGAAACAGATGAAAAGGAATAAGAGACAGGAAAATTTCCAGGAAAAAAAAATCTGGATCATCTGCCAGATATCACATCCCATGTCACTCCCACACAGTGACCCACATCAGAGTTCAAGCACTGGAAAAGATTTTGCATTTCTTCCAGGACAGCTGTCAGGGTGAGGAAAACAAAGGTTCCTCACAGCAAGTGAAGAAAAATGCTGAGTTTTATCCTGTGTTTAAAAAAAAATAATAAAAAAAAAGGGGGGGGAGAAGGGAGGGAGAGGGGGGTAAATCCCACAGGCATAGGAATTGCCAAAATGAGTCTCATCCTTTAGAAGCGTAAGAGCTTCAATATTTGTGCTGAAGCCCTATCTAGAATCTGTAACCAACAAACTGTAAGCAGTTCCCAGTGTCCTCCTTAGAAGATTTTCCTTCTCCGGTTAAACAAGTGTTTTGTTTATCCACCTGAAGTCATAATACAGCATCAAAGCTGCTAAGGAGAAATTAGGGTTGTACAGAAAGCCCTGTAGTGAGCAGGATGTCCGAGAAAGCTGGTGAACTGCCTTGTTAATCCCTGCTGGAGAGGAGCCCCGCGTGCTCTCAGCCTCCAGCATCCCTGCAACTCTCCTCACTCAGGTAAGAGCATAAGCAGCAGCACCTGGGACTAACTCTGGTCATCTCAGCTGGCCCAGCTAAAGCAGTGATCTGATGACGCACAAGGTCTGCCTTTGGCTCCCAGCACCAGCTCAAAAGCAGAATTACCACATGACATGCAGAAATGATCCAATACAAACTCCTGTTGCAGATTCAGATTTGTTCAAAAATTGTGCAAAGTTTACTTCATATCACAGGCTTTATGCTGGGCTAAGCATTACTTATCCACTAACAGCCAGTTAAAAAGCTAGCAGAAGTTTTGTATTCCCTGCCCTGTCTAGTTCACAAATACTGTGAATACCTGCCCATTTTTGCTAAGTTTATGCTACTGAATCTGTGCACTACCAGACTGCCTCACCTGAACAAATGTAAAGTACAGCCCTGGGCACAGACCCTCCAGACCCTGTTCTCTCACATGTTAAGTAGTGGTTTAGGCAGTGATCAGACAACCTTCTTAAAGTGCAGTATTAATTTACAGTAGAGTCATCCCAGACTGTATGACCAGGAAACTTACCACCTAGGATGTGGCAAAGACTTGATATTGCACAAAAGCCTAAAGGCACATAGGGTCCTCTGACAGTAACCCTTTGCTAGGGTTATGCCGCTAGTCCAAGTCAGCTCTTTGCCATGACAGTCAGAGCCATTCTACCAGAGCCAGCCTGGTTCAGGTATTCCATTGAAAAACAAGAAAATCCCCATCAGTTCAAAAGTCCTTGCTCCAGGTTACATAAAGTCAGGCTGTCAATCTCAGCAGGCTTTTTATTAAAATGGCTGTTGTACCCGAGAAGGTGAAATTCCTTTCCTAGCCCAAACTTATCCACCCATCACCTTCATTGTTGCAGACAATACTCCACTGAAAGTAAGATCCAGAAACACTAGATTTAGTCGTACCCAAACAAGACGCTTCAGGCTGCTGGTATGCAGATAGCGGACAGAGGCGTGCTACATTAGGCCACAATGCTTGTGGACTTGGCATTGCACTCCTACATCGCACAACTGTATGTGTAGCAGAAACACTTAACGTCTGAAATTCTACACCATGAGAAACTTGGAGTCTGCAGGACCCACAATAAGGACAAGACTGCAATTTTGAGCAGACATAAGCAGTCAGTTCTGCTTCACTGTTGGAACAACTGATAGTCTCAAAACAAGCTACAGCTCCCCAGTCATAAGCACAGTGATGTAACATTTTTTGAGTGCAAAAATCTGTAAGGTGTCCAGCCTGGAGAAATATTCATAGTTCATCAGCTAATTCTTAATATTTAATAAAGCATATGGATTTCTACACCTGGTTTTAGTCTCAGCTGAAGTACATTAGATTCCATGCAGACATGATGGTAGCTGGTAGAGGAATACATATCCTCTGCCCTGTGATGAAGCAGCAAGTAATCCCATAAGGTTTTTACTGATAACTGTTCAAAAAGATGAATTCTTGGCTAATTTCAACATGAAAGAGTTCTTGTTGAAAAGAAGCAGAATGCACTCCAAGCATTGCTCATGGGTCTCTCAAACCATTTTCACAGACACACTAGGATCATACTGCAACAGAATGATCTTCTAATAGCACAAAGTTGATTGACATTTTTTACTTTTACTTCTCAGTGTATAAAATCTATTTTTGCACTCCTTGTAGAAATATGTTACCAGCAAGAAGCACTCAGTCAGAAACTAGGCAGAAGTCCTACTATATAGGGTAAAAACAGCTATAATTTTCATGTATAGCAACAATTTTGTAATATTCCCTTTTCCATAACCAGTTACATCAATTACATTATCTAACACATTATCTAACAAGCCTTAAAAGTTAGGGAAAAAAAAAAAAAAAAAAAAAAAAAGTAAAGAGTCAACTTTCATCAGTGCACTTCCACTTGAAGAAGCAAGCCTGAACACAGTAGGCAAAAAGAAGATTCTGTTTCAAGAAAAATACCATCTCCAATATTCATATATCATGCATCAGAGATTCTCAGACTATACTGCTAATATTTTTCTGCTGTTAGAAGCTTGTGCATATAGTAAATGCAACTGTTGCAAGTAGGATATTATCATATCAGGCTACCTAAAAATCTCAATCTGTATGTAAGTTTAATCAAATCTTCCTCTATAATTTACATTTCAAAACAGTTCATGGCAAGATCAGTTCCTTTCAGCTTGGGCAAAGCTACAAGCTAACAATAGGCAGCATCATAGTGATGATTCTTCGGTTTTAATCTTTTTTGTTTGTCCATTTGAACCATGTTGCAGATCCTTCCTTTTTTTCTTCTGCTGCTGTAACCTTTCCTCTTTTCTTTGTAGATAGGTGGCCATGTTATCAAAAGAAGCCTTGTAGAGACTGCTGTAGTGGCTCTCTGCACCCACAAAATCTGCAATTGCAGCAAAACAAGAACACATCTGTTAATTCCCTTAGTGCTCTCATCACTTGCTTTCTGTATTGGAATTCTGTGCAGTGGAATTTCCACTCATTCACTGTGGTCCTATCCACTTTATTAAACATCAGCTTTTTTATTGTTTAAGCCTGCTTTGTGCTTGGAAGCATCTCTCCTGCATTTACACAGCCCAGCTTAGACTCCACTTTTAGGAAAAAATTCGTACAGAGGCAGACACCTGACTTTTAGCAAACAGAGCACATAACTCCCTTCACATGTCAGATACTTGCAGAACCTCAAAGCTTCTGTTCATAAAACTACTGATACAGTAACCTTTTATTAGATATCTTTTTGGTATTCTTCCCCAGTACTTAAGCACTGCAAAGGGCATAGGTTACCCAACTGTTTTAAGCTGACTTATTTCCTAGAGTATTAATTTAAAATAAGCCCCCAAAAGCAGAATACGAACGGTGATGGGACAGTTTCCGACAGCACATACACATTTCTAGCCATTTACCCTTGATGCTTTTGCTACACTCCTGTGAATCTAGTATTAATCTAGCATAGTATTAACCACAGCATTTCCGAGACAAACTTTAGATAAGGTTACCAGCTAATCAATCCGATCATTTTGTGGAGAACAGAGTAAAACTAGCAGCCTAGGTCAATGTTTCTAAATTGCTAGAGAATTCTCTAACAAAGCCAGCTGCTTCTAATTTTCTTTGTATTCCTACCTTTTTTCCCCACTTCCAAAAAACTCTTAAAGGATAGAAGCATGGAAAACCAGTATTTGCTAGGGCATGGTCCTGAAGTAAGTTTGCTACCCCATAATAAGGTACATATAGCCCCGCCCTGTTTCTCTCAAGCTGCCCTTGCCAAGTACCTTTCTGGTACTTGGAAACATGCATGCTTCCATCTCCCAGCAAAGTACATCCAGGAAGGAGAGATTTCAATTAATCAACCCTCAATACATAATGAAACATACACTAACATAAGTCACATCCCTTCCCTACCTTGAAATCACCACTGACATAATTTCAGCTTCTAAATAAAGTTGGGTGTTCTTTTAAATGGATAACCCTGGAAACATAGGTTGCTTCCAAACAAATAAATCACTTATTTTTCTGCCAGGGCTTGGGGCAAAAGTCAAGGATAAAACCAACCCTTATATCAATTGCTTTCATGTACGATGATCTGATGATCCAAGCTCAAACCCTCCAACCACATCAGGCTCCATATAATCTGCCTTACTGAGATTAACCTGAAAGGCTCATCTTTACAGTCAACCTGTTTCTTCCACAGCTACTCCATTCTTAATATCTCCACTGTACTTTAATTTAATGTCCTCAGAAGAGACAAGAATACAATAGCATTTGCTATCACAGCAGTAAGACAGACTTCTGCAGCACAGCAACAGGGTGTTTACAAAACATCCCTAGGTTAAGGCATCTACGGTTCTAATGCTGTAATTCAGATCTAGACATCTGCATCATTTTGTGATAAGAGTAGCCTAAACAACCTTAAATTTGTTATCTATGCTAATTTCCACAGAAGGACTACAAATCACAGTGACACCCCAGATGGAATGAAGAAGCTAGAAAGATAAAGCAACTTCAATAGCCAGTAAAACTGACCTGAACTTCTGATCTTGCTCCTAAACCTTATACTTCAACTGTAAAATTGCAGTTTTAAAATTGCAACCAAATTTCTCACCTTCAAACACCGTCCAGTTGTCATGAAGATATTTTGACATCTTCTGCAATCCTTTGTCATCAGTTACAGGCTGGGAAAAGAAGGAAAACTGCATGATGTTTTGAGCATAATGAACAATTAACCTGACATTTCACAGTGCACTGAAAAATGCAAAAGCCCTTAGATGAGCACCGTGTAAGGAGAGTAAGTATAGCTCCCCCAGAATCTCTTAGGCTCCTTCTTTCCCAGACTACTAGAGAAATCTGGCCTGAGTTTACCTGTTCTGCTGGAGAAGCTCAACAGCTTGAAGGAAAAGAGAATAGACTCCCACTTACCGATTTGTGAAGAAAAGGAATTCCACACAGAACACTTAAGGGCCAAAGAAAATACTTTAATACTTTAAAAGTTTAATTTAAAATCACCTCACAACTATACCACTGTTAGTTCTGGGCTTGCTAGGAGAATAAAGGAGTTTCCAGTTGTTTAATATACTATTACAGAGAACTCAATAGCACATCACCCAACTTTGACTACTTGTTCTTCTTACTAATAACATAAGGTTAAATGCTGTCAGAATGCCTTGTCCTCCATAGCACCCATCAGAGGGATTCTTTCTTTTTTGTAACTGAGAATAATCACAATGGAATTTCTTTGTTTGCCGTTTTTAAAATCATCAAGTATAGCACACACAAAGCAGAGGCAGTGGTTTAAAGTACTGAGCACAATGACAACCACTTCACTTGACCCCACTATGCCGCATGTTAACTTTTTGGGAGACAAGACTAGTAATCCTAACAAGCTCTCCAGCAGTTTTGCATTATACTCAGGTGACAGAAGTAGAATGAGACATATCCAAGACCTAAGTCTGAGTCGTAAGACACAGAGAAGCTTGACATTTAGTTCATAGAACACTGTTTATTCTGCTTTTGTTGTGGCCTGAAGATGACGCAAGAAATCCATGATTTTAGCGTGAGAAAAGTATCTACCTTCCACTGTCCATCATCCAGTCTGTATAACAGAAGAGGGGCTTCACTGTCTTCCTGTAAAATCCATAAATCTCCTGTTTGCTCAAATGCGATGTCCCAACCTCTATGTTTCAGAGAGATTTGCTGTCTGCAAATTAGCTGCTGGGCAATGGCATCAAGCTGAAAGATGTAGACTGTGGGAATACTTTTGAGAGAACAGACTTAATTACCATAATTACCAAATCCACCTAGAGGCATCACTTGTACAGCAAACTGCAACCACCCACTCCAATTCCAAACACAGCCACAGCAAAGTCATTGGAAATTGCAGAAAACACCGTAGCACTTGAAGTGCAGTCTGTTTACACGGTCTGAGGCAGAAGTTGTAGATACCCCAAAGGTCAAATGGCTTTTCAAATATTATATGCAAAAAGAACAATCAGGACTGCCTTTCCTTTAGAAGAAAATGCACTAAGGGGAATTTTGCAAGATTATTAAGGATTTCCTTAAGTGCTGTTTCATATCAGAAGCAGCCTACAGGGCCTAACTTGAAGGAGTACCAATTAAAAAAAAAAAAAAATCATGCCAGAGGAGAGGAGAAGAGAATGAGAAGGACAGGAAATCATGAACTGGCTAAAGAATAGGATTCAGGCACCATAGTGGCAAGGCAATCATCTCCCCTTCTCCTGTCAGCATCCATTTCCTCTACCAGACATGGCCTCTACGGACAAAGATTCCTAACATCCCTTGGACAGGCCTACAGTGTGCCAGGTAGGACCTCTCAGCTCCCTCCTGAACGTGCTACTCTGTCTACATGACAACACTGTTAAGAAATGCTGGGCTGTGGAGATGGAAATAAAAACATAACTCGGAGTGTGCATGGCACCAGGGTTAACTAACACAGGTACAGCCCTCTGCTGAATCTGCTTCCACTTCCAGAGCCAATTTGGATGCTCGTGCATAGAACTGCTAGGCCTGGCAGCATGTGTGATAGGAAGCAGCTAAGGCTTCTTACTCTGGCAAAGAGCAAGTTCATCTGGGGGACAGATCGTCGATTTTACCATACAGGCAGCTCTAGCAGTCTCTCCCTTTCCTCTTGCCAAGATTTTGTAAGTTAAAACAGTTTTCTTGGCAGGCTTAAGGTACTGTGGAAAAGAAGGGAAGAATATTTATCCATTCCCACAAGACACTTCCCTATGAGTTGGACAGTAAGGTTCCCCAGTTTTTGGCCCTGCTGCTCCCTAGTGCTCTTTCCTAATGAAAAAAACGCATGTCTGAACCCAAAAGTCCAATTTAAAACCATGGAGAGGCTGTATGAGGTAATACTGTACATTTAAATGTTTACAGGTGTAGATTATGGCAATAGAAGTTTGGGCGCTCTGGTGTCACAGCATCCTGAACAAACAGGACCCAAACTACATGGGTTCAGCACAGTAATTTCACGAGACGTTCTGAACACCAGTTGGGACTCTCATCCTAGGCTTGCTGTTTCCTACAGGGAGTAAAAGGAGCACAAAATTCTGCAAAAGCTAGCTAAGCTAGGTAACACTATAACTCAACTCTAAATTCAGATTAAATACAATAAGGACTCATAGATTTTCTGCAAGGCCACAGACATGCCTATGACACTCAAAAATCCAGAGTACCAAGTAGTTCAGACAGGGGAAAGCTAACACATTCCACATGGAAAGCTGTTCTCTCCTTTAGAGGACCTGTGAGACTTGAGCTATTATTCCATTTATTCTTACCGGTCGCATATAATGGCAACAAAACCACCTTGACAGCAGTAGGCTATTCTCGACACTGTATATTTCTATTAGGAAGAGGAAAAAAAAAAAAAAAAAGGGAGACATTATAAATTAGAGACCATTTATAGACAGAAAGTTTACATTCAATTCCATGTCTTAGTCTTTAAATTTTAGCAGATGTCTTAATTACATTTAAACTGCAGTCAGATATATTTTTTTGTACTAATGATTGTAGTTTTATGAAGTTTTCCACACTTCTCTTTTTGCAGTTATCCAGAGACCAAATGTAAAGGTTTTAGTGAAATACACTTAAGATACAAGCTAACAGATAAGATATTCAAGGAAAATACACCAACATTAAAAATTTCTCTCCTTCAATGCTTATGGTGAAAATACCAACATTCTAGCTGAGAAGGCTTAATATCACACCAATAGTATAGAGATTATAAGCACAAGGCATTAGAAACTGTTATGTTTTGTTAAAAAGACATCAGCAATGCATAGCCAATATGCTTGCTGGGTTGTCCCAGATTCTGTATCTAGATGAAGCTAAACTGCTCAAGAAGGAAAAATGCTCTGAAGAACAAGGCAAGAGTGTCTCAGGAAATTTTTCTCATTTAAACAAACCACTTTGAATTTACAAGAAATACAGTTTTATTTCAGGGGGGAATCAAAGAAGTGTCTTTGCTAGATACATGACACTACTTGAGCTATACAGCAACTGATTTGAGGCTACCTGAGTGGGAACTAAGAACTTGGGGCTTTTTTTGAAAACATCTCTCATATGTGAAAGACGAGACTACAAAAGCAAAAAAGCTGGTCTAACGCAAATAAGTAGTGATAACACCATCATTTCTGCCAAATAAAAACTTCCTGCCAGAGAAGCAGTCAGTCATTCCCTTTAGGGCGGGGAAAATATATCATCTTGTCACTCTAATGGCAGAATTCAGATGTGTCCTTCAGAGCCCTTTTCTTTCACCCCCTCTCAGCCTTCACCTCCTTCCCTGAGGTGCCATTCCTCACTGGACAGAAGCCCTAGTTCACCAGTATAACCACCTGAATTTGGGAGTAACCAAAGGATTTTACTCTTTGAGCTAGCAGCTGATGTACAGCATTATCAGGGGATTTGCTTTGGAATTCTGCAATCAATCTAGGAAAGTAAAACAAGCTGCGTAGTTTCCAAACATTCAAGGCAGCAACGAATGCTTTTGTCCACAGTACCCAATCTGACTACCAAAAGATGAATCAACCGCAGAAAAGTTAATTAACAGTATAAATATAGCCAAAAACAGGTTACACAGTGATCTCCAGCAAGAGAAGAAAAGAATTCATTGTGTGATACAATCTCTGGGAGGGAGGGATGGGGGTGGAGTGGAGGGGGAAGCAAGCAAGAACAACAGCAATGTACACCACCTGCCAGCATGTACTTCTCGCTCACATACTTGATCACTTCTTTGGACAGAAGAACATTTTCTAAAAGCCACTATCAAAAGAAAGATATGTTTAAGAGCTCTTTTGAACAGATAGGGCTACACTACAGAAATATAAAGTGTTATTCCACAGCTGACAGCAGGACCAAGGCCTCCTGTATAACATAAGCATAAAAAATACTTATGGTTTCAAATACAAGATAGAATGAGGTTGAGTGGGTTGAATTAGCATGGGTCACTGTAGCTAACACGTCTAATTCTAATTATTGCAGTATGGAGCCATTTACACTGTAGCTTTGGAGTACAACTGACAGCTTCTGTTGTCAATCACCAGTGGGCTCTTTAGACAATTAAGAAAATAAGCCAAAATATTAAAAAAAAAAACGTAATTTTTGTTTCTAATAAAGCTTCTCTCTGACTGTCTCATGGCAAACATGCAGGATGTAAAAGCAGTGATAGGAAGCATCCACCTACATAGTTTAGTGCTTTGTCAGACAAAGGATTCTGTGAACTTAAAATATTCAGTAGTTCTCCCTCACCCTCACTGGAGGAAAGGAGGAGAAGTTTTGAACCAAGTGTTATTCCTTAGTAACAGGAAAAGGCATCTTCAGTGCAGAATCCTTCCTTTCTTTAACATAATACTGGGTAAGTTAACAATCACTGAAGTAAATGCAAGCCCCAGAATAGCATCTTGACTATAAGCCTATGAAAATAGTGAAGTTAAAAAAAACAGCTACAAGAGAAGCCTGTGATGAACAGAAGCTCACTTGAGACTCTCTACTGATTCAGAACTTATGTGCCAGTGTTATCAGCCTGCCAACACTTTAAAAATCAACTTTGATGTCATCTGTGAAAAGAAACCCTATGAAAAATTAACATATTGAAGCACTAGGGTGGAGTAGTGTAATTCATGTTTTGGACTTTAAACAAGCTTCTGTTGTCAAGATCAGATGAGGTGAAAGCTCTGAAGGTGGAAAAATACTTATGCAGCACTCCAGAATTAGAGAAGTACTCCTATTCTAGTGGAAAAATGAATGGGGGATCTGCAACCCTTTTGCTGAAGCCAATACTATGCTGCTCAAGAACACTCCTCATTTCCCAAAACAGACATATTTTGCTTGGCAGATGATGAAAATAAAGCCACATTTACATGCTCATATGACCTACCATTACTGATGAAACACAGTAATAATGAAATCAAGTTGTTCAGTTCAAGCTTCAGAGCATTCATAGTGGGTACCAATGGTACAAAAATAAAATTCAACTTGAAGCAAAAGAAGCAGTTATATCCTAATTCAATCCGTTTGTCACAGTCATTAGCACCCAACATGCAAGTTATAACCTATAAAGTGCTGACTGAAGTGACTAAGTCGTGAAGATTTTTGTCCTTTGATACAGCTGTATGCACGGGATTGCTAAATATCACCACTGGACATAGTCTGCATTAGAAACACCAGAGAAGACAATGCCAGAAAAAAAACACAGTTTTTTTTGGTCCTGCTGGCCACCAAGAGAGAAACAATCGCTCAGAATTACTACTTGGATATTCCTGCCTGGAACCAGCATGCCGATTATTAATTATGTTATATGATACATTAATGAAATGGTCATACAGTGGTTTAAAACAGTGCAGAGCTAGTAAAACAGAAGTGCATATTGACAACTGTGTAGCAATAAGGCACACAGGTGGCACTCCACAGTGTTAAGATTTAAACCTATCTGTCATTTATCTGTTGTCATCATTGGGACTCCATCTCATGATCATCACAAATGTGCATGAACTCTGGAAGCCAACTGAACCTTCTGCACCCCCACAAGCACGATGCAAATCTGGTGTTATTAAAGACAAATTTTAAAAGGCCTGTAAACATTGGTAATAAATAGAATTTTGCAGATTCATGGAGGAGGTCAGCCTGAGGTTTCCAAAAAGACCATTAAGAGAAACACAGCGCATGCCAATGGCTAGAGGAATAAAGTTGATTTAACACATGCTCGGTTGGTATGCCATCGTTTACTCACTACGGGAGTAAAGAAAGAGGCTAAGCAGAGACTTCTGAAAAAATCAAGGGCCCACACCTAATTTCTACTGAGACCACATCAGCATACAGAGTATCGCACAGAAGGGATATTATCAGGTGTGTTAGAAGATGGCAAGCATTATTAAACTATGTTCTAAAAACTTCAAAAGCACTCCAAGAGAGTCGAAACTTTTCCTTTTGATCAGTTGCTGTTTGTTTTCTAACATTTGTTAGTTTACCCAATACCACCCTCCAGATTCATTTTAGAGTTTAGTATTACTTTGAACAAACTTGTCTTTAGGCAATGGAGTTCAGATTCCATGTAAGATCAAGCACCACTAATTTATGTGCAAGACATCTTACTAAATGCTAATCCAGTCTAAGCAGCAATTCATATTTTTAAAGGTAATAATGTGGTTTCTCTCTTCCTTTTATGTTCACAATAAGTTACTTACTAGTCCCCAATGGTCCTATAAAGCTAGAAAGTAAAGTATTTTAACATAAGACCATCTCTCTTCCCAAAGGAAATGCCTTGCAGCATTGCTGAAGACTTAGATTCAACGGATATCAAATTATGCTTTTTGCAAAGAAGCACTTATTAGGTACATTTAAACACAAAGACTAAAAACTTCAGCTTGGAAACTGCCTGATACACCTGTTTCTAAGAAGGCTATACTTGCAAAGCAACTTTGTAGGTTTACCCCAGTCTTAATTTTTCCTCCAGTCTTAATCCCCACCTCACCTCCAATCTGACCCCCACCAAGACTGATACCAGCTAGGTGGACTTTTGACCTAAGTCATTACACTCATTCTTACATTTCTCGCTTCTGAAAAAAACCCAACTATTTCCAAAACGCAGATTTCAAGGACTAGACTCAAGCTGACATGAGCCAGAGACCTCATGTATATGGACAGAAGCCGTCTGAGGTGTATTTTCAAGTTCAAGAGCAGATTAAATTGTCGATATAGACATAAGTTCTTGGAAACAAGAACTCTAGGCCAAGAGTCAAATGTCCCAGTATCTAAACTGTACATTCTGTGATGCAAGTGGCTACCCTCAAGGGCTTATGTATAGATAGAAGTGAAAGTTGCATGCTATTACTCAAACACAAAGAAGAACTTGCTCATGTCCACCACACAGAAGAAACCTTGGGTTGTCACATCTGTTCATAGGAGCGCAGTCCTTCCTTGTGTTGCGCTTCCAATTCAGTATCCGGGATTCCCACTACCCAAATTAGGCCAGACCTATGCAGACAGCAAAGAATCTCTGAGGGATCCTCGAGAACAGTTCACGACTACTGGAAGAGGTAGAGCAGAACATGCTCGGAGTACATTCAGTGGGATTTCAGCCTGGATATGAATTCTGTGATAACTTTTGCCTCAATAGCCATGCATGGCCGCAGGCTTCCCTGTCATCAAACAACTGAAAGACAGCTATGGTCTTCAGAGATATAAAATATTTTGAGAGATTCACATGAAAAAAAAAAAACACCCAGCAAGATAGATGCTAAGATGAACTACTCTTAAATGACTCAACAGATTAACACCTGGCTCAGAGGTAATGTTCATGGCAGGGGCAAAAAATAAGCTTTGTCTCACTGCCAAAAGATCATGTGACATTTCACATGACAAGAATGAACGAAACCAGAGAGTAAATACTATCAAGACCAGTACTCACACTGACTGTACATCACATAAGCACCTCGAGCATGTATATATCGCACTATTCACATACAGGTTGCAGGATAAGCTCCTGGAGGGTGCTCTGCTTTTACATGCAACTTCTACATTTTTATTTTGACAAAGACCAGTTTCAAACAGCTCGGAATAACAAGCCTGGTGATTACACAGGCAATAGCAATACTCTTTCAGGTAACTTGTTATAAACACCACAAAACTGTATTTTGCTCAGATAAAATTTCAAGTGGTATTAAAGCTTCAATTTTAGTATTTTTTAAAAATGATTAATTTTTAGATCTTTCTAGCTTTATAGAATATTTTCTGACTAAGAGAATGGGGCATTTTTGCTATCCAGCTTGCAAAACTTGTATTTGGAAAGAACTATGAAGAGCTTCTTTTAGTCAACACTTGATATTTTCAGAAATGCACGAGACATGAAAAAAAATCTAGTAGACTTTCTTCCTGTCTCCAAATTACAGCTATTTTAACAGTTTCTAGGTTTTACAGAAGCGCTATATTAAGGGAAGCACTTCTAACATAAAACAACAAACACCATTGGGAGTCACAAGGTTCTGGAAGACAATAAAGCAGTAACATACACAGCTTATCATGCAGCCATACCTGATTGGTTTTGGTTGCCTCAGGTTCACTGAGGTTGCTTAGATGACAGCAGTACACTTCTTTCCCACTTCTGTACTCCCAAAGTCGTACAGTACAATCCTGGATAGATTCAAGGGGACGCAAGTGATTACTAACAGTACCTCAGGCAAAAAGAGGCCACTTGTGGCCTTCAGCTAAATTCCATTTCCCTGAACAGCTTCCCACAGAAGTTGCTAAATAGTCATTTAGTTAAGATCTCAAATTGCAGATAAAGCATTTTAATTAACAGCATTTTTCCCTTCAATTTTAAATTATTCAATCATGCTAACTTTAATTCTCCCTTTGAAGTGGAAATTGGGTAGCTGGAGGAATAGATTTCAAGTCTATCTCAAATAGCACAATAATACCTGTGCTCAGTATTTTAATGGCAATTCTTTCAGGTTGCCATTCTCCTCCCCTACTCTTATTATCAACCAAATTCTCATCTGATTTAGTAACCTCCTGGAAAGAAACTAAACACCTTTATAGAAAAACAAAGACATAAAAGAATTTCCCAAGAATGAAACGCAGCCCTAACAAAGCACAAAACACTAACACTAGAGATGCTCAAAGAGGAGTCACAGAAGAACAAGAGACAAGAGTCTTAGGGAAGCAACAGCAGCAGTTGAAACCAAATGTGAAGAATTGCTACAACCTTCACAGAAGGTATTTTTTTCTTCCTATGCAGCTCTGGTAGTCTGAGATATGAAAAATATTGTTTCCCTGTTAGATCAGCTCCATCTGCTTACTATTTACAGTTCTGGCCTGACAGCAGGAGTCTATCAATTTTTAAAAAAGAAGGGGGTGGGCGGAAGAAACTCACTTCTTCAGTTGTCATCCAAGGCATTGTGTAGCACTGCACTGCAATCTCTACACAACACATGCTGGACACACTATGGGCACATACAGATGAGGACACAACTCAGAAGGAGCGTCACAGGGGAAAGCAAATGGGAGGGTAAGAGAGAACTGCTCTTTCATCTTAAGTGCTGTAAAAAATCCCCCTGGGATTCAAAGGCCATAAATTCTCAAGATGCTCATTATGGCAGGCTGGCATAATACCAATTTGCTTCAAAGTTGTTTAAACAGTCCATTGATGAAAGTCTGTGCTCTCAAGCAAGAGCTAATGATGAAGAAATATTGAGGACTTTCTACTTTCCCCATCCCAAAGAGGTTAACAAGAGGCTAGCTTTATTATGAACACAGTGAAATGGCTCCTATATGCTCTAGTAATAAAATGGCTGAACACAGAACAGAAAGTGGAAAAAGGGAGTGAGGGCGAGAAGAAAGAGAAAGCTGGAAACCAAAGATAATTTATTCTCAGAGTCCCAGGGGACTTGGAGGCAAGCACAAGCAGATAATAGTTTTAAGGTCTAAACTTTTCTTAAAAGTACTTTCCAGAAGAAATTGCAATACATACCCCAGAAGCTGACAACAGCAGATCTGGATAGTTGGGTATTACAAATATTTTGCTTACAAACCTAAAGGGAAAGTAGTCAAAAGTTGAACTCTGTTGCATGGCACTTTGGTCTTTAAACACACACAATAACAGGACTCACCCGCTTTGAAAGAGAATCTTATAATAACTAAACAAACTGATTCTTCCTATCAGGCTAGTTAAGGGGAAGATAAAGTATATCTACAACACTTAATAGATTATATATACACTATACATAGTGACCTACTTAATAGAAAAAATATTATCCTACCTGCTGACCTCCTCCTGACTGAGCAGGGCTTTGCCATTTAGACCAAAAATACCAATTGAGATAGATTTACCTGGGTTTTATGTTCCCCTTCCTCAATCCATGATCCACATTAAAAACAAGAATCATCAACAGCTGTTTTCAAAACATATCACTGGTGATGAATCATCTTTCAGAATACAACACCTCCTCCATTACAGCTGGAGATCATTCAAAAGCAATCTCTATGAAGTTTTAAAATAAACATGCAGCAATATACCAACAGTGTCTATAATCAGCTGGAAACCTTGTTATTCAGAAGTATGTAATACTGCTATGTCTATGATGACTTGTCTTTGCTGAGCAAGAAGGACCTGAACTTCTGGAATTTCTTATCATCTTGGAGCTCCGCAACATAAAATGCAGTACTCTGACTAGAACATTATCCAAGTGGGCAGTCTTGCTTTTGAAAATGAGCATAACGTCAAGGCCATTTAAAAGAAAAAAAAAGATTTGGTCCTTGTAATACAAGCTCCTGTTACAAAGCAGTAATGGCAAGTGCATGCAAACATAACAGATTCAACAAGAATCACCAAGTATACCACTAAACGAGGAAAATCCAGGAGTGTAAAACAAGACGGAACAATTGCAACTGCTTTATCTATTCCTTTACTTATTCATTCCTTAAATATTGAAATTTTAAATACATTTCAACCAATTTACACTAACTGTCCTCTTGTTGTGCAACCACTAATGAACTCTTTGTGTGGGCACAACAGCCCCTGTTTAAAAGTGTTTCTCTGAACATCGAGTTCTATATTCATTAGAAAGTACAACTGTGTACACAGTAGGCAGAAAGCTCTATCTGATCAAAGGTTACTTAGATCTTTAATATGTGAAGTCTGCTATTTTTAAACTACGCCAACTCTACTCAAGTTAGACTATCAAATTATTTTATTAGTCTTTGTTCTAAAGACTTTATTAAAATACCTTGCTGGGTACGTTTCAATGGGTTGCTACCCATATCTCAAGCTCCTTGGTCTTACTTTAACCCTTGCCCCGATATAGTGAGTTGACTGCTCCAAGTTGCGTCATCTCGTGCAGGAACGTGCCTGAAAGGTGGTGTTATCCCTAAGTAACCCAACAGCCAGACAAGCAGAATTATTCATGCTCTCTGCCCTATGCAGGGTCATGTCTTCTCTGCTACCATGTCACTATGGACTTTAGAACGTAGCAGTGGCCACAGCAAAAACCTTGCACAATAGCCCCCTACCCAACTCCCTCCTTCCAAAAGACCAACATGATGTCTTCAAAAGCCCACAAAATAAATACAGGTGGAAGGCAAACTCAGAAGACTTCAAAAATACCACAACTGACACTTAACTATTTTAAGAAGCAAGATACAGATGGGAAAAAAATCTTTTAAGTCTATTTGCCACTTGAGTTTCCCTTCCTCGTGGAAGGACTACCGAGAGGGAAAGGTAAAACACAGTTGCTCCTGTGGACTAAAAAGAGAGTATCAATATACCAGCTAGAAGACATTGGCTATACCCCAAAAAATCTACTGCTCTCCTAGCAGTTCAGAGCACATCTGAATTACATCAGCATAGCTAGCAGACTGTTTTGCTGCCTTCCTGTCCTCAGATCACTGCAATGAGAAGGAAAGGAAAAAGCACCCTTCCTTTTAAAACAGAGGGAACCCTGCATCCTGCTGGACTTAATAATATACCATGGCAAAATCGTCCTATAGGAATGTCCTCTATTATCCATTTACCACATATTCTTCTATTTGTCTAACTGTTGTTGCCCACAGCAAAAGAATCAATCTCAAGAAAAACATAAAAAGTCTCTTTTTCTGAGCTACTAGACAGTCAAGGAAACTACATTAAGAAGCGTAATTCCTAGAATCTATTTTATGATATTATTTTGCAGCCTCTAGCTTATTGCAGTCTAATGGCCAGGCAGGCAGTGCTCCATTCTTCCTATCAATACAGCTGTTTATCTGTATTACCACAGTACCTCTAAGCTTGAGCTTTGCATCAAGATGCCGTTGGAGTACAGTCTTCTCAAAGACTTGTCCCTCATAAGACTAAGGTAGGCTCTATCCTGAACTAACAACTCTCAGTCTCTGGAGTCTGTAACCTAAGTCCAGCTCAATATGATTTGGGGAAACAAGTACTTCATCCATCCAGGCACAATGAGTATTTGCACACAGTAAACTTACTCTTTGTGTCCCAGACAGTAGGACACAATGTTATGAGGAGCCTTAGCCAAACTGACCCTGATCTTCTCATCTCTATCCGCAGTTAGTATATACCGGTCATCAGGACTCAGCGCCTATTGGTAAAGACAGAGTTTTAGTGCCCAATATTTGAATTTGTTTTAATACTTTTCTTCCTCAGCTGGAAAAAGAAAGCAGTAAACTACCCATTTCTCCCTACTCTGAATGGCAGGTGCAAGCATTAAGCCACAAGTTTCCATTTACAATGGAAGCAAATCTTTGTGATAGTAACTTTCTTGCTCGCTAAGACAAGCGGCACTGACTACTGAGTCCAACGAAAGCCACTAAACTCCTGGAAGAGTACAGCAGAAATCCCATTGCATCTTAAAAAGAAAGAAACTTGTCATACTGAAGAGCTAAACTGACATGATAGAACTGGGGGACTCTAAGTCTTCCATGACTGTAACGTGCAGTTTTTGAACAATCACCCCCAAAATAAACAACTTATGTGTTTCCTTTCCAAATTCAATGTTCAGTCAGGAAGAAACACAGATCATCTACATGGTTTATATCAAAGGGAACTAGAAGATCTTGAGGAGGCAGGAGAAGAGGAGAAACCCCAAAGCTGGGACTAGGCAGGAACGAAAAACCTAACACAAGCACAAAAGCAAGTTTGTATGGAAGGTGCATGGAGGCACACACTTACCACATCCAATAGCAGGGATAAGTGACCCAGTTCAAGTTTTCCTTCTGTCTGGGGTTCTGTTATTGAATAAGAATAGACATCACCAGATTTGTCTGCAACCAGAATCTTATCCTCAGCAGCTGTAATAATCAGGGCAGTACATCTCCTATTGACAGATCTGAAAGAAAAATGGCACAGCTTAAGCAGTTTTGGTGGCAACTTCAGCAAGTCTAGACTCAGACCCAGTTAAATACAAAGACCAAGAAGCTCTCATCATACGCCATGTCCCTGAAATGACAGGAATGATGATAATGCTAAGGGATGTGGATGGGAAAGCAGGGAGAAAACAGGACTTTTGAATCCTATTAAATGAAATATTATATAATTGCAAACACCTGGAAAGCAGGAGAAAAGAAGATAGCATTAAAACCGCACGCCTGCATTTTGCTTAGGTTTTCCTGAATGGGGTGTTTGACTAGGCAGCTGGCCAGTTCTCTAAACAAGACCTAGCAGACTTCCTTGCACTCTCCATAACAAAAATACAAGCTAAATATATCGGGAAAAGAAAGCAAGGTGGTAGCTCTCCTAGTAAAAAAGTCTTTTTAATTGACACATATGAAAAGCTGTGTTGAAACCACTTCTCCAAATGCTATTTTATACTGTAAAAGAAAGTCCTTTGCAAGCCTTAAGGACTCCTCCTCCTCATGTTCTTTTGCACTTTGACAGAGTTATAGAGTCTCAGTGTATTTTGTCCATACAAAATCGTGAACTCAGACTGTGCCTTCCCCACATCATTTGACAGTATTTTACAGTTTACAACTGCTAGTGTAGCAGGTAATGGTTTTCTCATGACTCTTCAGGTAAACATAAGGACCCTGTGTCAGAAAACAGGTTTTAAAACAGGTTTAATCATTTACTGTAGAGAAAGTTTCTGCACCATACCAACTACTGTTATTACTGCTATAAGTTTAGTTTTATAACACCACTTTTCCAAATCCCTTCATGTATGTTTATATAGGACTGTAGATACTGAAGTTTATAAGAAACCGGCGCTTCTATTCATGTGCTGCTGAAATTCAGTGACCTTTGAAGGTGAAAGAACAAATATATTGCTCTTCATCTAGACAGACAAAGACATTCTAATGCTTTTTAATGAATGATAAAGCAATATCATAACAAGACATGGATGGTGCAACAGGACAGGGATGCCTATTAAGATGTTACAGGCTCAGACAGAACAACTTTGAAAGAGGTTATTTCACCAACAAGAAAAATTCGTACTCCACGTTTGGCTGTATTGCCTTTGCTTTTATGCACAGATTCAGAAGTTCCCCTGACCTGAAATGAGTTTACTGCAAAAGCCAACACTGCATGAAACCTTTAACACAGTTTGCTACAAAACACTGCCAATAACAAGTTACACAGCTCAACTGTGGCACTTCTTTTGTAATGCAGTGATCTTTTTGCTTGTATTCCCATTTTTCTAAGAGGAAGCAGTGACATTCCCATAAAATCCAGCTGTAGTCCTAGATGACTTTTTAGCAGAAAACAAAAACGTCAAACTTCTACAGGCAGGAAGAACAGGGCAGAGTAGCAGGGGAAAAAGAATGTGAGAAGAAACAAGAGGATAAATTCACATTCAGTCTAGATCAGGCATAGCAGACTCATACTGCCACAGCTAAGGGTTAGTCAGTCTCTGGAGAGAAATTATTTAAAGTTCAGAGTTTTATATCACCTGAATAAACTTACCAGTGGCAGTATCATGCATTCCAAAAAGCAAGACAAACATAAGTGATGGAAAAGCATTCTTTCCTCAGTGAAAAAAACAGTCGTCAGGGTTGTTTTGTTTTACCTTTTTTGTCTGAGTCACTAATACAGTAAAAAGGTGGCTATATATTTTACAACTGAAAAAAATTAGTAGACACAAAACTGCAATGGAGTCTAGTTAAAGAGTAATATTTGAAACTACATGAAATTCTTTTTAATACAGTAGCAAATAGAAGGCACCCTTTTTAACCCAATGGGCTCCAAAGACATCTAATCACAAAGAAAGGATGTTCTTAAAAGTTGAGCTGAGCAGAACTTGCCATTTCTAAGGGTTTTTTTTTTTTTTTAAGTGCTTACTCACTACGACATTGGTTAAGCTATCAAAGGTCCATCACATACTGCACGCCCCTCCATCCCCAAACATAGCTAAGTTGAGGGAGATTGCCAGGGCCTCACATTCACCACAGATCACCAGAAACAGAGACCTCACTCACATGCTATCTTCTCAGGAAGTCCTTCCTGGTCTTCTTTATAAGAGACAATTGTCTTTATAATGTCTTTACAAAAAGACAATTGTCACAAGCAGCGATGAAAAACTTGTAAATGAAGGACCTCTGGTGGACAGCTGCAGACCGTTTTCACAGGAGGACAGCTCTACAGAAGGAAAACAGTTGGCAGCATCTCTAAAGGCATGTTCTTAAGAGAGATTCACAAGCTGCCTAAAATGCTCTCATTTTCAAAACTACCTGAGGTCAACAGAACTCGAAAATGCGCTCACTGAACTGTTTAGTATAGCTCCTAAAGACCCAACCTTAACATCCACTAAAAACAGGTAAAGATTCAGTTCTTCAAGATGCAAATAACTAACTTCTGAAATAAGCAGAGATTTATCCTTTTCTTTGCCAAAGATAAAAAACAAAAAGTCTGCACTCCCGCTCTTGGTGTGTGACATACCATACATAACTTCTGGTCAGATACCTTTGAAACCCCAAGAACATTAGATTTGTTTGAATAAGTACATGAAAAAAAGAAACAAAGGAAGCACAGCAATAACAAACAGCTGTATCCCAAGAATTACTATTTTATAAGTTAGCAGCCATAGCTCCATAATGAAGTAATATGCAATATCCTGCCTCCTTACCTGACGCTAACACATTCCCACGAAGGCTTAGTATGGAACAGAATCAGACGTTTGTTGTCATCTGTCAAGGCAAAATAATTTCCTGATGAGGAGAAGGCAAAAGCTAAGATGTCATCACTTCCTTTATCTGCTGGTTGTCCATCTCGTCTAATACAGAAAAGGGGGAAAACAGGTTCACAGTCTGAAGCAGAGTTATGGAAATCCTTAAAAGGGAAGGTTACTCTCAAACTACCAGCAAGAATAAACACGGAGAACAAAGTACAAGGCTAGAAGTTATATTTATGTTTAAAATATTAAGCCAGCTTGAATGTTAATGCAAAGATATAGGGATTGTACTTGCCCCCTAAGGACTAGTAGCAAGTCTTTAAAGCAATTCTGTGTTTTGGAGGCATAAAGGCCTAATTCAGAACCTACTGAAGCTAACACAAAGACAAATCTACTGTCAGAAGCAGTTGAGACCCAGAGCCTCAAGTTTGCAAGAATCACAGCATAATTTAGGTCAGAAAGGACCTCTGACAATCATCTAATGAAATGCTCTCCTCCCATCAGGTCAAATAGGAGCAGGTTGCTCAAGTCCTGTCCAGTCAAATTTTAAATTTCTCCGAAGAGGGAGATTTGACACATTTGAAACACTGTTACAATGTTTAAGCACCCTCAAGTGAAAAAGTTCCTTGTATCTAATTGTAATTTCCTATGTTGCAGCTTGTGTCCTTGCATCTCATCCTGACACTATGTAGGTGCAAGAAGCACCTGTCTTCTCCATACCCTCTACTAGATGGCTGTAGAGAGCAATAAAATCTCTCCTTAGTTTTTTTCTCTGGGCCGAACAGACCCTATGCTCTCAGCTTCTCCTTGTATATCATGTATTCCAGCTCCCTGACCACCTTAGTGGCCCTTTGCTGCACTAGCTCCAGTTTATCAACATTTTTCTTGTACTGGAGGGCCCAACACTGGATACAGTACTACTCACAAATGCCAAATAGAGAGGAAAAATAATTTCACTTGACCTCCTACCTACACTATTACTAATATATCACAGTATGCCCTTGGCCTTTGCTGCAATGGTAAGCTGCTGACTTATCACCAACTTGTCAGAACCCATACCCCCTTTACTGCAGAATTGTTTTCTATCCAGTCAATCCCTCAATCTGTTCCCTTGCTTGAGGTTAGCCCATCCCAGGTGCAGAACTTCACCTTTGTTGAACCTCATGAGGGTCCTGACAGCCCACTTCTCCAAGTTGTCAAGGTCCCTCTGAATGGCAGCCTTCTCTCAAGTGAATGAGTCACTGGCTCAAATTTGGTACCACTACTGAATATCAAACTACATGGACTTCAGCTGAAGACAATTATTAGCTGATGTTTTAAACAGCGTAGTCTCACTACACAGTTTTACACTGTAAATAGAAGCTGCTGTAACTGAGGTGAAGTCTTTCTGAACTTAAAAGGCTAGAACCTAAGTAACCAAAACTAAATTTAGAGCTGCCTTCCTTTTAAGACATGTCTCCACTTTACAGTGGAGCACAAAGACCTCATGGAAGCAGTGAATACACTGCAACCATAAACATCATGCCAGGACTTGTCCTGCACTGAAACGAGTCAGACACAGGACTTTGCTGCACTCAAATTAACAGGCGTCCTGCTTCCCAGATAGCTCATCTCTGCATGGTGTAGTATCTAAGGACCTCCACATCAAATCTTATCACACATTGAAAATTTGTAAGAACAAAGATGTCAAACAAAGCTGAAAGGTTAGAGATAACTACAATTTTTCTAACAGTTCCAACATTTTTGAAGTATTTAATCGTTCTATAGACAGGGGGCAAGATTTAGATTTCTTTGTTCTCCTATGGTAGGAAAGAAAGAGACCAAGAAAAAGGACAATAAGGCCTAAGTTTGCATCAGCCTGGTTAAACAAGTACTAGGGTTTGTGCTAGCTGATCTTGAAATGAATTTAGTGAAAAACAGCAGGACTGCCTACAAGTAAAACAATTCCCAGTGGATGAATTTAAACTAAGGAAAAGATTGTTTCAGTTTTAGAAGTCTCGTGATTTAGAGAACAGACCTGAAGGAAACCTTGTATACACAGAATCTGTTTTATTTTCTAACTGTTTTAGATGATCTAATAGAAGATGCTTTTTTTTTTTTTTTTAAATAAGCATTGCCTTGACTGAGAAGGATCATAGAGAAAAGATAACTATATTATTGATGCTTTGTTGAAAAAAGCAAAAAACGTACAATCTCCTCACTGTGATGAAATTACAAAAAAATAAAATAAATGGATAGATCCATCAGGATTAGCAAAAACCACTTGGCCATCACTTGTTCAAGCAGCTATTCCGTGCCTTTCTTTTATTTTCTTCATGTTACATAACTTCAGGAGGAAAGCAGCAGATTATCTACGTGGATTCTCTTATTCTCTCACCCTTTATTTCCTGTGGTCATCTTATCTGCACTGATGCAATCATACACGAACAGATTATCATCACTGCAAAGCAAAAAAAAAAAAAATATATATATATATAAAAAAAAACAAACAGACTAAAGGCACTGTAACTAGAACAATAATAAATTTAATCATGATAAGTGTCAGCTCTTTCGTAGTATACTGCTATTATGCAGTCATATGCCCAACTGACCCTTACTTCTAAGAACCATATCCTGCAAACAGCACTCCTAAAATGCTACAGAAGCAGTAAAAATTCAAAACCCTGTATTGTACACATACACAAAATATAAATTGTCATCTTTTGGCAAAGTATTCATTTTCTTTTCCACATAAATTGTACGCATTTTAATTCTGTCAGGCTCCTCAACCTCCTCATTGCCGCTACTGTTTACATAGTTAGACCTCCGGTATTCACCGACCTCACAAACCAATGACATCAATATGATGGTTGTATAAGTGCCAAAAACTGCTAAGACAAAAAAGCTGAAAAGTGATACTGCGGGCATTAATTGAACAGTCCGCTACAAAAGCCCTTACACCAAAGCGGGTGCTGTAAATATGCAACAAACCGAGCGAAATTGGCTTTGTTCCGTGAGTCAGTCAGCGACCTGACACTGCTACCCCGCAAGCCTGCACGCTGAGAGGTGAGAGGCGCCGCTCCTCGCTACCCAAAGCGGCAGGGGGGCCAGGCGGGCGGGCCCCGCGCGCCCTTTGCAGCCGCACCAGGCCCCGCGTCGCTGCCCGCGCCCCGCCACTGACCCGGGCTCCTTGTAGCGGGCCGCCAGCAGCCTGCCGCCGCCGCTGGTGGCCATCAGCGCCCCGCGGAGCGCCAGCGCCGGGCCAGGGCCGCGTCCCCCGCTGCCACCCTCCATACGCCGCTACCACGTGCGCGCCACAGGCGGCGCAGCGGGCTGGCGTCACCGCGCGTCGCGATGACGCACGGGGCGCTGCTGCGCCTGCGCAGCGCCGTGAGGGGCGGAGTGAGGGCGCTGCAGCGCCCTCCGGGGTCGTTATCCCGGGTAGCGGCTGCCTGGGCACAAACGGGGCAGTTTCACCGGCGACGGCCAGGAGTGTGCCGCGAGAGGACTGTATTTATTTCTGAGTAAAAATACGGGGCCGGGTTTTTACGGAGATGGGCACAATGCTATCAGGAAGCTACCTCTATCTCCAGAAAGTGAAGGTGATTACAGCACACGTGCAGTATTGTAGGAAAAATAAACCCACTGTGATTGAAAACAGCCAAAGTCTGCTAAGGTGGATGCAAAAACGCTCAGCGTAATGCGAACCTTCCTGTTTAATTGTGTATTATGATTTTGGTTTAGCAGTCAAATCACCTCATCCAGTTCTTGGGTTTAAAAGAAGCTATGCTTTTATGGTCGATGCGACCTTTTTATTGCATCTTAACACGTTTTGAACACGAGGACAAATTGAAATCATTTTGAATAGTTGCATTACACATTATTACTCAGGGTATAATTGCAGGTAACAGATGGTATAAATGACCACGGTTAACTTGAAAATAGTGATCTATGTTAAAATATTGATCTGTTTTAAGCGTTTGAAGCGGTAATTTAGAAGTCCCAGCCAGAGTACTCAGAAGTAATGAACCAGCTTATTTTATTGCAGCCCTTGGTTATAAATAACTAGTGGAATAATTGTAAGTAAGTCTTAAAACCCTTACATAAAGGATAATATGTGCAGGGATGGAAAGAGAAACTTCAGGGGTGATGTACTTTATGCAACGCTGTTTACACTGTCCTCGGTGACTGAATAGGGAGCTCCTCCTCCGGTGCAGGAGAGAAGAGACGTTACTCACCTCACAAGGAGGGGAGCCCTTTCAGGCGCTGTTACCGTGTGTAACTGCCTCACGAAGCAGCAGTATTCCCTACGAGCTGGACAGGGCGAAGATTGCGCCCTCGCATGCCACGTTATTTTAGACAGTCACATCGCACACGCGGAGGGGAGGGCAGGGGAGGGAGCTGCCCGCCCTCAACATGGGCCCCGCCAGCGGCCGCCGCCGCAGGCACCAGGCGGAGGCGGATCCGGGCGCGGGGGCCCCGCCCGCCGGGAGGGCCGTGCTGCCTTGGGGCTGGCGCCAAGATGGCTGCTCCCTGGGTGCTGGGCTGCGGCCGGGCGGCGACCCGCCAGGTAACGGGCGGGGATGGCGCCCTTCCGCGGGGGGTGAGACGCAGAGAGGCACTTAGCGGCCGTCTCCCGCCGCCCCCGACCCGCTAAGGGTCGCCGGTAGCGGCGCTCTGCGGTTAGCCGGGCGGTGACCTTCTCCCCGCGCCCTTCCCCCGCCCGTTGCGCAGGTGCCGGCCGCCTCGCGCCCCGTCTCTAGCGGCGACGGTTGCGGGCGGGCTGCTACGCATGCGCGGAGCGCTTTAACGGTCACCCCCCCCCCCCACACCCGCTCAAGTCCCTTTTGACAACTGGTCGGCACCAGCTGCCTGTTCTGCGCATGCGCCGGGGGTTTGGCGGGGGGAGCGGGTGCGGGTAGCGTTGGTACCTGTGGGGCGACCCCCCTTTCCCTCTCGCCCTCCCCCTTAGCCTCGGTTTTGTCCCGCTCTGCTTTTTATACCCAGATCAGGGGGGAAACGGTTTGGTTGGGGGCAGGCGGCCGCGTCGCCGCGCGCGCTGGAAGGTGAGCGTTTGCCGTCGCGTGTCTCCGCAGGCGCTGCGGCGGGAGGCCCGGGCGCTCCGAGGCGCAGCCCCCTCGGCGCCGCTCTGCACCAAGCCCGGCGGCTCTCGGACACGGCCCGAAACGCGTAAGCCCTTCATTTCCTCCCGGTCAGAGGCCGTGGGCAAAGGGAAGCGTGTTGGCAAGCGTTCCTAGCAGAACCTAATTTTCTGATATTAAACTGCTAGGTGGCTAGCTGACTTTCCAGTTCAGCTTACAGGCTTTAGGAGGATTTTCCGTGCCCTCTAAATGACATACAGAGCTGGAAAGTCTTTCTGCCTGTTGAGCATAAAGACTGCCAGACCTGAGGGTGTTTATCTGGTAGCTTTGATTACAGTTAAATAAGCAAAAGGAGCTTAGACTCTCTCAAAGCTGTACTGTATGGCTGTGTGAACAGCTGTGAACAGCTTCTAAGCAAACCAGTAAAATAAAAGCTCATCACCGCGAATGGTGATTTCTGTTCCAACATGACTGCGCAGTAATGCTGTGAAAACTAAAGATCTAGTGGAAATGGTCTTTGTGGAATATCTTTATATTTGTAGGCACACTGTAAGCTTGCCATTTTTTTTCTGTTTACCTGCACCTTAATATGCCAGCTGCTTTGATCCCTCCAGACTTAAGGAGGGGTCATTGTTATACTTGTCCCAATAGAAGGTAGCTATGCAAGTTGCCTGAAGTTTGATGACGATGAGTGTGGCACATTGCCTTTTTATAATGAGGAGCAAAACTTAGTTTCAAGTGTCAGGTGATTACCTTTTGAAATGTTTGGATCACCTGGGTCGAAAGGCAGCCCATTTGACAGAGAGAGAGACAAAGGCAGTTGCAAGATATTCATATCTGCTCCAGGCAGCAAAGCTCAGAAGCTGCAGAAAAGTACCACGGCCCTGTTGGATTAAATTTAGCTGTGGTGCTCTTGGACCCCATAGATTTGCAATAGATTTGCAAGCTCACCTGGGTTTGGATTTTAAAGTACATACAAAGTTTAGGGGTACTTGAACCACTTCTGTCCCTGACCAAGGCCAAAATATGAATATATATTTTAAAAGAGGATGTAATGTGCAAAATGGTGTTTGTAAATAGAGGCTCACTGATTCAAAGATTAAGATTCTTATCCCAAATTAGAGATCCAGGTGCTTAAAGAGCAGAGCCCTATGGGTCCATATGTAGGAGTAACAGGACTTACTGACAGCTATTGAAAAGATCTCTGAAAGAGTGGTTGAATGCAAACTTTGCATTCTAATGTTAACTTCTTAAATATCAAGGCAAATAAAAGCTTGTGTGTTCCATTGAGAAAACTTTTGCTGCATAGAGTGGTATAAGCCTGACTGAATAACATGATCATTGTTATAGTTTATTTTATGCATTATTTTGAGGCATGGTTGAGGTAAAATATCAAGCACACTACTTAAGCACCAATTTCTAGATTTTTTGCTAAGTAGTTTCATATGTCAAAAGAGCTCTCTTCCTTCTCCCTCTGCAAATGATTAAGGTTTGTTAAGCTATAAGATGCAGCCAGATTTTTTTCAAATTCTAGCTAAAGTAGTGTATGAAAGTTCTCTTTGCTTTGATAAAGTGATCATGTTTCCCAATGAAATCAATGATGGGGAATAATTTCTGGTTGCCGCTTTTCTGAACGTGAAAACATTTTAAAGGCATCTCAGTAATGATACCAGTGTTACAACCATATTCTAAGTTGCATCTGGAAATAGTATTCCTATTACTGATTTGGATGTGTTGTTCTTTTGGCAGAGTCAGTTCAGTTTTGTAATAGCCAAATACAAACCAGGTAGTACAAAGCTTGAAATATTGCAATTGAAAAAAACCTGCAGTACAGAATGCGGCCATTCTTTTTGATTTAAGTGTCCAGTTAAAGTGCCTGTTTCAGTAATATTAGAATTTCCACTTAAAAGCTGGAAAATGTATCTTTTTCACATACCCAAACACTATTTTTTAGAGTATTTTTAGCAATATCTACTATTAATGCTCAAATTGAATGTTTTCTGCCTTTCTGGGTTCTTAAGGTGTCTTTGCATTAATACTTCTTCAGCTTTTGTTCATTTTTCACTGGTCTTTCTTCTCTTTGGGCATTCTTGCACGAGCTCGGCCTTCCTGTGCGCTTCTTTTAAGAACTCTGATTCAGTGCTGAGTAATGTTTCCTCAAATATTAATTTCTGCAGGCTGCTTTCTTTGGCTGTGCCAGTCTCTGCAGGAAGTTGGGCTTCCTTTGGAGGTGACTGTCATCCCCATACTCCTCCCCAATTAATATAGTAGCAAAAGAAGGGGGAAGGGGCAGGTCAAAGATGCTGTTTCTCAAAAATTCAAGTTGCCAGTGATTTGCAGTGTGTTACTTCTGACTAAGTCAGAAGTTCCCAACATCTGCCAAACTCATTCCTTAATGGGGCAGAGTATAGAGGTGTTTGCCTCTTGCTCTAACAGTACTTTTTAAAATTTGCAGTTTTCAATGTTGCTGCTCTATTTTGCTCTTATGCTATAGACTTTTGTTCTCTGGCCCCAATATTTGAACTTATAGTCTGGTGGAGAAAAGTAAGTGCCTGAAATCCTTCAAAAGTATTACCTGCATAGTAAACTAATGTATTTTTCATTGTTTTTTGTGTTAAGAACTCTGTATTTCTTTCTTAAGTACTTCATTTTTAACTTCACAACTCTGACTCTTCTGTGATGTTTTCATTTGGACATTGGTAAAGACTTGCTTCTATTCAGAATTACTTATAGTAACTTCTTAGGCTATATAAGATATTACTATAAAATATCAATGAAGGGGAAAAACTAATTGCCTTGTGAAATAGATCTAGGCTTCCAAATTGTGCAGGTATAGTTCTGCCTTATAGAATGAAAATCTATTGAATTACTCTGGAAGTGGCACCACTCCTTATGAGGGTTGGCTTTGCTGGGGCGAAGTTCAGTGGTGACGTATCTTCTTAATATGCTCCCAGTCCTTTTTGTCCTCCTGTCTTCTCTAATGACATTATTCACCATTGATCAGCCTCTACTATTGAGGATATCTATAAGCATGTGCATCCAAGGGGCATCTGATACTCTGTGAAAGGGTTTGGAAGTTGCTGCTTCTCTTTACCTATAGCTCCTTGTCTAGAGAATTTGTCTTAATGAAAGTATCCATGAGGGAGAAGAAATAAAGGCAGGCTACTGTGCAACATGAGGAAATCTTCCAAGACTTCTTGATGAATGGATCTCAAAGCAGAAATACAAAGTGGAGATCCTGAAGACCAGAGAAGATAGGGTCTTAGGGAAATTACATTAAACTGTTAGATGATTCAGTTGATAAATCTTGTGGACATGCGAACAGGTAATACTTTTGTGTATAACATCAGGTGTCTCTTACTCTAGCACTTGCCTCTTGGGAGTCATCCCTTCCTGTCACTTACAAGGATAACTACTGCAAGAGGCTGGCTGTTGCTGTTGTGGCTGTTTGCTAGGTCTTCTGCTTTGCTGGCTTGTTCACAGACTTTAAAACATCTTTGTAGCAGCATATGTGAAGAGGTTATCTTATTGTTCACCTGGGACAGGAAGATGTTTGTAAATCAGTTCCAGTGCTGCAGAATTGAGTCACAGAGGAAAAGAGCTCTCAAAAGGAGTCTGGCAAAGCAAGGAATGAAAGCCATATCTCATGAGTGTCAGCATCGCAGCAGCAAAGGGTGCTCAATGCTAACTAGAGCTCTATATTTTTTAAAAAATATCTCTGCAGAAATGTAGCTGTTTCATAATACCTGTATTTAGTATACTAAATTTTCAGTTTGTTTTTTGTACCAGATCATGTCAGAAAGTTAAAATTGTATGACTGAGAACACTAATAGGGATGTCAAATATGATGATGATAATCCTCTTTATGCCATTTCCTAGATGTAGTGGCACCACAGGGAAGCACCAAACTGCTAGCCACCAGAGCAACAGTTGAAATTCCTAAAATGTTGTCTTCTAGCTCTCCCCCAGCATCTGCAAACAAAGGTGTGACCGTATCTAGTACTAAACTGAAGGAAGCTTCAGAAACTTCTGTTGAAGATCTGAGGATGTTCATGTCAAGAAAAACTGTGGTTGCATTTCCTCAGCGAGTAATTCTTTCCTCCCTTGAGGAGGAAAAGCTCCCTGCAACAGAAGGAGGCTTAAGGAAAGAGTTAGCTGAGGAAGAAACATCTTCATCCAGCTCAGATTCAGATTCTAGCTCAGATTCTGAAGAAGACAAAGATGATGATAATGATCCAGAAGTTGCCATTAAAACCAGAGTAGAGTTTCCAAGACGAGATTCTATCTTTTCTGAGAATGTAACAGTAAAGGTGTCAATGCTACCGAAAGAGAACTTGGCCCAGAAACACCACAAAGAATATGTAGCTAAGAAGAAGCCATACAGAGCAGAAACTGATCTTGACCCTATCAAGCAGGTCAAGTTTTCTAAAACATCAATCAATCGTAAAACATTAAAATCCAAAGCAAGAGACCCTAACATAAAAACAACTCCAAAAGAAGCAGATCAGCAGAAGCTGGTCTCAGAATCCCACGTGGAAGAAAGTCGAGACCTGACAGATGTCACTCTTAAATCTAGTTATTTGGGAGAAAAGTCCATTGGAACCCAAGCAGCAGCTACTCCGTTGAAAGCTCTGTCAATGACTCAGGAAGACAAAAAGGAAAAAATGATATCCAGAGAAAAAGAGAAAAAATTAAAAGAGGTACAGGAGTCTGAAGTAGAAGAAATAACTGCTCCTAAACTACAGGAGGAGACTTCTGAAAGCACAATGTTGGTGACACACGCTACAGCAAAGGAGGAGATTGTTCATGAAGCAGGAGTTCGAGCTGGAGAAGGAAGCACAATAGAGGGTACAGCTTTAAATTGTTTGAACTATATTGACTCATCTGAGCTAAGGTTTAACTTTCCTTAAAGAGTGACCAAAATCATCTATGTTTTTGATTCTTTAGATCTTTATACCAGAGCTACCAGTGTAGCCTTGGTCTCTGGAAGAGAAATTCTTGTCTGTTGCTCCTTGTTCTAAGAACTGTGTAATATGCAGTTCCCAGTTATGTGGGAAGCAGTCTTCATTTCGTTGTATCTTATTTCACAAACTAGTAATTATTTATCAAATGAAAACAGAATTGTTTCTATTCTGAAATAATTTGAGATTTTTTTGTTGAAAATTCTTTTGAATTGTATTGAAGACATCCAGTAATCTCTGCCAAATCTTGATATTTGTTTTCTTGAGATTGATGTATTGTGAGTGAGTCATATATTGAAGCAGCAGAAAGTTGACTTCGTAACACAGTTTTTGCAGTCAGTTAGGGAGAATATGGTTGTATATCTTAGGGGAAAGCATCATGGTCTGTATAATTGTCTCCTTAGCTATATTTCCCACCTTCTTAGTTATAACCACTCCTATTAGCTTATGGTTGGGGACAGAAATAGTCCTGCGCAAGCCCTCTGCCAGCATTCCTACCGCTCTTGTTCTGTGTATTTCAACAGTAAGTGCCTCTCTCTCCTGATCTGTGGTGACTTACCATGCTTGACTCCCACCTTAGGCAGCATACCATTTTCAAGACTACTGTTCTTGTTGCTTTCTTGAATTAAAGATTTTGCCTGCTTGGAACTAAAGGCAACAAAATTGTAAAGCTGTTTGGATATCACTCTTTAAGTGTCTAATCAGGTTAAGTGACAAATAATCACTTATGCACATCAATTTCCAGGATACAGTGAGGAGTCAAAGAGCTGCCTTCTGTTTTAAAGGTTTAGTCAGTTCATAATTTTGTCTGTTTTAGAGTTGGAAACCAACCTTACCTTCCTCCTTGACCCCAACTCAAATGGTAAAATGCATCACTGTTTACAAGTATCCATTTATTTATACCTCCTTATGGCCAACAGAGCAAGTTTTCAAAATAAATTGGGAAATGGTATTTGTGGTTATTTACAGATGATGCTTTTCTCCCTGGCATTCACAGTGGTGCTCTAGATGCTCAAGCATTAGTGTTTTTTCTACACTGGAGTGATACTAAGACCAAAAGAATGAGTTCAGTTAGCCTGCAGTATGAGAAAGGGAGAGAGGACTTGCTCTTAAAATGTGCTGATGATTCAAGGTGAGGATTATGACACTTTGTAAGTCTGTGAAACAGCAGCTGCTATTCTGATACTGTAAATCCAGAATAAGATTAATCCTATGCAATACATTTTTCCAGCAGATTTATGTTGATCAGACAACTGTGCCGCAGACTGATCATGAGCATAACCACATTAGCAAAACCTTTTAGGTAGATCCAGCTATGCCAAAAAGAGCATTTTTGCTGTTGAGCTTGTGTTGCTCTATGGAGATGGTAAGGCTGTGACAGTAGGAACGTCTCCATTGGGTGTGTGCTACACCCAGCGAGACGACTCTTGCTGCAGTGGTTGTAGGGGAGGAGAGAGAGTCAGTACAGGCAAGGTCACACCCCTCTACTGCCAGCACAATGTCTGGGTAGCAAAGAGTGAAACCTAGTGGTACTCCTTGTTCAGCAGCTTCACTGGCATCTTTGGCAGTATCTTGTTCTGCCTTCCTTTTTAAGGCCTTTTTGAGAACAACTACTGCTTTTCCATGTTTGATGTTCACCATTAACGATCTCTTCTGTATTCTGTACTTACATTCCTGTGTTACTTAGCTTATCTGAAAACTCTGCAGCAAATGTGCCAAAGACATAAAGGCAATTTTTCCCATTACAGACCTGAATGTTAAGGTGATATCATGCACTCTGTAGAGTAGGCTTACTAAGCAGTCAGCAAAAACTGAGTTTGTCTTTAACTGCTGAATAAGTAGCAAAATAGAAGCATGGTAACTCAGAAATATACTTCTGATTCATTTTTCAAGAACATCTTGTGAAATTCTTGCTCTTTAAGAGAGAAAGCACAGATGAATTGTGGTGTGTGAGGGGAATGAACTCGGATAAATTTTCCCATTGCAAAGCAAAGTACAATGAACTTGGGTAGTAAAAATTAGATTCCATCTGGTTTTCTTCCTGAGCATCTGTCTCTTAATTTCGAACAACTGTCTCTTGCAGGTTGAATGTTCGTTTTCCAATGCGTGCTTGTTCTTGAGGCTATTTGCAGCAGAGACTGCATCATCTGGTTGATATATGTGTAGTGGTGTCTCCTATGAGCTGTCTCAGTAGGAACTGAACAGTAGGCACAGGGATATTTCCTTTCATAGGTTCAACATGCCATTTTTTCCCAAAACCGTGGCTTATTATATTGCATTTTATAAATGAGTCTTGCTAAATGTTATGAATGCATCCTCTAAAACCAATAGTATTAAATTGCAACAATTATGGCATAATTAAAGGGAAATTCTAGTATTCTGTTGCTTGAGTTCTTGTATTTTTATTGCAGACTTGCATTACAAAAAGCTTCATAAGATCTAATAGAAATCACTACATACAAATTCATATGACAAGCTTTTTGCTATATAATTGCTATATTATTTTGTAATTTTATAACTGGGTATATGAGAATAAATTAATAGTAGAAATAAAGTTTTTTCCTTGCAATTTACATGGTAGTAAAGTCAGCCCATCACAGAAATCTTTTTATGTAAATGGTACTGCCTGAATTTGTGTAATATTCTGAAAATATAAGAATTTGTGATGGCTTTAATGTGAAATAAGAAGTTTTGAATAACTTTATCAGGATTATTCTCTTAGGAAGGATAGCTAATATAAAGTTTAGAAGATTGTATTAGAATGATTTTTTTAAAAAAGGAAGGGAAATTTTTCAAAGGCGCTCGATACATTGCTGTTCAGAACAACTACATTTGAAATTAAACTGTGCACATCTCAATAACTCCATTGCTTCTCCCCATGAAAAAATTCAATCTGTAAAGTACTTCTAATTGCTGTATCTTGTGATCTGAGAAGATGATATATCATTTGTACTGCTTCTTTGCCTCTCCTGGCTTGCTAAGAGTGTCACCTACTGTTTCAACCCCAGTGAAAACCAAGGCAACTACGAGAAAGGCAGGAAATGCAGAGCTGTTTCTTCAAAGTATAAATGAAATGCCCTGCCCTCTCCTCCCCCAGTGTTAGTTGTAGTTTTGATTTGAAAACCTGTGCTATGGTACATGGTTTGCACTGATTTCTGTTCCCCTGCTGCATACTGATGTGCTTCCTCAGGACCATGCAAGATACCAGCAGAATTTAGTAAACTTGTCCTTACATTATAGTTGCTGATCTTTTTTATTTTCTTCTTTTTTTTTAATGCTGGGATCTGTAAGTCCATAAAAGCTGACTCTGATTAAGAATATTGCTATCTGTTGTGGTATCCTTAAGAGTCACCAGTCACTGTTTGTTTGTTTTTTCAGAGACCACAACAGCTGCTCAGCCTGCTCCAGAGGAATTTGATAATTCTACCTACAAGAACCTTCAGCATCATGAATATGATATTTATACCTTTGTGGATTCTGATGTGATTCTCTCAAAATTCAGGCAACCTCAACCATCTTCTGGAAGACCATCACCAAGGCACTGAAAAAACACATTTAAAACAAATGTAAGGGCAGAATGATAAATTATTCCACTAGGCCGTGTTGCGTTCCTGCTTTAAAAATCAATAAATGTGTAGTAACTTATGCACATGCTTTTGAGCAGTTGTTCTTGGAGTCCTTCACTTGATTTTTGTGGATGAGTTGGAAATGAATCATTACTGAATAAAAATATCTTTTCTAATTCTCAATACATATTATGTGGTGATAGTTAGTTAAGATAGATAGTTCAGACTGTCCTGACTTTTCAGTGTCTCCAAACTTTTGATAATGACCATTCCTTCAGTACTGTGTCAAAGAAAATAATGGCTTTTGTGCATATATCTGTTAAATATTGCCACTATTTTAGCAGGTGAATGCAGTGAGCTGTACTCCTTATGCACATACATATTCCCAGCTCTGAATAAGTTGCATTTACTCTATATTTGAGTTTGAGACTAATTCACTGGTTGGAAACGGGGCAAGAAATACTTGTCCTCTGCAGCAACAGCATGCGCTTTGTGTTAGTAGATGAATATAAGTTTACGTAATGTGATTGAAACATCTCAATACCTCTGCTATTGTAAAGGAGGAACATAAGTTGGTTAATCATCTGTGGAGGGTTCTAGCATCAGAATTCTACAATAATTAAACTATTTAAAATGTAAGAGAGTCTCTAGTGGGTAATTCCTAATGAATTATGCTACATTGATTAGACTTTGAAGAATAACTTATTTCTATGGGTAGAATCAGTAAACATTATTTTGAAAATATGACAAAAAGCACTACTGTAAAATCAGCTTGTGCTAATTCTTAGCAGAACTACATTTCAGTTCCCACTTTTTTCACAATAAAGATTGCTGTCCTCCAGAAAATGTGAGAAATTAGACACTTCTCAATGTATAACTCCTCAGTGGTTACAGTTGGTCTCAGCAAATTTTGTATTTCCATCCTATTAGTAACAGTCTTTTGCCCACTGGGAAAACTGCCTTGATGACCACCAGCTGTTGTGGGTTTAGTTCCACTTTTGCTTCTTGTTCATTTTGGTTTTTTTGTTGTTAATTGGTCTTTGAGCAGTTGTACTTGCAACAAGCCCAGCATTTTCCATCACCTGTCTATCTTTCAAGCAGTGGAATATGCAAGATCAAAGGAAAAATGAAGTCAGCTTTAGTAGCCTGTCTGGATATTGGGCACAAATCCCTGTGCAATTAGTAGAACCGCTATTTTATACTGTAACTTGGTAAAAATGTGGTAAGAACGATCAAGAGGCCCATATCAATCTGCTGTTCAGAATTTTAAGTCAGAAACCCCTGACAAGCAATTTTTATTTGCCTGTAAAAAACAAAATAAATCTAAATACTTTAAAAAACGAGCAGAAAGGCATTTTGACGCAGCAGTGATACCATATACACTACATGTAAAAGGAAAGAAATCTGCTGTTACTGTTTAAAACATGAAAGAATAAGTAAATGGCTCTTCAAAATTAAGCCTCTGACACTTCTTTTATTAAGGGCCCACTGAAGGGCCACAGTAAAGTTTCTGTATTTTATCATTAACTGAGATTCAGTGCAGTAACATGAACCCTGTAGTTTTGATCTGTGCTGCTCTTGAAATGTTTTCCTAACTGTTCTGTAATTACAGAAGAAAGCTGTAAATTACCAGACGGAATCTAGACAGTAAAAGTGCATTCCATTAATATGCTTATGTATTTACTAAATCTACTCACAGTAGCTACAACTGTTAGCTGTTTGGAGTCAGAATTATTCACCTAATGAACTTTATATTTCTAGGGAGGGTTGATGTTATGAATGCTGAGTTAATCAACAAAGAATGAGTGGGTTGGAACAGACAGGCCTCTTGTTTTCAGTCAGATCCTACTGCCTCAGTTGCTGGATTTGCATCAGTATTCTATTCTGCATTAAGACCAGGCCTTTTGCTACCCTTATTTCCTGATTACAGAAAAAAAAATAAATGGCAAATGTCCTTGCTGTCTGGTACTTAAGTGTCTTGCAGTGATTTTTTTGCACCTTCTAAAATCAAGCTGGAATGCAAAGCCAAGTAACTTCATAGTTCTTCTAGCACCTATGCTGCTTAGTTTACCTACATGCTCTTTAGTAAGTCAGTTTGCCCTGGAAGGAGAAGGGAAGATGGTGTGAGGGAGGGCACGACACAGACTTTGTCCCACTGTAAGCTTCACTTCTACTTGAATATTTCAGATGTTACTGTATTTGAGTCATATGTTAACATTTAAATTTCAAGCAGGATACAATATGCTCAAGTTCTGTAACTTTACGGTAGTAATTGTGTCTTGCTGTACAAAACACTTGTCAGATATAGGAACCTTGTTCTAAAGAATTCATAATCCAGGATATTAACACAAGTCCTGGAAAAAATGTGGAAAAAAAGAAATTAGGTCTCAGCTTAGCTTAACCAATCTGATAGCCTTCTCTGATGGCATGACTGGCTGGGTATATGAGGGGAGAGCAGTGGACGTTGTGTACCTTGACTTCAGCAAGGCTTTTCGATGGCTCTGCTGCCATTCAGAGTTACCTGGACAGGCTGGAGAGTTGGGTGGAGAGGAACCTCCTGAGGTTCAACAAGGGCAAGTGCCAAGTTCTGCATCTAGGAAGAAATAACCCTAGGCACCAGTACAAGCTGGGTGCTGACCTTCTAGAGAGCAGCTGTGCAGAGAAAGACCTGGGAGTGCTGGTGGATGACAAGTTGACCGTGAGCCAGAAATGTACCCTTGTGGCCAAGAAAGCCACAAGGGTGGCTTGGGGTGCATTAGGAAGAGTGTTGCCAGCAGGTGGAGGGAGGTGATCCTGCCCCTCTCCTCAGCCCTGGGGAGGCCTCATCTCGAGTACTGTGTCCAGTTCTGGGTTCCCCAGGACAAGAGAGACATGGAGCTACTGGAGAGAGTCCAGCGTAGGGCTACGAGGATGATCCGAGGGCTGGAGCAGCTGCCCTATGAGGAACAGCTGCAAGAGCTGGGTCTCTTCAGCCTGGGGAAGAGAAGACTGAGGGGGGAGTTCTGGATGCTATGCAGACTCTTTTCAGTTGTCCCCTGTGACAGGACAAGAGGCAATGGGCAGAAATTGAAGCGCAGGAAGTTCCGCCTCGACGTGAGGGGGAATTTCTTCCCTGTGAGAGTGACGGAGCACTGGACCAGGTTGCCCAGAGAGGTTGTGAAGTCTCCTTCTCTGGAGATCTTCAAGGCCCACCTGGATGCAACCTTGTCTATCCTGCTCCAGGTGACCCTGCTGTGCAGGGAGGTTGGACTAGATGATCCCCAGAGGTCCCTTCCAACCTTACTGATTCTATGATTCTATGATTAGGTTATGTGAAAAGCACCTCTGTAGGAAAAGTGCAAATTTCAGAATTTGGGTTTTCAATGTTAATATTGTGTTATTGTGGGAGTACATGAAGATCTTGAAAGTGAAATGCACTAACATTTTATTAAAGGTGAAACCTTGGCTTTCCTCGTCCAAGGCAGTGGTTTTCAAACTTCTAAGTCTGTTGAATTTTTTCTAGTGTAGCAAACTTAAATTTCCTGCTACTAAAATTGCTTTTCATAATTTCCTTTCAATTAGGTCCTTCAGAAGAAATTTATGAACCTACAGGGTTCTGGACAGCAGTTGAAACCCACTAATCCAAGGTCCAAAAGTAGTAACGCAAGCAGAGTTTCTGCTGATCGCTTCAGTTATTGCAAAATCAAGATCTTTTTGGTCCTAGTGTAACCCAGTCAGTGTCAGACACTCATGGTAACCATTGCAATCCATAAGACCATCTTCAAGATTTATTTTAAATTTGTAAAACAAGACTTCTAACCGGGTGTACTTGCAGACAGTCCTGTGAAAGTGTGTTTCAACAACTGGAACACAATTGGCGTCTCTCATTCTAATTTCCTATAACCTATAAGCCATAAAAATACACCCTTAGTCTTGTTTCCTACAACACGAAATGCTATCATCTAAGCTACTTGCATAATTAATATATGAGTCTGCTTTTGTATGTGATGAAAAAATGGTGAGAATTTGTAAGTATATCTGAGGATGATGAACAGCTCTTCCTTTAGTTACTTGGGGAAATGAGAAAACAAGCTAAGAACAGTCATGAGACTGCTCAAGTTTGCTGAAGATACGTAGAAGATTTGGACTGCTCTGCATTATGCTGATTAGAATCCCACCAAAGCCCTTTTGTGAGCTTTGGGATTTCATAATCTCGTGACATTTGGGAGGAGGAGTAGGAAAAACTTGTGAGGGCAGCTACTGGACATGCTATTTGTCTGTCCTGGTTTTAGTTCCTGATGGATTCAATCAATGACTGCTCCTGTCCAGTGAGTGAGGGAGGAGAAAGCATGTTTACTGAAGGCTATAGTGTGGCATCATATTAGAATCATAGAAACTTAGGTGTGAAGAGACCTCTTGAGATTATCAACGTGCTGCTCATAGCAGGTCCAATTAGATCAGGTTGTTCTGGATGCTATCCAGCTGAATTTTGAATATCTGAGGATGGAGAGCCCACAGTCTCTCTGATTAATTTCTCTAGCATTTGAACATCTTTATGGGGGGAGGAACTTCCTCCTAATGCCTTTTTGGAGTTTTTGGTTTTGCAACTCTCATCCTCACTGTGAACCTCTGAGAAGTCTGCCTTTGTCTTCCCAATAACCTCTATCTTTTTTTGTGGTCACAGATCCCAGAACGGTCACAATACTCCAGATGTGGTTTCAGAAGTGGCAAATAGAGGGGAAGAATCACTTCACCTGACCTGCTTCCACATTTCTTGCTAATACAGCCTAGAATGCAGCTGGCCACCTTTGCAGGTTGACTTGCAGGGCTCCTGGGCCTCTTCTGCAAAGTTGCTTTCTATCTAGTCAGCCCGTACTCTGTTCTCTTCCATGGGCTTGTTCTGTCCAAGATACAGGACTTTGCACTTGCCTTTATTGAATTTCATCAGCCTGTTTCTCCAGCCTGCCAAGGGCAGCATGACTGGCAACCTGACCAGCAGAGCAACTGCTCCCCACAGTTTGATATTGTGCACGAATTTGATGAAGGTGCCTCCATCTCATTGCTGAAGTAATCAATATAGATGTTAAAATAGTACTAGCCACAGAATCACCCCTGAGAAGCACTGGTAGTAACTGGCTACTAGTCAGACTGTATTGTTGGTCACAATCCTCTGAGCTTGGCAGTCCAGCTAATTTTTCATCCACCTCATTGTCCGCTTATTGAGTCCATATCTCACTAATTTATCTATAAGGCTCCTGTAGGAGATGAGAAGAGTGGCCTGGCACTCTTCTGCTCAAAGATATTTGCCAGCTCCCTTAGCACTCTTAGATCCATCCTGCCCTCTTCTTTAGTGTAATGTCTGCCAGGTTGCTTACTTGGTCCCTGGCTATCCTCTGCTGTGGGTAATGCTTCAATGTGTAATATTGCTAAAAGGAAGCTTATGTTAATCTTCCTAATTTTTAGTGTGGATCCTTCCAGAGTGAATTGGAAGGAATCTCGGAGACTTACATTTCTCAAGATGCTACACAACAACAGTTGTGTGGGGCCAGATTTGGGTCCTTGCTTTGTCCTGCTGTAAAAACAAACAAACAAACAAAACCCCAAACCACATCTTGGAATGTTTCTTGGCCTCAGCTGTTTACTGTCAGTCTGTGATTTACAAGCCTCCTATGCGATTTTGTGTTGTATGCTATTGTTTGCCTGAAGAGTTAGACAAAAGGAGACGACGCACTCAGAGTATTACAGGCACATCAGTACAGGTTACCTCAAACTTTTGAGTGATTGACTTTACAAGCATCATGTTAATGAGGCTTTTTCTTTTGATCTTTTTGTTGTTGTTTTAATTTTATTCTTTAAGATAAACTCTCCTAAGCTCTGGATGATTTCAATTAAGCTCTTAAGAGTCTAAACAAAATTTCCTGACAGGTTTCTGAACTGTCCTTTTCCTTTCTTGTGCTTCTATTTCATGGAATTGGAAATATATATTTATATTGGTGTATGTATTTTATCTTGAGTGTTCATCTCAGGATGATACAACTCCCTATACAGTCTGTTTACCTTTTTTTAGAGCTCCCTCATTGTTCTTTTTTTGGCTACACACATTTAATAACATTTGGAAATTCATACCCACCTCTGAAAGTTTTGCAACACATGGCAGCTTTGAGAGAGAAAACAAGGTGTTAATGAATAGTTGGGGATATAAGTTCAAGCATATGTGTTTAGGATAATGAAATAGCCCCGAAAATTTGGATCAATGTATGGAGCCAGTGGGTTAGCTCTCAAAATGTCTTTTGGGCTGCCCTGTGCTTTCAACTATCTTTTAACTGCAAAATAGATTAACAGAAGCATGGTTCTGTAAATCATTCATTGTAGCCTCACAGAATACAGCCTACATGCATGTTAACTTCTAATACACGCAGAATCCATGCCATGCACGTTAGTCAAGATTAATGTTTACGGTTCTTAGCAGTCACCTTTTTTGTCTCCCCAGCCTGACATGAACTTCAGGTGGCAGTGCTCCTCTCCAAATCTGAGCGCTTTGTAGACAGTTCCTGAAGCAGTTTATATCCAGTAACATAAAAACTACCTAACTAAGATTATTTGCGCTTTCTGGTTTTGTTGGTTGGGTTCTGTAATTTGTCTTCTGTTTGTCTGTCGTATCTCTCCCCACAGTTAAAAGGTGCTCTTGGTATTCCATTCTGCCGTTTGCACGGTGGAGATGCGCATGGTTTTTAGTATCCATGACAGTGTTTATATAGCACTGGAGAGGGAACGTGCAAGCCACCACACAACTTGAGCAAGGCAAATGCTGATGTTCTGTATCAAAGAAGGGAACAATAGTTACTTTTCCCTGAAGGCCTGGAAAGGGGCTTGAAAGAGTCATGCTTTCATTTCTCATTTCCATGCACTCATTTGCCTAAAAGCATTTACTTTGCTTAATTTAAATTAAAATCAGGCAGGTTAGGCCATTCTAAGCTGTACTGATGTTTTACAAACTTTCCTAGAATATTCCTGAAAGTGCACTAACTTCAGTTGTTTGAGGACAGGGAGAAATGAGGGGAGGGAGAAAGAAACTCAGAATATAGAAAACAGAAGGATAATGTAGAAATTGAGAGCGAGGATGGTATTGGATTGGCTCTGGATTCATCTGTGAGCTGTAACCCAGGCTGTCTGCATAACCTTTGGCAAGTCGCATAGTTTTTTGTCTCTCGACCTCATTTTATAGTTGATGAGTTAATGGCCCCAACTTTCTCCTTGTACATCACGTCCAGTTAGAGAACAAGTCAGGAAGAAAAAAATAAGTAGTAAACAATAAAAAAGCTTTTTCTTACATCTTCCATGTTAAGCACACGTATCGTCTAGAAGTGCTGAGCTGGCTCTGGTTCTCCCAGGAGATGCAACAGTTATTAACACCACGACAAAAACTTCACATAGTCTGCACAGAAATGCCAGCACTTCTAAAATCACATTCAGGCAATGGCAAGGACATTTAGCTACAAAAAAAAATGCTTTACAACTGTTCCAAATACTTACTAGTGGAAGACTGTTAACAGACGGGAAAAAATGGGGAGGTATCCAAAACCAGCAATCCACCCTGGTGAGAAATCCAGCTGCTGGGAAGCGGAGTGGTGCTGGAATTCATACCAGGTTGTTGTCTCTGGACACTAGTCAATGGACGCCACCTTTTATATCACCCTCCCATCAGCAAGGAGGATTCAGGTTTTTTTAAGCACTTTTTCTCTTGGCTGCAGGGTAAGAGGAAGGAGCTTTCTTCTCTCAAGTCCTCGCTGAAGAACCTTTTCATAGTCGCTGTGCAGGGGAGGAACATCACTCCTCTAGCCCATTCCTGCCTCCTGGGGATCGCTGTCGGCCAGAGGAAAATCCACAAGTCCCCACTTCCTCCCGCTGCTTAGCTCCTGGTGTATGCTTGCTTACCGCTGGGCCCCGAACTGCTTATTTTCATAGTCTTCCTCCTCTATGAATAACTTTGGGATTTGCCTCTAGAATTAATTAATGCTTTCTTAGGCACAATGTTGGGAACGCAGCATGTTTCAACATCTCAGGGAAGACCCCCAGCCCCCCAAATTTGAGAGGACTATAAAAAGAGAGAACAACAGAAAAAATAATGAGGAGCACTCTCCTCGATGACAGTAGTACTTGTATGATTGTGGGTTTTTGAGATTTTGCACAATGCTTTGAGGAAAGGGGATGCTTCTTCTTCTTCTTCTTCTTTTTTTTTTTTTTTTTTTTTTTTTTTTTGGATGTTAATATTTCAGGTAACTGCTACAAGATTCCAGCTGCTTGGGCCTCGGGCTTTGTGATATTTACTGATTTACGTGCGCTGATGTTAACAGATTTGGCAGCACTTCAAGCAACAGAGTGAAAACAACGTGTTTATTCTAAGCTTCACTCTTGCCCTTTGACTCTGTAGTGGCTGCACAACTGTGACCTGTCTTCTCAGCTTCGCTCCGCCGTAGCATGGGAAAAGCAAGAGCAGCAGCAGCGGGGAGACAGCTGGCTGCCTGCTTAGAAACCTAGAAAGACATCGTTGCGTCACTTCATGCTCGGTAAGTTATCTTTGAAATCAGAAGGGTCAGGATTTTCCTTTTTTTTAATTGGAATGCGGATACTGCACACATTGATCACATAGGCTCTTCTGTATCGTCAAGCAAAACTTCCCATTCGTCAGTGGTGAGGTCATTTTTCAGCTCTAAAACTTGAAAAAGAAAGACAAAACCCACCTTTTTTAAAACTTAAAAAAGCCTAAAAAAAACAGGTCTAAAACCTTAAAAAAAGAAAAGACAACCTGTGCTGGATGCCTTTACAATCCTCCTTAAGAGGAACTGTTTGTAATCTTACTAGGATTTCTTATTTCATTTTTAATATGTATACTCTTTGAATGGAAATACTAAAACCAGGACAAATAATAAATATGGATTGCCAGAAAAATAAACAGTTTGGCCTCTGAGTGCACAGAGGAGGCAGACTGATTCAAGAAAATATTTTCTAAAAGTCAGCTTTCTAACTGTAAGAATATTCTGATAGTCGTTTCTTATTTAAAACCTGTACTATTTTGTGATTTGCTAATCCTCACATTCACCTCCATGTGAAAGTGCAAGTTAATTGACATTCTGCTTCCAAAGTGACACCGATACTAGGAAGGACACTGAAGCAATGTATGAAATATAGAGCAAAAGTGAATGGGAAGCCATAGGGGTGTATTTCTGAGGCTCCAAAGAGAGTCTTCCAACACTGGATAATGAAGTAACATGAAATAGTATTTACATGCACATGGGATGCTGGCAAAATTCTGGCCCTGATGGAGCTAATGGAAAAATTATGATAGGCTGCTGTCATGCCAGACTTTTGCCTTGTCTCTTTAAAACTCTTATGGTGAAACTCATGGGGAGGTATGTCTTGCCCAGTTCACATTTACTGTTGTAAAAGTATACATATGTGGAAGACTCACTGGTAGGGAGTCACATATGGGATTCTATCCTCGAAGTCACTAAGCCGGTGAGTGTATTTTTACACCTATTTACGTTGATTGTGCTCAGCAACTTGCATTAGGAATGTAATGTCTGTCCACAAGGGCTGACTTCATAATTTGCTGCTGTGTATATTTTTCCTTCCTTAAACTCCATCTCTGTTTCTTTATCATCGTTATTATTTTAAAGGTTTCATAACTCTTCACAGCTCCTGTTTCTTTTTCTATAAGCCCTGCTACCTCATCTTCAGTATTCTGACTTTTTAGATTTCAAATCTTGGCTGTGGTGTTGAGTATCAGGTTGCCATCTGGGGACATCTGGATAGGTTTGCGATCTGTGCGTATCCTAATCAAACAACTGTTAACTAACAAGTAACTCTTAACTATATATTTTGAGCCCATGTTTTCATTGTTCCTCTGTATTTTCCACAGTTTTGTATCCTCTGTTATTTTTATGAGTGTATTCAGTCTCATGCTATTACATAAAAAAGCATGGTGTGATTTTTTATAGTTTTTTATAGTTTTATATTCCCTTTCTTTCTTTCTTTTCATCATCCAATTTCGTGCTTAAAGAGGTAGAATAAGTTAGGTAACGTGTACACAGGACTGCTCCACCACAGAATGGAGCTTTAAGTATCTCTGTTAACACATACTGTAGCCAAAGAAGTTTACAGCATGCAGAGGGAAAAGGTTATTGTTAGTGTAACTGAATAAGTATTAGGGTTAATATATAATATATAGGTCTATGTAATGGATAGGTTTTTTTCATCATAAAATGTTCAAATGACTTGCAGATGTATGACTGCTGCAGCTGTTGCAGACCTTGTAATGGCATTAGGCTGTGACTCAGAAAGCAGCTCGTTTGCCAAAAGATTCTGGCAATGGCTACAGCTGTGATATTCCCATTGAAAAAACTGTTGTCAGCAGCAGAGATGGTGATACGAAACTGAGCCGGAGTTTGAGAAAGGGGCAAGGCTGGTGACAGGAAAATGTGGAAGTCGAAAGCTGCCACTTCTTCTTCTTCTTTTTTTTTTTTTTTTTTTTTTTTTTTGATGCTTAATTACATCAGTAGTGTCCTACTATCAAGTGGTCTGCTAGGAGAGTGGCTGTAATTTGTACAATCACTACACATTCTGGCTCCATGCAGTTTACATAGTATTTATGGGGGGGGAGGGAGCAAAACAGCAAACATGTGATAAAGCAAAACTTTGTGGTTGAGTTTTAAGAAGAGAAGGAGAGCTACAGTCCCCACAAGCAGAGAGAACTGAATCTCTGCACCAGCACAGTCTGTTGCACAAATTTTGCAGCACGTTGCATTAACTTTGCAGGCTACTTTCTGCCTTCGGAGACTATAATCAGGGTATATACATGCTTACTTAGCAGTGAGAAGAATTCCATCATCGTATGGATACACTACTGTGAAATAGTAATGTGGAAAAAAAAAAAAAAAAGAGGACATTTTGTGTTTATCTTCCTAAGTTTGATTCCAGTAAAGAAAATAATGAAGGTTGACAGCTGAAATGGACACACATTTTGTGTGAGGGATGTCATACTGAAATAGGCCTGCTGGGTCTGGTGCAGCTTTCTGACTGCTGGGCGAATGGAAAAGCAGATGCCTGATGATCATTTTCAGAAGAGAACTGGAGAAGGCAGCGCAAGAGAAAAGAGCAGTTTTGCCTGGGTTCAGTGCTAATGCTCAGAAAGCAGGGCTGAGTAAAGCAACCCCTGGAGACAGAGCTGAACTGTAAATCTCCGAAATGGCGAGGGAGCATAACACCACCAACCCCTGAATGAAGAGTGCATTTCACTGCTGCCTCTCCTCATGTTTTAAACTACTCAGGGAGTGTATCGGTTAGTTATGAAACTGACTGCCGCGGGGAGGACTCTGCTTTCTATGGAGCAGTTACAAAGCCATCGGCAATATTGTTTCTGGCACTTCTTGAAAGGTCTGTGGGATTCCAGTGTGTTCCTTCTGACACTGTTCAATGTCCTGTTTAGGAAATTAAAGCTACCAAAATACATAGAATATTATAAAAGGGATGCAATCTACATAAATGTCACTTACTATGTTAAAAAAAAAAAAAAAAAGTCAACCCTTACTCGTATGACTTATGCCTTATGCTATTAGAAGGGAATAAATTGCTAATAGCGCTCTTCTTCAGGGCCCAAAATTTCCTGGCTAGGCCAGAAAAAGCACGACAATAAAACTGTGTTGGCCACTGCCTGGGGCTGCGAGCTGAGACCTAGGTCTCCCCTCCCTCTAGTAAGCATGCTACTCACTAGATGAGGACTACTCATTCATTTCTCACTGAGATCCCCTCAGGGTGAAGCAGTGGGCAGTAGCAGTGGGCTGTTGGACCTGCCGAGAAGTGCACACCACCTCAGTAGTTGTGCACTGTAGCAACACGTTTCAGCTCCTTCGCAAGAGAATGGCTTAAGCGTGAGACTTTCTGCTGGATGCAGAATGTGATTCAGCTTGGATGTGAGGGATCTGTGGGATTACATGGACCACTTTTACGGGCTACAGTTGGGAGATTTTAAATTTCTCTCTGGGAATCTGTACCCGTTCTCAGAAATTAACAGAAATGAAAAGGATGGAGAAGTCACTGCCTTGCAGCTTCCTGGTTAGAGCCACAGGGGAGATGGGGCTGTATCCTCAGGCTACGCACAGCTTTGGGAGCGGGATGTGCCTCTCAGCACATGCCCGTGCAGCACAATGCAGCTCTGTGCTGTGCATCCCCAGCCCAGGTCTGGATGGGCCAATATTTCTCAGAGGAAGGAGCAGACCTTGGCAGGGATGCAAGCTTGAATCCCAGAGGCAGTACTGCCTTGTTAGCATAGCGCTCAGTCTCCAGCCAATTTGCCTTGCCTCTCAACTACCAACTAACCTGTGTGCAGCACGAGGCTGACGTAACTTCCACTGCTTCCACGTCCAAAGCTGTTTCACACAGAGCCAGTGTAGGGATCTCTGTGCCTTGTTGCACTGCAAGCTGTTAACATATTATCTCTTTCTCAGAATATTTTCTTACTAATAAATCTCAGAGAAAAAAAAATAGTCCCAAAAGCCTCCTGCATCTCCTCTGTCTTGTGAGTAAGGGCTGACTTAGGAATCTAAGTCCAGGAGCCACTTGCTGGCTGGCCAGAGGACATTATAGATTTCCAATTTGTAGATGGGTTCAAAACAAGGAATGGCTGTATTAATGGAGAATTCTGTCAGTGACCATTGAATAAGATGGTCTGATTGCAACTTCTGATTCAGAAAGGTGCTAAGCTGTTGATCCCCAGAAGCTCATAAGATACACTAGAAGGCAGCTGACTGCATGTTTCTGTATTTCTTATACTCATGCACTAAGCATTTGCTGTTGGCCGCTGATGGACTCAGAATCGTCTGACCCATGCAGTTGTTACGATGTAAATGTGAAAGGAAGCATTGCCCTGTGACTAAGAATTAACTACCTACTACCTCCAGACATCTACTACCTACTACATCCAGTCTGTCATGCATGCATATATTAGCTTTGTACTCAAGAAGACCCTGAAAGCATTGCTGGGAATGGTGCCCCAAACATTGGACACAAACCGAAACACAGAAAGTTCCACCTGAATATAAGGAAAAACTGAGAGTGACAGAGCACTGGAACAGGTCGCCCAGAGAGGTTGTGGAGTCTCTGGAGATACTCAAAACCCACCTGGATGCAATCCTGTGCAACATGCTCTAGGTGACCCTGCTTGAGTGCGGGGGGGGGGGGGGGGGGGGTTGGACTAGATGATCTCCAGAGGTCCCTTCCAACCTCAACCCTTCTGTGATTCTGAGATTAATAGTTGTCTCACAAGCAGAAATAGCTTATCTCACAGACACAGAGCCTGGTCCAAATGCATGACTGCCCAAAAGAGGAAGGGCTTCACCTAGATGTGGTAGTAGGCAGTCACATTTGGAATGGCAATGTGGATGTGGGCCTGGAGGATACGGTGCAAGTAATGCAGTGTGGATTATCAGGGACAGGCTTGTCTATTTCGAGCTTGTTTGTGTGTGTGTGTGTGTGTGTGTGTGTGTGTGCATATAGCAGTTTCCCCAATTCTAGACTTGGCTGGGAAGAGAAGAGGAGTGCTCGTGGAACGCCTCTGCCCTTGGCAGTTCCTGTTTGCTTTTTGATCGGCACTGTCATTTGTGCGGAGCTCAGGTTCTCTTTTGCTTTGTATTAGCAGTTCAGGTGCCTGGCTAGAGCATTGCATTAGGCAGCGAGGCACATAAACCCTTGCTGAAGGCCACCTAATCCTCTCTGCCTAACTGACTTCTACTCCTGCAGATATTCCCTTCTCTATCTTTTCCTCTGTTTCCTAAGTAATTGATTTCTTTCCTCTTCCAGTTGCAAAGCAGTGGCAGGAGCAGGCTGCCTGGCCAGCCATTCTCATCCCCTGCTACTAAATACTTTCAGATCTTCTAAGCTTCAAAATGCAGAAACCCACAAAGCAGCTGGAAGTAAATGAGTAATAGGGAGGAAAGACAGGTCTCTATGGACTGAATAAAGTGCTCTGTAGAAGCACTGTTTGAGAATCTCTTGTTAATGCTTCCTGGTTATTTTTCTCTGTGTTTCACTTTACCCAAATCAAATCTTACTCAAACCAGTGAGAATTGTTCCACTGACTTCTGTGAGAGTTGGATCTATCCCCTGGACTCGTCTCACTGATTTTCTTTTATTTCAGTTGGTTTCATTTTCTACTTCTCAGCTCCTAGAATAATGTGATTTCATTTGTAGTCCTCTACGGTGGATTCATATAAAATGTTTTCATTTCACCTTTTTTTTTAAAAAAAAATCACTAAGTGTATTGGTAATTCCTCCTCTATTCTTCTGACTATGATTTTCTACCTCTCGGTCTTCAGTCCTTTTTCCCCCCCTTTTTTTTTTTTTTTTTTGACCCTTTTTTGTGCAGTGAAGTAAATGAAAATGTCACTTTTTTTTAAGTATAACACATTTTGGAAGAAACTTTGCTGTCAAATGACAAGATACTCTCCATTTCTGGCATCATTAAAAACAGACAATTTGCCCTCAGAAGGTAATCTATTTTTACTATCTCAAGTGGAAAAAAGATACGCTGAGTTATGAAAGATGTTTGCTCCATTACTGTGGAATTCCTAGTGCAATTCCCAATGCAAAGTATTGCCTGTAGGAAAGTGATAGTGTATTTTTGCATCACAGTTCAGTCTTCAGGTTTTAACTGTATGCTGTATGTACTTTTATGACGAGCTCTTTCTTTTTTAATAGCTGTTTGTTCAAATTAACATCTCTGAGAGCAGAAAGTGAGTGATGTAGAGAATGATACTAGACAGCATGTAAAAGGGAACATTATCTTATAGAGGTTTGGGGTTTTATCCTCCAGATAGCCTAAAATTCTTTCCAAGTAACGTGTTAGATATTGGTAATGCAGTGACTCAACCATATAAACAGATGGAGCAAGTATTATGCAGCCAATGATTCAGCTAACTTACAGCTCTGGAAATTCAAATTTGATTTAACCAGAGGGTAAATGTTGAATAAGACATAGGATATACTCCTTTTTCTTTCTTTCTGTTTTTCTTTGAAGGAGCCTGTTTTTTTCTCCTGAACAGAGGTGGAGAAAAAAGCGTAGTACAATAATAGCTCATCAAAGGAACATCTTGATTACTACACAGAATCCCCTTGGAGCAGTACTGCACTGCAGTGCCAGCTCTTGGTCCAAGCCCAAATCCTGCTGTGGGACATGAGCTCTTAATTTCTCCAGAGGGAATGTTCCCAGCTGAGTTACACAGATCTGCATGATCTAGTTCGAGCAAAGCTTGGCATTTATTTAGACTGAGTTAACTCATTAATTTCAGCTTTAAAATCTTGAATGCCATATCTATTACAAAATAAATCTCACGTTTTTCTCAAGCTCCTTCTATACCATGTAAAGTTGTGGCTGTAGATGTGACTTGATGTGCATGCAAACAGAACATACAAAGGTTGCTTTTTGGAATGCTCTCCAAACAGCCAGAGGACATCTAAGTAGTTGATATGTCTTACTACATACTTTTTTTTCCCTAGGAGTGATGAAAAAAGACACTGGTTTGCTGTAGAAACTTTCCATTGTTAAGAGATCAGTGCTCAAAAACTCACCTGATTTCTACGGAAATCTGGGAAAACCCTGCTCTGTTTAGATTATTTCAATCTTATCACTGAAATTACACTCTTTATTCAGTAGGAGTTTTGAGTGCAGATGATTACTGCCACCTACATAGTCGCTAATCTCTTCACCTCTATGTAAGTGTTTCCTTTGAAAGCTTATTATGAAAGAGCTGCAAAGTATACAATCTAGAGTACTGCCAAATACCTAAAACAAGAAATCTCCTTTCTTTGGAGTAGGTTAAATGCATGTGAATGTTATATTATGCTTACAATTTTAACATTTAGAACTTGGAGACTACTAAAGGGTGTCATAATAACTCTAACTCATCTAGTAGCTGTATGTAGGATCTAGTTTTGCCCTCTAATACATTCGTGCAATCCTACTATGTGTAAATTGCAATTGAATGTGTGTTTCAGAGAACAGATTTGGGAGAGCGGCTTTTCTCATTTGGTGAGGCAAGACTTTAATAGCTTGGTATTTGCAAATACTTGGTCCAACTATGAGGAATTCTACCATATATTTGGATCTGTCTAAGTAGCCAAGGCTCTGACCCTACCAACATATCTTTATATATATATATATATATATATATATATATATATACACATATATATATATATAAAAAGCATATTATATATGCTTTATATAATAAGCTATACTTAATGAAGGCATGTCATATGTACAATGTGAAGCATGTAACAGTAATTTGAGAATCTGAGTATTTTATTATTGGCAGTTGCAAACTTAAATGTTACTGAACCTCATTTTTAAATACTTATAATTTGTAATTGTAAAGTATTAAGCTGGCATTTCATTCACATTTCCGTGCAGCTTTTTATTTATTTATTTAAGAAAAAAGCAGCCATCTCATCACTGCCTCTAAGTGAGCACAGCTATATCAATGGATACTTATAGCATAAAATCACATCAGTTGCATAATAATCCTTATAAAATGTGTATTATGGACAATTTCCTCATGATAACTGTCTTGAGATAGCCTCTGTTATAAGGATATGTTGTACTGAACACTGATCCTTTTGCAGAGTTGACAAGGGGCAACACAATATGTTTGGACAATTAGAAATAGAAAATAAAAGGGTACTTATCTTTTCCTATGATGTTTTTTTTTTTTGTTTGTTTTTTTCCCTTTGTATTATTTTTCTCATTTACTTCTTCATTCTTTTCTCCTGCTCCTCTCCTAGTTTCTTTCTATTTTTCTGAGTGTTGCAAGCTTCTCACAAAAGCCTTGTAACTTTTAATGCTTTTCTTAAATGTTCATCTCTTGGAGCCATTTCAGCCATCATATTTTTTAAAAGCAAGCTTCTTGGTTTTCAAGTCTACAGAGGCTGTATCAGGGAGAGCTGAAGATAAAACGAGAACCAGTGAACTCCTGACAGTGGTTGTGAACACTGCATTCAGTGAATTTAAAGATGGACAGCTGGAAGGCACAAGTTAGATCAAGAGTGATTTTTAGGTTACTTTCTTAATGGAACAAGATCATTGGTATGACCAGTGTGGTCATACCATGCAGGTATAAGTATATTTTGGGGTATACCCATGTGATTTAATTACATTTGAACCCACTGACTTACAGCAATACCACATTAAAGCTGTCAAAAATAATTTAGTTCCCATAACTTTCATGACAATAAGTAGTTGAGTAGAAAAGAGGTATTGTGCATCCATTGAATGATGGAAAGTCTGTATCATGAGCTTAGGCAACAGGGAGTTCACTGGCTGAAGAGACTCCTTATGGACACCACCACTTCAGAAGTTTCAGTCAAAGCCTGCACTTGCTTAGACCCCAAAATTAATCAAATATGAGGCACAAATCAGTAGGAAGCCAGGCTTTCTTAATTCCAGTGCTTGAGAATCGCATGCTTTAAGATTGAGGAAGCTAAAACATATTTATATTATGAAAAGAGAAAGAGACTGAGGAGAATAAAGGATGGAAGAAGTTATAAAGTTATAAAGCTGACCAAGAGGTAGGATTACTGGGGCCAAGGGAAGACAGCAGAAGAGAAATTTCTGCACCTGTTGTTGGGGAAGAAGCTGGGGAAGAAGCAAAAGAAGGAAAATCAAAGCAAAGAGAGAAAGGAAAAATCAAGCTGTGAAAGGCACCCAGAAAGGCTGTGAGGATAACTGAGAGAAGGGATTGAATAGGAACTAAATTAGTTTGAATTTAATCTCCTCTTTTACAGACAAAATCACTGAACGCCTGTCCAAAGAAGTGCAGGCAAGCCAGAAGGAGAACAAAGGGTTTGCAAAGTGAATCAAATTTGAGGAAGAGGCTGGTCCAGGCATGGGAACCAGTTAATATGAAGAACTGTTTAGTGAATGTGTCAGAGATAACGAGAAAAAAGTGGTAGTAGAAGTCTCTTTGACTATAGGTATTCTATTAGAGATGTTATATAGTACGAGAGCTGAAATAGAGAATCTTGTGAGTAAGACAAAGTAAGAATTGTATTATTCAATTTTTTTAAGTTATTCACAAGAACTTTCAGACCTGATCCACACATGTGAACACTTTGGACTGGCACAGTTCATTTTCTGTCCTATTCTCTTTGCAAGAGGTACAAGTTCTTTGCATACTCATGAGCCTTGTATCCATGTGGTTCTGACCGTGTAGGGGAAAATGGCTAGAAAAGGAACTCTTGAACAAGGCTTCAAGTGGTCCAGTGAGAGGATGAAATGACTGTTTGTGACTGGAGAAATGGTGGCAGTATGCACAGAGCGACTATATTCCTGGAAACCTAGAGCAACTGTACCAGCTAAGCAGGGTCTTGACACAGTAGTTATACCCAGAGGACTGAAGACAGACCTGGCTTGCAGTAACATTTATTTAGCCATTTGTTTTAATAGCAAGATCTTTTTCAAGTGGCCTGGTCCTGGAAAGTGTTATATAAAATAAATCAGAGAGTTTTCTGCTGTTAAACCAACAGAAAGACGGGGATGGATCTTGAAAAACACAAGGCATTTCTAGTATGTGGAGGCACAGGATAATCAAGTACATTTCCCACCTCTATTCTGCAGAAGGGCTACAAAGTCTGGAACAAAACCCATTTTTGTTTTGAGCTGAGTTTCCTAAGGAGAGGAGACTTTCTGTCCATCAGCTTCTTCATCCCCTTGATGCCTTTTGCATCAAAGCCTGCTTGGCAAAGAGGGGAGGCTGCTAAGATGTTAAGGTTCCTCCAGTGTCATGAGAACGGGCAGCAAAGAGATCATCTCAGTGAACCCACTGAAAGATGTAAATTCAAACCCTTTTTACACGCTACAGAATCTATAAAGAGGGAAACTCTAAATGCTCCACAAGACAAAAATCACAAAGCCACAAGGCAAACATCTGCCATAAATCACACTTTCCTACTGCCCTGCTTTTCTTACTACTTACTTAAGAATTCAGTTTAGGTAAACATACTTAATGCTAATGAAATGGGAGTAAAAGCTACCATGGAGTACTGCTTTACTGAATGAGATCTGTGACCAGCACCTTCTCCTTTACTATTTCTTGAGGGTGGTCAGCACTGGAAGGTGGGATCCTGCGGGGCTGTGGGCGTGCTGGCTCCGTCGCCCCATTAAGGGAGTCTGCAAAGGGACCCGTGTCAGGAGGAAACTTGGGAGCAGGAGGGCAGGCGAGGAAGGGGCATGCTTCAGGATCCCAGCAGCGGAAGGGGCCTGTGGGAGTCACGAAGGCCCGTCCATGTGCAAGCGCCGGGTGCTTGCCCCGGCCCCGGCCCGTGGGCAGGTGCAGGGCTTCCCTCCTCTGAACGCGAACTCCTCTGCCCAGCCTTAGGCGGGATATAATCCGCTCCCGGAGCTGCACCGCGACGCCGGCTCTTGGCTTGGGGACACCAGCTGCTGCCCTGCCACAAATGGCAAGCCTAAGGGGAAACCTCGCTCTGGCTCCCTCAGGAAGGGCTCTGGCGAGGGTCTCCGAGCCCTTCGGGGAGCCCTACCGGGATGACCGGGCCCCAGCTCGCGGGGTCCCCAAGGAGAAGGAGGCGGCTCGGGACCCCGTCACCCTCCAGGCCCCGGGGCCTTCCCGCCGGGCTGGGCGCCCGGCTGCGGCCTCGCTGGCCGAGGCCGGCCCCCCGCAGCCCCTGCGACCCTGCCCGTGTCCCCGGGGAAGGGCAGCACCCCGGCTGGGGGCCGCTGTGGGCGGTGCTGCGGCGCCGCCCGGCCCGGGGCACCGGGCGCCGGACGCGGCGAGGCGGCGGGGGGCGCCCCCGCGCCGCCTCCCCGCCCCCTCCTCCGCGGCTATCGCCGTCCCCCCCCTGCCGCGCCGCTTGGTATCTTCCTCCTCCCCTCCCCCCCCAGGAGGTGGTTTCACCCCCCCACCCCGAGCCGGGGGAGGGCCGCGCTCGGGAAGGCCCCGCCCCCTCGTGCATATTCATGAGGAGTGAGCCCGGGCGCGCGGACGTAAGGCGGTGGCGTGCGGCCGCCCCGCCCCGCCGCCTCGGCGGGCGCCGCGGTGGGCGTGCCCTGCGAAGGCGCGCGCCCCGCCCCCCGCGGTGAATATTGATGAGGCGTGATGCGCGGCGTGGTGTCGTATCGGGTGGCGCGGCCGGCGATTGGCCGGGTGCGTGTGTGCGCGGTGACGCGTGTCGCGGCGGTGCGGGTCCCGATTGCTGCAGCCGCTTGTCAGTGTGACGAAGATTGGCACCCAGGTAAGCGCTGTCACTCAAACCCGCTCCCAGCCAGCCAGCCAGCCATCCATCACGGCGCGCCCGCCGCCGCCGGCCGCCCGGGCCCGGCCGCACCACCAGACCGGGGGTGGCGGGGGGGCGAGCCCGGCACACGGAACAGCGGGGCGGGGGGGGGTACCCGCACTGCAACTAGCCCAGAGGGGGGTTAGGGGCGGCGGCGGGCAGGCGCGGGAAGGGGAGGGGAGGGGGAGCGAGGAAATTTCTGGAACAGCCGCCGTCTAACCGTTGTCTTTGTGGGCGCGCGGGCGGGCAGGCGGGGGCGCGCGCGCGCCGCGGGCCGGGCGCCGCGGGGCGCGCGCGGGCGCGCGTAGGAAAGGGAAGGGAGCCGGGGCGAGCGGGACAGCTGTTGGGCGCCGCGCGGAGGGGACGCGGCGGCGGCGGGGCGGGGGCGGGACGGGGGCGACGGGAGGGAGCCGGCGCGGTGTTTAAAGGGCCAGCGCCGCGCTCGGAGGCATTCGCGGAAGGGGTGGGGGAAGAAGGCAAGGCGGAGCGGAGAGCCCGGGTGGGCGATGGCGGCGGCGGCTCCGCGGAGTCCTCCTCGCCCCCTCCTCCCGCAGCTCCCCCCCACTCCCCGTGCCTCCGCGCTGCTTTGCCAGGCGCTGGCGACCCGGCTCTGCCCCGCGGAGCCCAGCCCAGCCCAGCCCGCGAAGCCCTCGGCTGTGGCGGAGATAAAACTGCCGCGGCAGCTGCTGCTGCCGCCGTTGCCGCCTCCCCTCCGCACCTGCCCCGGCCCCGCCGCGGGCGCGCGGCCATCGCCGCGGCCCGGCCCGGCCCGGGGTGGGGAGGGGGCGGTGGGCTGCAGACGGCCGTTGGCCGCTGCTGCGCGCAGACCTGGTGCCCGGCGGCGGGGGGGCGGTGCCGCCCGGCCCCGGGGTCGCCGCGACTCTGCTGCTTTTCCTCTCTTTCATAGAAAGCAAATTCTGTTAGTGGCAGGCGCTTGGGGCAGCGTGTGCAGTGCTCGTGCGGGGTGGTTCCTTTTTTTTTTCCAACAGCCCCCCATTTTTTTTTCTCTTTTATGATGTGACCTCATTGTCTCTTGGCTCGATTGAGTGTAGAAGCTTCTTGACACCTAGACCGAGGCTTCCTTAGTGTTTACGCTGCCGCAATTAGGAGCTGAAACTTGACATTGCCCAGAGGCCCTATTTATGATGTGTGTAAACAATAATAAATCAAGTACTGGTTTTATCCTGAAATATTGCCTCAATTAGCGACATGTCCAGGGTCTCCGTGGAGGAGTCGATAGCGTTCCCTCATTCCCATAACACCATCTGTATGGCCCAGAGTTCATCAATTAAAACTATAAGTGGTTAACGCTTCTGTGTGATACTTTTCTGTGTAGTTTATCTGTCCTGTTGTATTATTTTTTTTAATATTTTTGATGTAAGTGGGAATATACCATGTCATTTTGGATTTAACAGTATTCTTATCTGCAGCTGCAGTTTGTGACCCCTTTTTAGTTAGTTACGTCTAAGTAAATGATTAATGTGGTTTGGGGGAAGGAGAATGAATCTCTAGATCTGGTTAGATACGCTTATAAATTATGGTTTTGCTCTGCTATGAATTACTTTCTTGGTGTATGTAGTTAAGTGCTGTCCAGGCAAGATAAATTTTTGTCCTTGTTCCTATTTGGAACATGATGTGTATGTTCCATTTACTAGATCACTGAAATAGAGAGCATGGACCATATGTTCTGGTTTGTAGATGTTGAAGAACACTTGAGCCAGCATCCTGTGGAGAATAGGGGGGAGGGTTAAGGTCATTTTCTGTGTATGCTAAAAGTCTCAGCTGATTGAAGAAGTCTCTTCACAAAATCGTGCCAGTTTATAATGTGCCAGTTCATAATGCTGCTTAGAATATTCTTCAGGAGGAAGAAAATGGTCTGCACATTTTTTTTTTTTAACCAATTTAGTTTTCTGGATTAGGGAAACTGTAAAGACTCTAGCATAGTAAATGCGTGTATCTGACTCTCATCCATACTAGGAATACATCAAAGGTTTTTCCCTTTCCTGCATGGGGTATAAATTGTCCACAATTTGCGTATGCTTTGGTGTTGCATTGCTTTAATTATATATATGTGGTTAAAGTGATAAAGCTGCACATAGGGAAGTGCTGGAATCGTGTAATCCATGTTAGCTACATGTACATATTTTATGAATTATACTGAACTAGGAAGCAAATTGCTGTGATTGTGTCAGAAATCTTCCTATACATTTGTGGACTTTGTCATCACTAGGATATAAAGCAACAACAAATCTATTTTGGATGCTTTTTCTAGGTGGTTCTATAAAATAAATGTACAATTGCAGAATTACCGTTTCCTGAATTTGTGCCTTGCCATATAGAGTCATTAAGATTTCAAAAACTCTGGAGAAACAAAAAAATTCACGTGTATTCAGTCTGAAGGAACAATTGCATACTTTTTAGAGTGCTTTTTATTATTATTTTTATTATCCAAGTAAATGTATATTTTCAGTGTAGAGTGTTACCGATTTATGTATTTTTTTGTCATCTTATGATTAAAGTATCACATGAAAACTTCAGTGTAGGTTTCATGGTGATTTCTTAACATAAGCTTCAATTGTGTGAATAGCTAGATGCATAACCCCTTTTAGTTCACTTGCAGGATAAACACAGTATGGTTTAGAGGATATTTCGCTGCACTGAGACTTGAATGACTGATTTTATTCATTTTCATTGATCTGCTGAGTGATCTTTTTGGAGGGGAGCATGTATTTTGGCGGTACAAATTGAGTAAATATACGTGTCTCATCTGAAGTGGATCTTATTTTTTAGCTAAAGCGGTTTGTTGAACTGGAAGTGACCTTGTTACCATTTCATATGTCCTAATAAGAGATTTAAGAACTCTTAAAGTTCTATGTATGTTACCGCTACATGTTGTTTGTTTGTTTTTTAATTTGAAAGCTTCACTTTGGCATGTCAAAAGTTAGTTTACTTGTTTTCTGTAATATCAAAGACAGAACTTATAGCTTTTATTTGTATTGTTTTTCAAGCTAGATAGCACTTTAAAGATGTGGGTTCATTTTTTAAAGTATTCATATTTAAAAATAACATTTTAAAACTGAGCCTTTGCAGTTTTCCATTAGTGAAACAAAAAGGAGTTTAGCGTGAAGAAAATAGAAATCTTAATTCTAAATACTTGAGTCTTATAAAATGGATATGTATCTGTTAGATGCTGTATTTTATTTTTAAGTTTTGCTTTCAGACAGTATTTTTTTCCTGCCTTGCTTTATCTGTACTGTAAATGCAGTGCTGCAATGTAATAATTCTGATTGTGAGTATAGCAAAATTAGAAGTGTTTAAAAGCATTTTAATTTCTTGGAAGAGAATAATTCTTTCACTGTTACTAAATCACGTACTAGCAGCCAAGTGTGAATGATCCAGAGAACCAGTTTTGTGATAGTGGAACTGCTTGTTCTCATCGCCCTGTTAATGCTCTGAATGAAAGGAGATGTAGTCCAGAATGTCTTTCAGAATATTATTTAGTGATACGGTAACCAAATAATACTTTTGCAGAAAGCACATGTGAGAATTTACAATGAAGTTGGTTCATATCTTTACTTTGGTGTAAGTAAGACTGAATTTGTTTTGTTTTTTGTATAAAATGCAAAATTCCAGAAATGTTACTTCTCTCTTGCAACAGCTAGTTGTTTCAGTCTCGCTTGTTACAAGAGTCTGTGGATTTACAAATGCTAAGTCTTCCAGGGGATTATTTTACTACTGCTTATACTGTATAAAATGCAAATCAACTTACTGCTCTTCTAAGAAGAGAATTCCAAGAGCAAGAAAAGAGCTGCAGATAGAATTCTTTCCTTCACTTACTTGCTGCCAGATGTTACTAAAACATTTTACTCAGCCCATGATAGCTCTCCCTAACATAATTGCATGTTGCTAAAGTAGTGGAGTTTCTTCACTTCATTCAATAATACCATTATCTGTGATTACATAGTGTGTTACCATAGAAGTGACTTCATGTCATAACTATAGCATATTGATGTTGTCAGACACAACCAGAAGTGGGGGGTAGAAAATAAAAGTAATGATGCTAGGAATCTGGAAAGATCAATCTTCTGTTAATGGAGCATTGTCATGCTATTATAAAGTGAGTAAAGGGCAGTAGCTTGGTTTCTCTTCCAGCAGTTTGGAGATTACTAAGGTCATGTGTCTTACTGAAGAATAGAAAGGAAGTCAGTGTTAGAAGTGGAAATAAAACTTAGGCCTGCTTGCCTTCACATACTTGCTTATCAGTCTTCAAACAAGCACTTGGGTTTTGTTTTTATTTTTTTAGTGTAGCAACTACTCTAGGCCATGATGTTCTTACTTTATATACATATATGTATAAAACACCTATTTGCTTTAAAACAGGAAGGCCATTTAAATATATTAACTGTCAAAAGGTGATTTTAGAAAATGGGAGAGAAATGACTGATATAACTGCCCCTTAAGCTCATACACTGATAGTGCTGTACCTGTCATCTGCGCTTGGCAGTAAATTCAAGCAAAAAAAATAGAATATGGCAACATACTACTGGTGTACTAAAATAGGGGTCAATTTTTATACCACCAAATTTTATTTCGCTTTGTTTTGGAGTATTTGGAATTGTCTCTCTTTTTTTTTTCTTGAGGACATAGGGAATTAAAAACAAAATCTGTCTATACTTTACATCCTGCTTAACATTTTTCAAATTACGTAGTACAAGAAACAAAGGGAAAAGGGTATTGTAATATTTCCTTTTGCAAAATAAAGTCCAAGTCTTTCATATTTATTTTCCAAAGAAACAGAGGGGGATTATAAAACAAAAAAATGGAGCTTATACATGTATAAACATGCGTGGAGAATAGGAGGATGAAAATGTGTGTTGCTTTTTCTACGTATGTTTTATTACTGAATAAGCTGAACTTCCAGGTCAGTCTTTGATCACTAAATTCAAACATATTCTAGGCCATAAAAGTAGTAATACCAAGAGTAAGGTTACTTGGTTATTTTTTCTTTTAAGATGTTGTTTTCAGTTGCTTATATCTTACGCATCATGGCAAATTTCAGTATGACTATGCTTGAGCAGGGTTATTCCGGAAAGTTTAAGCTAAAATGATTCAGCATTTTGAAAATTGACATTAAGAGAAAGTAAATACGTTAATTTTAAGGGAGGAAAGATGTTTGATTGGTTTATTTAAAGAAATATCTGCACTTGAGATGTAGAACTTAGAAATGCAGAGAAGAGGAAGAGCATATGGCTGTTTCTAGAAAAACCTTAACAAATTAAAAACGCTTGAAAAACTGGTTCATGCATGTTACTAGGCAAATATTTATTAACTAAATTATCTGCATATTCCATATAACGTGAGTATCTTCCTGTCTGTTGGTCCTTGCATGTCACCTGACTGTGCAGTCATCATCTGGACCAAGTAGTTAAGCATGATGCATCACACAGAAGTAGGTGATGGGTAAGTGTAATCCTAAATAGTTTTTCTTTAGTTGTGCTTCTCCGCCAACCTGAGTGTTGGGATGAAGATGGATGTTGAGGGAAGAGGTGGGGATGGTAATTGAAGCTGTGTGGAAATGCAGTAGGTCCAGAAGCCTGAAAAAGATGGTACTAGCAAAATTAGTAACTGGTCAGAAGCAGAGGCAATGAGAGAAGGCAAGAGCTGAGAAGGAAAACAAGCTGAACATTCATGTGGAAGGAACAACAGGAAGGAATGGTGCAAGACTGAGCAGCACAAGGATATGGATAGGGAAAACGCGAGCATGAAGAGCAATGGCAGCAGGAACAGAAGAGTGTATAATGCAAAACATTTTCCATGCGAAAAATAATTGAAGTAATTGCTTCTGGTTCACCATTGCTTTACTGTTTACCAAATAACTGTGGACAATGTAGCAGGGGAAAGGAAGAATTTTTAATTAATTAAAAATTTTTTTGAAAAGAAAATTAAGAATTTGTGTTAAGGCCTAAACAGCACAGCAAAATAAAGTTTGTGTTTGACCGAATTGTAGAGTCAAAAAAAAGAAATGATGATGGAAAAGTCAGTCACCAAATGGAATCAGATTTCACAAAGGAGAGGTGTAGGAGCACCAATGCTTTGTCATTTTAGTTTATTTATTTAGTCCAAGTTAATGACTGGATAATTCAGAGGCTCCAAAGTCAATTCAAAAAGTATTCCGAAATTGAGAAGGTCATCAAAACAAAATCATTGACAACAAAACATATTAATCTTGATGAAATGTTTAAATATAGAGAGATTTTTTGTAAGTATTTGGCATCTTAAGCGTATTTTAAATGCAGGTATTAGTAGACTAAAACTGTTCTTTTTTCCTTTAATTGCTTGTTGATGTCATTAGGACAATTTGCCATAGAAAGAATCATTCAAAGTTTCTGAAATTTTTAAATAAAAATGTTGAAAGACATGAATATAAACAAATAATATTTTACGTAAACTATTTGCTAACACTGAATTATTTAATAACAATAAAGCCTAGGGAGATAGGTGCTCATTTGGTGTCTTCTTTATGAAAATAACTGCAAAATGTTAAGCACAAAACAAGATTCATTTTGATCACATTTTGTTGGGAGTTGATACAAATCAGATTAAAATTGAATTTCATGTTGCTTTGCTTAAATTCATTTGGAAGGGTAAGATAAAATGAGTGCCTCTCTCCCAGAATAAGAGATCCACATAGAAGTTTATGTGGACTTTCTTTAGGCTTAAATAGCAGAACAGAATCATGTGTCTAGCATACATACAAACCTGTTGTTTATCCACATGAAAAGTCTTGGGGAAATATGGGAGGAGAAGTTTAGGATTTTTTTTTATCTTGAACATTTTTTTATGAAATTTTATTTGAAAAAGTAATCAGGAAAGTCATACCAGAATGAATTCTAGCAATGCAATTGTTAATGTGTCCCCTCTGTTAATGTCTATTTTTTTTAATAATCTTTCTAATACAGTCCCTTTATCAGTATAATAGCAAGTTAAGTACTAAATAGTTTTTTTGATTTTTGGAGCCTATTGGTTAGATCGTGAGAAAAAATACTACTCTGTTCTGCCATAAGCAGGTATGTTTGAGGAATCATGATGTGTGTTCTAGGGTTCATAGGCAAGAACCGTAGAACTTCAGTTTGCAGTGTTGAGAATACAGGGAAAAAATAGCTAAAGGAATCTTCATTTACTGTGTGGGCATTGGGAATTGATGAGAGAGTGATGGGAAGTATTTCTGCTCCATAATACTCTAAAACCTTACCAGTTTTGGAGCAATTAGAGAATTGCTTTCTCCCATGTTTTGTTTTCCCTTTTTAACCAAAATTTCTTTCTAGTCCCTTTGTTCCTTACTACTACTTCATGGAGTTAATAAAGCAGCATCAGATTACTGAGGTGCTGTAGGAAGTTTCTTGAATTTGAGAATCTTTTGATGATTGCAAGAATGAGATTTTAATTCTCCAGATGGTAGGAAAACAACGTCAGGGTTTCCTTCTGCAGTGCTATGAGTTACCTGGAGCGCGGATATGAGGTGACATTCTTTTGTCACTAGATGGGCTAGGATTTCTCATCTTGATAAGGCTCTTTTTTGTTTTTAGATCTTTGGTTTGTAGGACAGGGTCTTTCTATAGCAGATGTCATCCATAAATCTTTTTGTTAAGAAGCACTGTGGTAAATTGGAGATTAAAGAAACATGATGATGCATGCTCTCCAAGAAATCCGTTGATGTAAGCAGAAAGCTATGATATGCATACTTTATATGGCTTCTTATCAAATGGAGTGGCTTGTAAAAAGGATGATAAAGATTAGTGTAATAACAAAACAATGCGTATAGCATTGGAGAGATCTTGCTGAGTAAGTCAGTGTCGCATAGTGTATGTTCAAAATTCCACTGGTAAAGAAAGTTAATGACAGGTATTAATGTAGCTTGTATATTTGAAGAAATTCAATGTTAGCAGTGGATTTTAATTTATTTTCAGTTTCTTTAATACGCAATTCTTTTTTAAATTTAATCTCATATTTGTCTTGATTAATTTATAAATTACTTGATTGCATCACCAAGCAGTAAAGGGAAAACACAAAGTAAATTTTACTCCAATAGAGTATCATGTTTGTGACTTTCTTAGGGCTTGTCTCCTAGGGAAGCTGACAGCATAGCTGTTATATAATAACTATTTAGCTCTGTCTGTGTAGTGTAACTCCTTGAGGCTGGTTTAATATTCCTAAATAAGAGCATCATGATTTTAAAAGTGTATTTCTAAATAATGACTGTACATCATAAGTACATAAGATAGAGGAAATGAAAGCCACTTTGATGCTGAATAAGAAGGATTGCATTCCCATTCAGCACAATTATGTGTATATCAACTTCACATTAGCTTATATGTCTTAATTTTACTGAATGTATCTTTGTAGGCAAGTTGGTGGAGATAGGCATCCATTGCAACAAATGTTGAATGAATCTCTGATGACATATTATCATATATACTCTACATATCGCTTCATTATTACTTTCTGAAGCCATGAAAATAGAATTTTTTTAAAGTAAATATTTGTATATATGAGCATGTGCGTAAGTCTCTCTCTTTTTTTTTTTTTTCTTAGAAGCTGACATGTGAAATGAGAGAATGACTGAACAGAGAGTTCCTTCTTATTTGACCAAACGAGGTCATATCTTACTTTATAGTGAAAACTTCAGTCGTTACTTCCAAGTAACGAAGAAAGCTGTCACTGGTTATGGTTTCATAGTTAGGTATCTTCTTCATGATGGAAACATGGCTTTAAAGCTTGTCTATAAGGGGGATAAAAGGAAAAAGAATTGGCAATATTAATTTCAAGTCTAGGCTCCACAGTGCCTTGGTAAAGATAATATCTCCATCCTTACATAGGTGTATCTGCTTCTCTTGACCCCCACTAAGGTATGTGGGAGGGCATAACCTGCAAAGTCAGATCTTTGTTTTCTTGTCTGATATGTTTTAGGGTAGACATTGTTGTGTTAATTGTGTCAGGTGTCTTTTGGAAGAAGGCATTGCACTTACTACAATGTCCTCTGGTTCCTTCTCAGCCAAAGCCTTTCCTTTGTAGCATCTTTCACATGGCCCTGCATTTCTTTAGTACTTCTCACTTTCTGCCCTTGGTGTCTCATACAACAAGGTCTAGAATTTAGCCTATTTCCAGAGCTTCTGGTGACGGCTTTTTAGGCAAGGGCTGTTTTCTTCTGTAGACCTGAAATATTTTGAGTAGTCGGAGCTGGCAGCAGTGGCACTCACTATCAGATCTTTCCTACAGCTGCTTCTGAATGAAGGAAATAGGTTTTTTCAGATTACAAAGACAAAGTAGTCATCCTTTATAGCAGTGATCTGAGCACAGGCAAGGAACGGACAACCTCTGTTTATCTGGATATGATTAATGTTTGGAAGATTTTGTGAAATGAGAGGTCCTTTATTTGGAAATTGCCCAGTAAGTTGAGGTAGGTGAAAATAAGTATCAAAATTAGAGATGATAAATAGTCTGGGAAGAAGGAAATAAGAGATATATCACCTCTTGGGAGAGAATTAAGAAGCTCCGAAAATGAGAGAGCTCATTCTTTGGGGACATAGATCTTTGACAGTTGAAGAGAAAATGGTAAGAACTAATGTGTCAACTTGAAGACTTTGAGGCTTCAAAACCAGATGTATCAGGTCAGACTGAAACTCCTTCTAGCTCAATATTACATCTCTAACCAATGACTAAAGCAATATACTGCCTGTAACTCTCCAAACTCTCTGCCAAACCCTCCAGCTTGAGGGTTTCATGAGCCTGAGATAGCACTGATGTGTAATATCCCTTAACATTTTGTTTCTCTGGGAGCTGGTCAAAAAAACTCCAAAAAACTCATTGCTTCTATACTACACATAGTTAAACTTTGGTTCTGAAATATAAGTGGCAACTTCATTTCACTTTTTAAAATGTTAATTTGGAGTTATTTTCATTCCATTTCTTATACAGTTGGCAAAACTGGAAACATAAGAGCTTTGTAAGAAATAATCAGATTAAAGATCTCGGCTGTGCATTTTATCCATAGTATCACTTGGGGTGACCTTTCTACAATGTTAGTGTCTGTAACCCACCCCCAAGCTAATTTTGCTTGCTGTAAACTTGGCTAAATACGTCCACCCAGATAATCGGCTCTTTGGCTAACTGCTGGGTTTAATGCTTTTTAGAAGTTGTGTTTTCTAAATGCATTTTCACAATCTTTGCATTACTATTCTTTAAAGTAGCTTTAGGACATCAAGCTATTGAATGTAATTTAAATTTTCAATGATAATTTTCGGAAAGCTTTTTAAAATGAGTGAATAATTCTGTAATAGTACCTGCCTTCTCAGAACGCATAATACCAATAATGGCTTACACTCCTCTCTATATTCCGTGGGATTCTTTCAAACATTTACTTGATCATATTGATAATTATGATACTTTCCATTGTTGCTATCAAAGCATGATTATGAAGGAGATTGAAATTAAAAAAATGACCTTTCTTGGCCCTATTTTTAATTTTTACCTTCCTTTTAAAAGGAAGGATTTCCTTTTAAGCACTCTTGAGTTGTTCTTATTTCATTTCATAGTTTTATTTTCAGATGTCTCTTTCTAGTCTAAGCAGACAGATGGTGAGCCAGAGAGTAAAATATAAAGGTTCTATATTCAACACAAAGCAATTCAGCAGTCCAAATGTTAGCCTTCTCTTGCAGGCATCAGCAAAGAAGACATAAATATGGAGAATAAATTGAATAAGAAAAGTGAAAGTGCAAACAAGAGCATGAGATAGAGAAGGCAAGGAACTAGAGAGTTAAAAATACAAATACCTTGTTTCAGTCACTTTACTTAAACTCTGAAATAAGAGCATAATAAAACTAAAGTCTTGTTTTAAATGGTAGTCAGTCTCAGGAAGTATGTTCTATATTGTTGTCTCCTTCTGAATCTTTCTCCGTTATTTCCTAGGTTTCTGTCCACTACCTTGTGCATCAGTGGAATTTCCTCTGCTGGAATGAGATAATGGCATCTTCAAGCTGTTGAAAGAAAGGGGTGAGTAGCTTTCTCACAGCCAGTATTTTGTCTCCTTTAGAAAATGGCTTGCAGTGGAAACATTACACCTTTTGATGAAAGTGAAGTCGATGTGTCAAACAGGCTGGTTCTGATTTTGTTTCTATTCTGTTTTGTGTGTGAATATAAGAATGTGCGTTATACAGCAAATGTCAGTACTCAAATAAATAAGAATGGACAAATAGCATTAACTACAGTTAGAGGAAAAACTGGTGATTGGAAGATTCAGTATGGCTAAGTACTTCAAAAGACAGTATATAGGGAAAAAGATTATAAGGAACAATTACATGTTAACAAGTCTGTTGGGTAGTTTCTTCACAACCCTAAGACAATTAGTTGTTGGTTTATACCCTGGGGCATAACTATTTATATTTCTTATAAACATCTGTTGTAGCTTGTATATCTTAAAAATGATAATACCGGATTCCAACATCTTACTTGCACCTTATGTTAACATTACTGGGTGGTCCCTTTGCTTTTAATTATGAAGGAATAAGTAGACCAACTGAGGAGTGATGTACGTTAAGTAATCACTTTGTGTACATGTTTCAGCTCACTGTTAATCTTTTTTTCTCAGATACTCTTAACTTGCCCAAAGTTTCTGTGTTTCTAATTGTGATTGCTCTCCTTAATTTAGCTTCTTCTTTCTACTGCATCTTACAGGTTTGTACTTATTTTTATTAAAAACTTGATTTTTTTTCCTTTGACTTTGTTTTGCAGAGTTGTAGTGCTTTTATGAATTCTTTTGCTACAGCTGTTAGTGGAACTTCTGAATGCAATTCATGTATCAGCTTCCAGTTTACATGACTTTAAACATTCCTTTGGATTTTCCTCGCATGTTGTTTACAAAATAAATAAAATGAGAGTTAATTTTGCTCTGCATGAAGCAAGCTGGCTGACTCTCTCAGCCTCAGTTTCTTTTTGTTTTTTGTAACTCTTTGAATTAAATACAAATGCACTGTTTTCCTTCTACTCTCAATTTCTCTCAGGAAGAATAATTGGAATTTTTAAAGCAAAGTTATCCAGAAACCCTGTGTACTTAGGTCTACTACAGATACCTTAAGCCATATAGTATTAGATATAGCTGCTCTGGTTAAAGATGGTCCTGCTGTGAGTTGATAATCGCCATGCATGAACCAGAAATTACCACACTAATAGGTCAGCCAAGAGCAGGGGTTGTATGAGTGCACAGCGGTCTGCTGCAGACAAAATCAGCTGGTTTACATCATAGCCACCTATAACAGTGGGTTGAACTAGCCTGGCTGACTTTACATAAAAAGGATCAGAAATCATTGACATATTCTTGTGAGCTCAGTAGTAGAACTGTGGAAATAATTAACTCTGGCAGGCTGGCAGTGATAAACATCTGGGAGCGATAGCAGCTCCAGCTAGCATCATTGTTTATAGAAGGAACGTCCACTTAGGCTGTGTATCTGCTAACTAAAACTGGAGACTGTATCCTAAGTGAGAATATAAAAGTCAAATGAAAGACACACCTTTTCAGTCATTTTTCTTGAAGTCTAACACAGTTTGTTACTACTACTGGATGATGAGGAGATATTTCTCTTTAGTCAACCAAAGTAAATCCTCAGTTAATTGCCTCAGTGCAAATATGTGTTTAGCTCAGTTTGTTCTTGATTTGCCATAGTTGTCTTCACTGAATTTCATCAGCTGTTATCTTGCTAACAGCTTAATCTTCCTCTCCTGTAATTTTAAGTCAAAAGCAAAACTCTTATGGGAAATATAGCTGGAAAGGCTAGAATAGCCTATTCTAGATAGGATTAAAGCCCTTTTTTGGTGAAATAATCTATGGATCTAGCTCAAAATTGTGTACCTCTTCCTTCTTTCCTTCCTTCCTACCTGAAATTCTTGCCATGTTTTATCTTCTTCAACAGTTTAAATGCATTACCTTCAGGTCTTGTTGCTTTCCTCTTCATGTTTTTCTTTGGGTCACTAATACTATTTCACAGATCTGTTAACTTTAAGATACTCTAAAGAGACCATGCTTAAACTCTTTACCTCTTCCTATTTCCTCATTTCTGATTAAGAGCTTCATCTTTCTCCCACAGCTACAATTTCTTTAGCAGCCATTTATGAGGAACTTCTTAAACCTCTATAATAATCACTAAAAAACATTTACTGTTTTTTCCTGTTACTTGATTAATTTGACACATCCAAATGATTTCTGTATATTAAAAGTTCTGTTTTAACTTTGAGGATAATCTGTTTGTACTTCTGTTATCACAGTAAGAAATAAGATGTATGCCCTTTGGGAGAGAGAAAAGCAGTTTTTGGAAAGATGCTTGCACTTTGCTATCATGGCAAATGCTGATTTAAAGTTTAACTTCAAAAGATTGGGAACTATAAAAAAGAATAATTCTGATATACTTCTATCAGAAAGAGCATTTATGTCTTCTCTTGCCTATTTTTTTTTTCTTTTTTTGGTGGAGAAATCAGTAAATTTGGGGAGTTTCAAAGAAATAGATACTGATGTAGCAATAGATACTGAATGACAGTTAACTTGAGCCTATGAAAGCCGTTCGAGCTCAGTGGGGCTCTTCAGCAAATACAGTTCACAGCGGGATTCAAGCTATAAAACCAAGACAAATGTAGCAAGAACTTTTAAATGGTTCTTGTTGTTTTTGGTTCCATAATGCAATAGTAAAACACCATAAATGACACTCATGTAGTTTATTTCATGTCATTTAATGTGTTTGGATTAGAAGCTGTAAAAGAACTCAAGCATTTTTTGAGCTCAATCCCCAGAAAATAGGATAAGGCTCACTTAAGAAGTTTCTGTTTTTATAATGCTTTTTTATTTTGTATTTTATTGTTTTTGTTTTCCTTGCAGTGTTTGTGTAAGGTGAGAACATTTTGTTTGCACTTTGTTTTGAGAGGAAAATGTATACAAGAAGCAGGGGCCTTCAGTGATCGATCTTTTCACTGTTTTCTCATTAATATTAATGGCAACTATGTAGAAGTTGGAGGCAGAATAAAGCTTATATATTTGTGTATGATTAATAGTCATGTGACTAAATGACAAAACAAAAGTTCAGTTTTGGCAAAAAAGAAATCATTAATAGGAAACACAAAAAATGAAACCCTGAGTTTTGCAAACCTGAATAACTTAAATATGTTTCTCTGGCTGAACTAGGAGTGTAATTAAGCTAAACTAAATCATAGAGCAGCATTTGAGAGAGCAGATCAGACGATTACTAAAATGAAAAGGTATTTCATGATCCAGTTTTAGGTATTTTTTTTTAAAGTAGGATTAGAATTTATCGTAAGTTATTTAGTGTATAATTTCACATTTTAGAAAGCACACACAGCTTACAGTGAGGAAACTGTAAGTCAGGTTGTTGGGGAAAAGTATTGTATATGAAAGGTAAAAGACAAAATGTTAGTGGAAGTATAAAATGCAAGAAAGATTATTCAGAGTTGTGAAGGTGAGTTAAAAGGAGCTTCATCTTTTCCTAAGAAAATACAAGGATTGTGAAATCCTCTTCACCCCCACTGTGGGGGAGTGGGTACAGGCAGGCATGGTTGTAGTAGTCTAAGGAGAAAGCTTGTATAAAAATCTGAAAAGGTGTTCTTCATACTAGTGCTAACATGAGGTTAAGGATTAGGGAAGGGGTTATACTTTGTCTGTCTGTTCTGTCAAGATTTTTGTTCAGTGATAACATAGCTAAGTGTGCATCATGGGGAAATCCAGAAAGACTAGTAAAGCTGTATGACGGAAAGAATATTAGTGTCTTCCTCACTTCCAGCTTGTGTAAACAAAAAGGAAAAAAATAGAATATTAACATTTTGACTAGAGGTACTTTAACTCCATGTACTAATATTTTATTTTTGGTGTACATTAAAAATATGCTCAAACAGCAGAATGTCACAATGTTTCCATGCGTGGGTTTTGGCTTGTGAGGGTACAGTTTCTGCCAGGCTGTTCTTAAGAGACTTGTGCCATTTTGAACTAAAAACATTGCAAAGGACTCTCTTCTTACGAGCTATTTTTTGCCTCCAAAACCAAAAAAAGCCCCATATTCTAGGATGAGTTCCCAGACTGTAGCATACCTTTTATCTAATGCTCCACAAACTACCTGAAGATGGTGCATGCATGTTGTCCACAGACGGCAACCATGCAAGTGCCTGGCCCGGTGCCAGAACCAAGAGCTGCCCTGTCTGTTCGTGCTGGTGGATCTCAGGGTACTTCTGTGTGCTCAGGATGGCAGAGGCTCCCACAGAGTAACAGCTTGTTAGCTAGTGAAAGATGATGAAGTAGTCTGTAAAGGAAGCCACAGTTAGAGGGTCATGATGGACTACTCTGATCTTAATGCTGTAAAAAAGGGTTTAGCAGTTATGCTTAGGAAACCCATTTTGAATAGTTTTGTACAAATTAAAGCTCAAGGTTTGTCCTGAGGAGTTACAACTTGTCTGTGTGCCTGAAACTGTTAGGTAAACAGAGAAGGGAATCTTGAAGCAGACTTCCTAACGTTTCCTAAAGGAAACGTTTTACTTGAGACTATTATAATCTATAGGGGAAAACATCAAGAATGTAGAAATTGTTCTTCAAAATGGTCGCACTTGGCAGTTGTATACAATGGTGAAGGGAAGATTTGAAAACAATTGGAACATTTTGTAGTGATTAAACATATTACCAAAAAAATAGTTTTAGGCTGAGATCTGTAGCTGATGAAAATTCTAATACCTAGTTCTGTGTTACTGACGGAACTGGAAGAGAGCTGAAAAACTGGAAGAAATTCCTGGATCCAGTCTTTTACAAGGCATGAGCTCTGTCTTTTTTTTTTTTAATAATGAATATTTTTATAGTAGCTAAAGCCTTAGGACTCCTACTTGTCAAGGAAAGTGGAGTGCAGTGATAATATTTAACAATAATGGCTTAATGAATTTTGCAGTTTTGGTTTAATGCCTGATAATCTGCCAAGAAAGAGAAATGTAAGTTGTTAGTTTGATAGATAAACTTTATCTAATGTTACACTAATTCTTTTTTCTCTTTTTTGAACATATTACTTGAAAAAAAATTTAACTCATCTAGACCCCAAACTACAGCTAATGTTTAGAGGAAATGCCATACATAAACTGCTTGTATCATAAATACCAGTATAATTAGCATTTTCAAAGCATCAAGTATCTATAAAAATGAGACTTCTGAATTACTAAGTCATTTTTGAAAATAGATAGTCATTTAGGCCCAGTTGTTTAAAGGTAGTTAGGCATCGTTCCAGTCTTTGTTGGTGCTTAGATGGCTTAGATAGTAAACTTCGGATTTCAGAATTTATTTGAGACATAGATTTCTGAAGCTATTTTCAAGCATTTTGGTATATAGGATTCATACTCATAATTAAATAGTATATTTCTGAACACTTCATGTTTGGAGTGGCAGTTGTAGACTAATTATTTCAGTTATCGTAATGTTCAATATATTGTTAGCCTTTTCAAAACACAGAAACATAAAACAGAAGAGAGCTAAGATTTATGAATGACCTTACAATAAGCTAGTCAGAGTAGTACAAAAATAAATACTTATCTTTACCTGAAGTTTGTGAATGTATCAAGACCTCATCCTTATAGTAGAAATCTTGAGTTAAAATTTGAAATGGTACAGCAAACTCTATGGATGAAACCTGTGATTTCCAACATGGCATTTTTTTCTTGAGAGAATGCACATAACTATTTCATTGTCAATAAACTATTTTTCATCTTTTAAAACAGGATTCTAAGTAACTTTTGTAACTGACATCTTTTTTTTTTTTTAGAATATTTCTTCTCAGTTATGATGATTTGACATAATTAACATTTTATTAACCATGATGGCAACACAGACATTAAGTATAGACAACTATCAAGATGGACAACAGGTAAGTATGATTTTTCTTTCTCTATGAATTAATATAATTAGCAAGAGAAAGATGTAGTGACTTTTCTTTACTGTCTACTTTGACATTATTTAAGTTTCTCATGTTGGTTGTAAAAACAAGATCTTTAAAGTGACAAACTAACATCCTTTAATACTTGGACGCTTGTATTAAAGGCTAAGCTAGGCCTTGCATAACTTTGCTTAACTTTCAGAAAATGGTTAGACAAGGAGTTCTTCTTCGGAAGCCTCCCATCAGCTTCTTCTGAACCTGATTTGTCCTATGCTGTAATGTTCCTATTTTAAGGAAAGTCAAATGGTTATTCTTAATATTTTCTGAATGGACTTTTGTGCTCTTGTGCTTTCTGCATTCACAATGACTTTTAGGCAGTGACAGACATGTTGGTCTTAAGCAAGTGAAGTATAAACTTAGTTATCTAGAATTACATGGCAATGACTTCATTGGAGTTGCTGCAGTCATGCTGAAGACTGAAAACTGGTAAAATACTTCACTCTACCTCATTAAAAGTAGCAATAAAAATGTTGGTCAGTGATCTTTCATGCTTTTATTTCTGTTAAAAACAGCTAGAATAATGAAACACACTCAGGTATGTCTGGTCATGTTTCTTTTTTGTACAACAGGCAGTATATTGCAACAATTTGCATAACTGAATTAAATTACTGTTAACTGGAGACAAGTCATGCCCTGGCCTGTACTCTGAAGACCCATTTTTCTGTTGCTATGTGTCAGCCCTAAGCAGTAAGTAGAAGTACTTCTGTCAGCAGATGGCAACAGTGATGAACAGTGAGAAGAATAACAGCAATTATTTCCATCTCATAAACAGATGTTGATCAGAATGCAGTCTGGGTTTACTTATTTCTGTATGTTTGTTTACAGCTTTTACTGCAATTCTAACTTCTTGTTCTCTTCTCACCTAGGTTACATCTTTTACTTTATTCCCCCCAAAATACATGCCTTCCCCAGCATGTTGGTTAAAGTAATACTTGCTTTTGTAAAGAACTAGTTGGGAAGAGGGAGTTTTCTTTCCAGTTGTTTTGTATCTTAAGCTCTCGGTGATACAGATAGGCAGATGATTTTGGTGCCTGTTTCTTCTGTAGTTTGGAAATGCCCCACAAAAAAAGAGCTTGCAGTTACAAGGGAACTGTTTCTTTCTTCCAGTAAGATCTCCTCCACTTCAAATTCTGCAGATGTAAGGCTCAACATCTATAATCGCTTAGATGAGTCATCCCCTTTTATTTTGCTCCTCCTTCCTGTCATTAGCCAAGAAATGAGTTCACTAGTTACATTTTCTTGCAAGCACTCTGGCATAAAAATCATCTGTGCTTGCTGAAGAAGGTTTTTGCAAAGCAGGATGCTCTGTTGAGTAGGATATTTTGTCACTTATTTAGTTTCCTGTTTAGCTAGAAGGTGGCTTGACCCTGTCAGGTAATAAAGCACAAGCCTTTCAGTTCCCTCAGTCCCTTGCTGGGACAGTGTAAATTCTTTTTGCTTATGTTGTGTGGAAATAGATGAAATTCTGTCAGCATCAGATTCTCAGAAGGTTTTGGAGGCCAGCTCTTCTCTCGAGGAGTTGTTCCTGAGAGGTGACAGGATATATTTCATGGGAAAAGAGGGCAGATGAATGCCTTCTGTACACTGAGTTCATTTCTGAAGGTGTTGATTCTGAATGCATGGTGATCAGAACATGATCAAAACAAAACTTGTTAGGCTTAAAGTAGAAGAAGATTGCAGTGACTTGCTATCTTTGCATGGATGTAGCCAGTATTAAAAGGGGAGAAAACTAAGATTGTTTCTTCTGGTTGGTTTGTTTATTTGCTTTTTTGAAGGGAAGTTATGACTCTCAGGCGGTCAGATTCCTTAGGATACCTTTTAACCTAAAAGATTTTTAATTGGAAGTGATGGAAAATCCATTTGCCAAGCCTTAAAAGCACCTCCAAAGTATTCCCAGCCCCCTCATGCAATTTAGGATGTGCTAGGTAGAGGCTGTGGCTCTCTGGTGGTGTTCCAGTGCTGGCAGATTGTGTGATGGTGCTCTGAAATAGATCTGGTGGGAAAAAAATCTGGTTTTGTAGACAAACAGTTGAATCGAGTGCGCGTTGACATCTGGAGGGGTAGAGGGTAAACAGGAAAAAGTCAGAAGAAGGAAAACAAAAAAACTGTCCCTCAGAAGAGGAAAGAGGAGTGTTCAACTAGAGGCACTGCTAATGGAAAAATAATGTGAAACTTAAGCTGTTGTTGACTCCAGTATGATAAACAATATTAATGTGAGGTTTTCTTCAGTGCTATCAATGTGACTGTAGAAATACACAACCTTTAAGAAGTTTAATAGGACTGTGTATTCTTTTCAGTAATATTTTAAAAATAGGTATATTTTTAAAGTTTTTCAGAGGAATTACTGCTGTTTCTCTCTCCTTTTTTCCTACCTTAATACTGCAGTTCCTAATTGCTCTGCTTATTTGCAGACCACCAGTCCAGACTGATCGTTTTTCACTCTCATGCAGATTTATTGTTTTATACTGACATCTTTTACATGAGGTGATTAAATTTGTTGTGTATGAATATGTGAATTGCATTTAGATAAGCTGGCATACATGTGACTTACAAAAATACTTCTTAAAGGCAATTGCTTAGATTTTGTTTCCTCACAAATTGCACAAATGTTTTCATTAAATGAATTTGTAGATGTAGTTACTGTTGTTTCCTCCCATAGCAAGATTTCTAACTTGTTACCTCAATATGTAAATTTGAGTGCTAAAGCTCAGTAAAAATTACGTTCTTCATCACTGAAAGATTGAGAGAGATAGAGATGGAATATTTTGTTTTTTTGTAAGAAAGTGGATATTTTAATGGACAAGAAAAACTAGTTTCAGAATCTCTTTACTTCAGTATCACAATATAATGTACAGTAAGGAAGGAGAAAGAAAACTTGGAGTAGAAACTTTCCTTCGTGTTGTTTTCATCACAAAGGCTCTTTATGCAGGCATCTTCATAAAGTTTTTGGAGCAATATACTCTAGCCTATTACAAAAGCAGCCACTTGAGAGACAAAATATTTTAACATTCACTGATATCTGTCATTCACATTTTAAAGCTGTGTGTTGAAACTTGAAGTGACTTTTACCCATCAAAAAGTGTTAAAGATTTTTAATAGAGTTTTTTTGTTACTGCTTATGTTTTTTGTGCAACTGCGAAGTCATACCAACCTTCTGGCAATTTGGTAGCCCTTTGCTTTGCTGTTTACTTAGAAAACAGTACACTTATTTTTTACATCAAACATACAGATTTACTAATAACTTATCCTCCTTTTCCTACAGATGCAAGTAGTAACAGAATTAAAAACGGAACAAGATCCAAACTGCTCTGAAACTGATGCAGAAGGGGTGAGTCCTGCCCCTGTAGAATCTCAAACTCCAATGGATGCAGACAAGCAGGCCATTTACAGGTAGTAATGGACTTGTGTTTTGAAGTGTAGAGGATTTTTTTTTTGTTTGTTTGTTTTAATTGGATGATCTCTTGGTCATTTTTCTCAGTTTGCAGGGAAAGAATCAGATTAAATTAGTTTCTTTATCAGTCTTTGCCCAAGAAAAACTTCCCCTTGTTATAGGATTCGTTACACTTCAGCATAGTATCAAAGTTATTCTAAATATAGCCACATTTAAGGAGAGAGTGTAGTGTAGCAACTTATTCAGGCTATTGAACTATCATCACTATTTTTCATACTGTAGTTTTTATCTTAAATGTTGTGTTTAATTTTCATTGTAATTATCAGTCTTTACTCCTTTTTCTTTACGATTGAGAATCTGTTGCCCAGTAGTTAGCTCAAACTGGATTTAAATGTTGATGTAAAAAAATATTTTGAAATCTTCCAATGTTAAGCACTGTGCTGAGCAGTAAGTGCAGATTTGATGAGATTTCAGTATTCTTTCATTTTAATTGCTTTATAAAGTTGTAATTACTGCCAGTGAGCAGGTGAAAACTGAAGCAAAAAGACGTAGCACAAGTCTCAAATAAGTGGATAACAAAATCATAATTCTGCTCGGAGCCAGCCTAAATGATCGCATAGGAGGTCTCCGCATACACCATATCTACTATTCTCAGTTTTACCAATCCGTAAGGCATTTTGTGATATGTAAATAATACCGACATTGTAGAATAAGCGAATTTAATCAGATTTGATAACTTAAATCTAGATTCATCCCATCTGTAACTGTTAAACCCTATTTCTAATACACTGTATAATATATCTCTTGCTACTCAATTATAGTAAATAAAGAAGTATGCCATAGATTTATAGCTTGGGATTGTTCTATTTAAATATTTATTTTACTGCTTTACTTGTATCTAGATTGTACAATAAATGAAAAAACAAACTTTCATCATTTTCTGCTATAGCCAATTGTGTTACTTGCGGTCTTTTCCAAGACTTGTCTTTCTATTTCTTGCACAACTGACTGTTACCTTGGATGAGATAGATATTTAATTTTTCAGTGGTGTTTGTATAAGTGAAATACTCATACATTTTAACTCTTACTCTAGGCACCCACTATTTCCCTTGTTAGCGTTATTATTTGAAAAATGTGAACAATCTACACAAGGTTCAGAAGGCACAACTTCTGCTAGTTTTGATGTAGATATTGAAAATTTTGTAAGGAAGCAGGAGAAAGAAGGAAAGCCGTTTTTCTGTGAAGATCCAGAAACTGATAATCTGGTAAGTATAAACTGTTCATTTTATTTCTTAATGTTCACCCTTCTTCCTAATCTCTTTTCTCAGCTGGTGCTCATAGTTTCTGCACAGATATTTCTTCCTACAGGGGATTTTTTTATATATATATTAATGCTGAAAAACATTTTCTGAAGTTTATTCCAACCCCCCCTTTTTTTTGTCACCTTATGTAAACTCTTATTAGATCCTTCACAGTTGTTTCTTATATGGGCTTCTAGACTGGCTGAGATCAGTGTATAAGAAATAAGCAGAAATACATGCTCACCATAGCCAAATTGATCCTACAAATCAATTTTAAGGTGCCAAACATACTTTGTATGTTTACCAAAAAAATGTAATCAGTGGCAGTTATTGCAGCTGTTTGTTTGTTTAGGCTGGGTTCTAGTTAATATTAAAACAGAGAAAGTTAAAGAAGAGCTGTTAGGAGCTTGCGAACTCTTAAACATTAACGGATTTTTGGTCATATGCCGTTGTCTCCTTTAGACTTCCTGGGGTGAAGTTGTTAGTTAGGCTGTTGGGGTGAAGTTGTTAGTTAGGCTGTTAGTGTCTTACTTGAATCATGTCTCTAGAGTAAACATCTCTTTTGGCTTTCTTGTAGTGCTTGTTTCTGAACTGTCTACTGCTCTCCTCCTTTTAGAATCATGTGGCTACTAGATTTTATCATGTTCAAGAGTTTTCCGATTATAGGGGTCAAGTGTTGATCTACGGGATGGTGAGGTTTTCTTTTTTTCTTTTTGGTTTGTTGTTGTTTTGTCATGAATACCTGGCCTCTTAAGGGGATTGTGTAATAGAATGAGTCTGCATCTTAGAGCCTACCTCATAGGAGAACAGGCTACTTAACGTTTACATTCACAGACAAAAAATTGACAGGAGCTGTAAACATCAATCAGAAAAAATAATGTTTTTATAATGGGTATCTAGAAAGATTTAAGTGTGCAATTAATATCCTATGTGGAAGACTAAAGCAATGTACCTGGTATAAACCTTATTTTTGGTTAGAAGTTTTTATGAGAGAAATGTGAGATACTGCTTTGAATTGATGGAAGTGTTGCAGTGAACAGCATGTTAGGAGGGACGTGTACGGTTGCAAAAAAAGGGGGGGGGGGAGTAAATTTTGCCTGCTTTTGCAAGCAGACTGAATAGTCATTTTGCATAACTTGATTTCTTTCCAAGCACTTCATGACTGACTGTCAGTGTCCTGAGTTCTGGGAAGATAGTTTTGAAATACTGTCATGAAAAATAAAGCTGAAAGCGCCTTTGTGTGTTACTAGACCAGTGTGAGAGGAAAGAAGACAGAGGGGAGGACAGTATGTTGTAGAGTCAGGCAGGCTTTTACAACTCTAGCTGAAGAGGCTTAAAAAGTTACCTTCTCAACTACTTGTTATCTCTTTTTAGTTGAAGGTTACAGTGCTCGTGACTGAAATATCTTAATAGATTGTGTCAATGCTCTTAGTCTATGTAAATATGAAGTCAGGTTAGTTTAAATCCTCTTTATGGATGCATCAGGTTAATGTAACTTACTTTGCACTAGTCCACCTGCAGTAGTACTTCTGAAAAGTTCTTACATCTTCAGTGTGGAGCTGATGACTTGTATGTTGTCGTGAACCACTATAGGTGAATTTTCAATGGTTTTGCTTGTTTGTTTTGCAGAAGATTTTGCTCAAATTGGAAACATTTTGAGGATCGAATAAGCTTTTGAGATAGAAGGTGACCCAAAACAATGCACTTTAGAAAGATGGGAAAGCAGCTAAAGGAGGAGTCATAGGCTTTTAGATGCTTTGGAGTACCTTGTGCCTATTAAATGCATCTCTTCCCAGTACATAAAGATATACTCTCAATATTAATGTGATGATTTTCAGTTTATAAATGAAGAACAAGTGTTGTCGTGTTTGCCAAAGTTATAACCAGAACAGAACTTAAACCGCAGAATTTCAGTTTAGTATCTTAATCTGTAGATCTCCATGGAAAATTTTGATGCAGCCCACCTGACTAAGATTTACTGATTTTTACAATGACTTTGTTTTCCAGATAGAATGAAGTTGATATAAACACTAAAACAGTTGTATGGATAAACTCTGTAGCAAAATGACTTGTTACTGTAGGAAGGAAAAAATAGAATGTGAAAGAGAAAACAGTAAGGCAAAGGGAAATAAACCATACTTTCCCTCTTTAGTTACTACCCTAGTGTTAGAAGCAGTGGTGTGGGGTACTTTGTTTCTTTCCTTTGAAATGTCAGTGGAGTAGCACTTTGTTTGTGATATACTTCTAGCACAGTACAATGACTGTCTTTTAATTGTGAGCACAAATAAGTGCTTCAGAATGGCTATGAGGAGATGGTCCTGTTTCAGTACATGAAGAGCGTGGCTGTTCCATTAGGGTGCAGAAATCTTTGGAGGTTGATCTGCACTGGTGTCATCATTTTAGATACTTTTTGGACAGGAAAAAGTTCTTGCAAACTTTCAAAAATGTTTAATGAGGGAGAAGGGGATAAATGCTTTAGAGACACTAGTTTCTGAGGAAAACTGCTAATGAATGCAATTCATCATGGATGTCATGTTGCACATGGTACAAGATCTTGTGGGACCTTTGGTTGTTAAAGCAGTGAATTGTATACAGAATTCACTAAATAATGTATCAGTTTTGGGATCTTGTAGTTTGACCCAAATATCTAGAAAGTTGACTACCAGGTGTACACATAATTTTGGAATAGCTTCTTCCTTCATCCTTTTCACTCTGCAATATGTTTATTGATTTTTGCCACTGCTATTAGTGGCACCTTCTGAGGGCTACTTACATATCAGTTGTGAACTTAAAGACACTAATAACATTTCCTATGCTTCCCCCCCCCAAAGACTTTTGTGAATACATTCACCTCCAATTCTTTACTCAAAATAAAAAGTTTCACATAAAGTAGGTCTGCTGACTTGCTCAGCCTCAGGTTATTTTCTTCATTCATAATCTCTGAATTCAACACAGATGTACTGTTTTCCCTTATCTCTTTGTTCCCAATTTCTTTAGACAAGAATGTCTGGAGTCTAATAGTTGGAACCTAATAGTTCTGGTTCAGTGGCTGAGGGAAGGGCACTGAATGTTTGTCTCGACTTCAGCAAGTACTTTGACGCTGTCTCCTATAACATACTCATAGACAAACCGATGAAACACAGGCTAGATAAATGGTCAGTGATGCGGACTGAAGACCGGCTGAACTGCTGGGCTCGAAGGGTTATGATCAGCAATATGAAGTCCAGTTGAAGGCCAGTCACTAGTGGTGTATTCCAGAGGCTGATACTGAGGCTGATACTGTTGAACATATTCATTAATGACCTAGGTAATGGGACAGAGCACACCCTTAGCAAAGTTGCAGGCTGTACAAAATTGGTTGATACACCAGAGGGCTGTGATACCTTTTGGAGGGACCTCAACAAGCACAAAAAAAAGAGCTGTCAGGAATTGTGTGGAGTTCAACAAAGGGAAGTGCAAAGCCCTATACCTGGGGAGGAAGAACCCCATGTTCCAGTAAGGGTTGAGGGAGAACCATCTGGAAAGCAACCTGAGGGTTGTGTTCACATAATCCTTCTTCCTGGTTGACCTGTTTCTGGTTTTAGTGGTGACAAAGTCACTTGGTTTATCTGGTTCTTACAGTTGTTGATGGGCTGCACAAATCTGGCTGACTTTTCTTGGAATGGATGAAGTCTAGTGTTTCATGGCACAGCTATGGTAGGAGGTACCTAACTATGACAGCTGAGGTCATTGCTATCTTAAACTGGAACCACATTGCAAACTTAGCTTGTCCTTGGCATGGGGCTCCTGTTCTGTACTCATATTGTTAGCCATGCCTTTCTGTTACCAGATACCAAATGAAATCCGAGTGTGACTTCTCTGCCTGTCTTGGAGCCTGGGGGCTCTGAACAGCTGCCATGATGACAGGCTGCTCATTTTGTCAGGGGCAGCAAATAGAAGAGCCAAAGAGTTTCTTCAAGTTGAGGAACAGCTAGTCCATTCTTCAGGCTGTTCTTCTGTTTGAAATGTTAGTCCTCGCACAGAAAAGACTGTAGCTGGGTTTAACGGCAATTTTTTCTTCCTTGTGTCGTATAAATAAAATAAATGCATAAATTTTTACACACATTTAACAATCTCTGTTGTAGAGGAAGGATCCTAAAGATATGTTGTTCTTTTGTTACTTGTTTTCTTTTTTCTCTTTGTAACTCTAGTGTTAAATAAATCATGCATTTGAAGGGAGAAACTAGCAGATACCGCCAGTTAGAACAAGCTGGAAGGGTGGAGTGAGTAGGCTAGACAACTGCTTGCTCTCCACCCGTGCTCTTACCTGATTCTGGTGGAGTCAAGCAAATAAGGTGTAAGTGCTTGTTCCGAAGTAATCATTCAACTTAGAGCCAGAGCTAAGCTGAGATGAATCAAGCGTTTTAGTACTATAAAAAGCAACACTGAAGTCCTATCAGAACAAATGTCACAAGGCTGCCTAATGTAAGGAGATTGGCCACTTATTCAGCTCGGATTTCTTCTTTTTACTTTGTGTGTGTGTGTATGGGGGGGGATTCCTTGTAGATCTCAACTACTCTGGCTAGTTTATGTGATGAAACTGAAGCTGGTGGCTCCAAGACAGAAGAATGCCAGTTCAGTGTCTCCGCCAGTCTTAACTGGCTCCATGCCGCATGTAGACTAATTCACTAGATACCAGAAATTCTGAATTGTTATGGTTACGGATTGCAGGGGCTTTTATAGATGAATGTTAGTATCCTGGCAGTGTTTCACACTGCGTAGTCACTTAAAGTGCATTGAATATCCCCCCCCCTAAAAGAGTTTGTTTTGCATCCAAAGGAGCACAAGATGTTCATCTGGGAGGCAGAAGACATTAGGTCAGCTTGGCCCGAAAGGAAGGTCATTAAAACCTGTGTTAGGTTGTGGTAACCTGAGCAGCTCTTAGCAAGCTACAGTCTAGATTACCTCTTGTTACTTTGATATTATGATAGCTGTTCCATTTTAAATTAATTGGTGGTTTTCTTCCTTAATAGTATAAAGTATTTCAGCACTAGGAAATACAGTGAGAATCCACTGGAAATTGTATTTTAAGGTCTTGGTCCATACATGGTTAAGCCTGGCCTGCAAATAGGATTTCAGTCCCTTTTGATTATCCTTATGGAGGGATTCAGTTCTTTCAAGTTACAAAATCAACAGATTGAGTTGGTGATCTTGAAACCGTATGGCAAAGGGCATACCCTTTGGCCCTTGTTGACCCAAATGATCAACATAGAAATAGTGTCACTCGATCACTTTTGCAGTGTCTTACCCTAGTCTGACTTTGACGTGCATCATCAATATAGAGAGTTTGCAGTGAGATGAATGGGAGCATTGCCATTAATATTGATGGCTTCTGGATTGTGTCAAGGAAGTGCTATTAGGGCTCAGTGTTTTTAGAAGGGCAAGAATTCCTTAAAATAGATTATAAGAATTTGGAAAGAGAGACAAAATTGGTACTTCCATATGCAAGGTTTCTTCCTGACTTGAATTTTTCAGGTATTTTGTTTGTGACATGGCAGGTGCTAACACTTTTATTTTATTTTTGTACAGCTGTTGCTGTGTTCCTATTTATTTGTTACGTGTGCTTTCATGTGATTAAACAGAGATGGTTTGGCCTTAGCAGTACTGATGAGGTGTACTGTACTCTGTGACCTTTGTTCATCATAAAGGGTGAAAAGAAGGATGAGGCATCCTGGTTTAAGGATTTGTCTGAAAAAAACTTCTTTTTTTTTCAAGCTTGTATTCAAAACCGCAGCATTAAAAAATAAATAAATAAATAATGAAACTCAGATCTGCGTTATAGTTTCTCTGAGGCTGAGTGAGGTTTCAGTTGTTTTCCTTTATTGAAGAAGTATATGAGATATTTCTTTTCAAGGAAGAGCATATCACAGGAAAATGCAAAGTTGAGTTTTGTGATTGATTTATGATTAGTTTTGATGTGAATTAAATTTTCACTTTTTGTGTCAACCATCAATGTGAAACTAAAGCTAAACTGAAGAAGAGACTTTTTTTTTTTTCCCCAAACGAACATTGATAAATAAATGATATAAATATGGGTAATGATTTAAGGAAAAAAAAAAGTCTGACTAAACAAAACTAATTCATCACTAATATAGTCAAATATTGTGTGCCCAAAGGTATATTATTTGTTACCTAAGGCTTGGTCCAGCAAAGAGTGGATGGGAGAGGCTAAAGAACTTCTTAAGCATTCACTAATGCATGTACTCTGTGTTGGTCTGCCACATGTAAAGGATTTTATAATTAAGTGTTTTGGTCTCTGAACCTCTTCAGCTATTGAGGCATTACAGGATAATCATTAGTAACTACAAAAGAAACATAGGTGACCCTTTTTGTTTGTTAAATCTGGTTAAATTTGCATAGTTTGTTAACTCATTTATGTTTAAGGGCAATTTTAAAGGTATGCACTGGAGAGGGCTGTTGTAGAAGATTGTCATCTTATATACCTCAGTAATGGGCCATTACACTTCTTAATCCACAGGCTTTTGGTATTAAAAGCTCCTAAGAATTACTAGGTTTTAATTTGGAATAACTGCCTCGAGCATATAGCTCAAGTTTTTCTGCAAATGTGCTTTTAAAGGTTTGGTCTTTTACGCTATTAGAAGGGCTCAAATTTCCTCTTTTTTGTTATTTTTTGTGTGGAAGTCTCTTGTTTGTTTTAACATGCAGTTTTCTAGACTGAGTGATTGTCATGCAACTGGAAAACCTCTTGCAAAAAAACCCATGAAAATATCTGTGGTAATGAACGCTAAATTGAAAAGCTCTCATGAGGAGAAGGGAGTCCACCCAGAAGTTTGCCAGCCTTCATCTCCTTAAGATACCCTGAATAAAAACTGCTGCAGCTCCCAGTTGGCTTCTTTAGTTAGAAGCAGTCAGCAGGTGATGTAGTAAGGTCTTATTTCTGGTCACTGGATTCAGTGCTCTGGCCAGGTAAACAACTCTCTGTATGTGACAAATCCTTCCAAATAACGGTAAAATGAAGCTATGCACTACGTTTTAAAATATCCATTCAGTTTCATAAAACTGAAAGATATTTTTCTTGGAGATCTAGAAGAGGAAGTAGATGTTGGGGCTGACACACTGGATAAAAATAAAATCCGTAGTTATTTTGCCAGTCTCTTGCGTGCATATTTGAATGTCCTGAATTTACTACTACACCATCAAAATTGACACCATCTGGATTTAGTTTTAGCTTTTGATCTTCTGCCATGACCCTTACTATCACCTCTGCTATTTTTACGCAGTATGTAATACCACTAGCTATCGCAGCCTACAAGTCTTTTTCTCACAGTGAGCAGATAAGGATTCTCATCGTCTACATGTCTCATACTTCATTTTTTGTTTAACTGAGGATTTGTGAAAAACTGTTTAGTTACTACAAGCATTGCTGAACAAGACGACAGACTTTTGAACCTCTTCGTTCTAATTTTATACAAAAATAAATGCTAGAGGGGTTTTGTTATGGAGAAAATGACAAGATGTTTCCTGTATTGTTCCCCCTCAGCCCAGCAATCTGTGTGACAAGCTTAGCCTATGTCACAGAAGGTTCTTCTCGGAGTGTGTCAGGTTCATCTGTACACTGTCAGTTTTCTTGGTTCAGGGTGTAACATGGAACTGAACTTTATGTTTCTGACCTGTAGCTCAAGACAACTACTGCTTACCAAGCCTGTTCCAACCATGTCTTTTAAATAGTATATCTGGATGGGACTATTTCCCTTCCCTTCTAGTCGTGTGGTACATGGCCATGAGTTATATGACAGTGATAAAAAGTCAAATGGCTGTGTGGTCTCATTCTGCTCTCAATGCCCACCTCGATGGTGTTCAGACTTTCTAATGCATCAAATGTGACAGGGTCAAAAATTATATTTTACTTGTTTTGTTTCTTCTGTTTTGTACTTAAGCCGTGGAACAGTACAGGTTTTATATGTAAATGTATTCCTTTCGCATTTCAGAAACATATGATCAGTGCTCTAATAAGCAGTCTGCAGTTAAAAACTCTGCTTAGATTGGGTGGTCTTTGTTACCGGAAAGTAGTGCTTGCTTAAATCTCACATTAAATATTTTTTGAAATTAACAACTATTTTCATTTTGTTCCTATTGTCTCCCTAGATGGTAAAAGCAATCCAAGTTCTACGTATCCATCTGCTTGAGCTAGAAAAGGTTAATGAACTCTGCAAGGATTTCTGTAGTCGCTACATTGCCTGCCTGAAGACAAAAATGAATAGTGAAACTCTATTAAGTGGAGAGCCCGGAAGTCCTTATTCGCCTGTGCAATCTCAGGTATGTTTCAAACAGTTAGGTGGATTTTGCTTAAATTTCCTGAGGAAGTTATAAATACACTTATGTTGCTCTTAGCTTGCAAGTGGAATTTCTGCCATTTCTCTAACTTTATCAAATCTGTTAACATTAGAAAGAGCTGCAGTTGTGTATGTATGTGTATGTGTGTGTGTGTGTACATGCGCCCGTGTGTGCCACTGTGTGGTGAGCAAATTTGTTGCAATGCTTAAAGGATCACTTTTGTAATTGGCACCCAGTGCCTATTAGACATCCAGTCCTATAGAATGGTCCTGACATGCAGAAGTGTTTGCTACATGTTCTTCTCGGTCTTGTGACTTAAATTTCACTATCTGCAATCATTACTGAAGTTTTGATATCTGCAAATGTGGAAAGGAGAGTTTGAAGTGAGGCAAAAGTAACTTTTAAAAGATGTTTTTGTATGGCTGTAATAACCTTACTCCTGTAGAGTCAGGAAGAACTGGATTTTGTGTGTGGAAAAAGTAGAAATTATTCATACATATTAAGGCATGTGTAAGAGTTTGCATGGTCGGGGCGAGTAAGAGCTTTCCTGAGTTGAATAAAATATTAAACACCTTCAATACATACTACATTATTCTAAAGTTGAAAGATGTTAGGATAATAACTGAAATTCTAAAGTTTTGATGCTTGTAATAAAAGCATCAAGGGTCCATTTCATCTGTCCTTTTTCCCCTGTGTGTTTGGAAACTGCTTTTTTCTTAGTATTCATATACCTAGAATCATTTCCCTCTTAAAACTTCTCCAGATAATTTTATGTCTTTTCTAACAGTTGCTTTCATTAGGATTTTCAAAGATACTGATTGGTGGTAATGAGAAAGTTAATGTAGGTAATGATGAACCTCTAATGAAGTCTATTTCTCTTTGAAGTTAATCCTGTGTGTAAGCCCCCAACATGGTTTTAGAGCCGAAATTACAAAAGCATGCTTTATCTCCTTTTTTTTTTTGGAAAAAAAAAAGGCAGCAACTAATTGTTTTATTTTTCTAGCAAATTCCAAGTGCCATTGCAGGCACACTCAGTCCCCAAGGGATTATGGTGCCAGCATCAGCATTGCAGCAGGGAAATGTAACTATGGCAACAGTAGCAGGTATGACACAGTAAAGAAAAACTGGCACCTTGCTCTTCATTTTGATTTCTTTTCTGGTTGTTACAGAAGATACACAATTACTTTTTTAAATGGTTTTTTTAACTCTAATAATGTACGAAAAGTTGTTGTTATTATATAGTCTAGTGCCTTACTGGTTTCTGAATGTTAGTTTAATTTCCGTGTATATCAAGTGCATATATGTGAGTGGAAATTAGAGTTTAAATTATTAATACAATATTAATATAACTTTAAGAGAAATTCCTGTGCAAACTACTATTGTTAAAAGTAATTTCAGAGACTGAGGTATTTTTCAAAAACAAAAATCTATTTGACAAAGACATGCATTAGTTAAAATACTGAACTTATTAGCCTTTTCCTGCTTTACGCAATTTAGAACTGTACCTAGAAGCCTGAAATCCTTGAGGTCTAGGTTTTGCTCCTTTTGAATGGAAATGGCATTTGAACTGGAAAGTTGTATCTTGCTTCTAAGCAAGGTTTAAAAACCCCAAAACTTAAGTACAAATGCAGGAGAGCAATCCAGTCCTCTCCTACAGTGTAATATTTCAGAGAACTTATCCTAAAAGACAGTTCCTACTTTGTGGCTTTGTGCCCAGGACTTCCTATGCATTCACCAACATGCTGTCATCTTAGCTGACCTGAACATCCAGGTGTTACCAGCTGACTGTCCCAACCACTCGGCACAGATAAATGGCTTTTCAGCATAGAGTCTTGTTAGCTGAAGAGTAGCCTAGCTGCAGCAAACTTGATAGCCTAATGGTCATGGCATTTTCCTTTGAAAACAGAGAAGGTTGATTTGAATTCAGATCTCTTATTTCCTGAGCGAGTATTTTAATTGATAGACTGCTAAAGTTGATGTTACTCCCACTCTGTCTTTTCAAAGACAGGAGAGAGCAAAATGGAGATATCTAAACGGAACAAATTAAATTTTAGTTTTGTGATTGCTGTAAGTCAATCTGAATGCTGGCTGAAGCTGAAAGGGGTCATTCTTCCATCTACCTACCATTGGCCCTTCTATCCTGACGCTCCTTTGTGTGGGCACTAGCATTTCTGTAGCGGCTCAGTGAGTGACTGAGAACTATATGGCCAAAACCGTGTCTATTTTTGCTAGGTCACCACACAGCTGCACAGTTGCAAGTGCCAGCACTAGCAAGATGCAGGTGGGAAGAAGGGAAGGACTGCCTATTCTAGCATTAGCCTGCACTTAGATCAGCATAAAATTATGACCAAATCACAGCATTAGGCATCCATGTCTAGAAAGTGTTTTGGGTGCTGTGAATCACAGTCTTTGAAGTTTGTCTAGTTAGACACTTCAACTTCAGAATTGCAAAGACAACTCTTCTTTCAGTATTTGCTATTAGCTCACTTCAGCATCTTCCGTTGAACATGATGAGTGTTGTGGGGCTTTTTGGTCAGTGTCAACTGACCCCAACCCCATCCCTTAATTCATTGACTTTCTTTGTAAGGAACATTATTGTCTAACTTGGATTTGTAAATTCTACTTTTTGGGGGCTCAGGTGCCTAATTATCAGTCACTGCAGTGCAAATATTTTGACACTAAAGAATTCAAAGTCATTAGAAGCATTAGATTTAACATATCTAAAATATAAGGAAATACAATCAAATTTAGCATATGTTTTTGTAGATGGATAAATTTCAATGTAACAAAGAACACATCTTGCATGTCTACTAGAAAAAAATAATTGATATATTATCAAAATTGTAATATTGCCTGCAGTGATATGTTTATTTAAAGAGAATGAATATTTGAAGTGCTTTTTCTTATCTGTAATCATTTTGTTGTGTTTTTTTGTTTGTTTGAAGGGGGGACAGTGTACCAGCCTGTCACTGTGGTCACTCCACAAGGCCAAGTGGTGACACAAGCACTGTCACCTGGGACTATTAGGATCCAGAATTCTCAGGTTTGTTTCATCAGCTTTATAGAAAAGTGTCCTGAGCTCAAATATCTCTCATTGTTTTTTTTTAAGAGTTTTGGTTTAAATGTGACACACTGACACAATAAGCTTTGTGCAGAAGTGCATAGTAACTAATGTAAAATTAGTGCAAGCACTGCAATAGGAATTATAAGTTTTATGACATGGTATAAGGCCCCAGAGAGATCTCCATTGACGTAACAGATTGTCATAGTTCCTAGCTGTTTACCTCTTTTTTTTTTTTTTTTTCTTGATGTCAAAAAAGTGTTTAAAAGTGTTTGTACATGAGTAATTAAAAACCAGATACCTTATACTGGCTAAATAGTGAACATTTTTTCAGTGATTAAGGCCTTTCTCGCTGGTGAGCTAGGTTTATGGCAGTGTGGATTCATTATAGTGTAACATGAAGCCACTGATGGTTTTAGAAGTTGGACTTTTTGTCACAAAGGTTGTGGCCAGTACTGTGAAATATATGTAGCTTTGAATTTTTGTGTCTTGAAGTATTCTACCATAAGATTTTCAATATATTGAGTTGAGACTATGAGAGACCTTCACATAGTGCTCATCAAAGCATATCCTAAGAAGCAGGGGCTGGCACTCTTTTGGGGAAGGTTCTTTAGAGTTGGATCAGGACAGCCCAGATTAAAAAATAAGGAGAAGGAAGCATGAAAATGAGACAATCTGAAGCTATGGAAAACCTTGCAAACTTTCTCTTAGAGCAGAAAGCAATAAATAAAATCTTTTAGGAACCTGGAGCCAATTAAAAATGTGAATCAGGAGGTATCACCCCCATACTATAAAAAGATCTACTGGTAATCACTGAGTGCCTCTCTTTTCTTCTTCTTTCTCCCTTCCCAATCCCCCCAAAGTGTTCTTAGAGTATTCTTACCTTCTTCTTACTGGCATGTATCTACTTGTCCACGTTCTGCCTTACAACACGTGCACTCCTACCCTTAGATATCTTTTGGAAGGAAATATGAACAATTAATCTCCTAGACTGAAGTGTTCTTGAAGAAAAATGATTTTTATCCTTCTGATAAGGGGGAAAAATAAGATACTATGTGGAAAATACTATCTATTGATATATAGTGAAGGGGAAGTTGTTTTTATTTATAAGCTGTCTGTGGCTTCTCTTGATGTTAATAGGAATCTCTAAACCCACCTATACCTAGGTTTGGGCCTGTATTCTTTGTCAGCTATGGGAAATCCCTCTTCAAATTCTTATTTCAGTGTTTTAGAATACTGTAGCAGTAGGAAGGAAATACTAAGGGAGAGCTGTTGAAAGTTCATTACAACCCCTCCATATTATAAACAGTCTGTTTATGATGCAAGATTTTACATTGGAAAGAAAAATATGTTCCAAATATATATGTATGTGTATATAAAAACACACATGCGTGTGCACACACTCCTAGCTCAGAAATTACTTTAAAACTTGTTTTATAAATGGCATAGACATGATTAGCTTGAAGAAACTGTTCTTTGTTTAAAAAAATTGAAGTTAAAATTGATGGAGTATCTCATAGGCAATTTGTGTATTATTTCTTACTAATTTTGCCTAAATACTGAAGAACATATCTACTGATGTTCACAGGTGGTCTTTCTTTTACTTTTCCTACCTGTGTGCAAAGTATTTGGTGAACCTGTAAGAAATGAAAAAGGAAACAGAAGTGAGAGAGAAATATAAACCTCTAGAGAAATAGTAACAATGTTGTAAACTGAATCAAGAATTCTGCAGTCGCCTGAACCTTTTCCCCTTGATAGACCTCTGCATGTACCTTCTTGCTCTTTGAGAATTTAGATGCATTTATTTAACTGGACCTTGTACATCTTTGAGATTGTAGCACAATAGTTAATTTTACTAACTAAAATTAGTTACAATTAAGAAACAAAAGTTACGATTAAGGACTTTAATTTCCATACTTGCTTATATCTGCACGTAGTCAGTATATCAGGTTGCCAATTCACATTGCATTTTACACTTAACTTCAGCATGTGCAAATGACTACATAGGGTGACAAGTCTGTCATATTTACAATGTAGCATAGAGCAGTACACAGGCTTATTAGCCTGAAGTCTAGTATGTAGGTGGATTTTTTTCTAAATTATAGTAAATCACAAGATCACATAAACAGCCTGACAAGAGCTGCAATTCTTAAAACAGAAAAGTTGCATAAAATGTGAAAACTACAGAAATCTGATACAGCATTTCCACTGGATAAGGACACTTTGGAATGATACTGCAAGAAAGCTGCTATTGCAAGCTTTCCCTAGCAAATGAAGTATCTTTTTATAACCAGTGTTCCTGAAGCTTAGTTTCTTTTCATTCCTTCTATAATTGAGTTATTCATATATTAATACAAAGTACTGCTATTTTTGTTTTAACTTCTTTATTTCTTCTCAATTTATATTTGCAGCTTCAGTTGCAATTAAACCAAGATCTAGGCATCTTGCATCAAGATGATGGCTCGTCAAAAAACAAAAGAGGAGTTCTTCCCAAGCACGCTACAAATGTGATGAGATCTTGGCTTTTTCAGCACATAGGGGTAAGGACTGAAGATGATCAGGAGTCACAGGGTTTCATATAACTTTTCATGTGATCTTTTATGATTTTCTTCATGAAGAAGGTAAATTTATTTTACAGTTTTTTGTGTAATCCCAGTTCAGTTATTCTCAAAATCATTCAGAGTCGTTCCACAGAGTCTAATCAGTTTATTATTTTAATAAATATATTACATTTGCACCCCATGCTTTCAATAAACATTGTTAAAAGAGTTTGTTCTTATTTTCAGTGTTTTGAGAAGCAGTGCTCTCTACACCTTACTTTATTGCACAGTGAAAATTAGTTCCATGTATATAAGTATGTACATATAAATATGTATACATCTTTTGTGGAAGAGAACTTCAGATTTTGGGAGATAATTCCCCTTTCAACAATTCTTTTGACATAGTGCCAGTTGTGTTCTTACCTACTTGTGCTTACAACAGAATGTCTTTCCTTCATAAAAATATTTGTCCTTGAAGGATAAATAGGTCTTTTTAAGTTATATTATAGTGTATAGTTGGTGATTATTTTCTGTCTTTAGCAATTGATTTTACAGTAGATAAATGATACAGGAAAACTGTACGCACATCTCTGTTACATGCACTCTTTTCATCCATTTGTTTCAGGGTAGCTTTATTTAACTAGAAGAGGTTTGTCAGTACTCTCATGTGACATTGCCTTTAGACAGCATAACTAATCAGATCTTATCACATGCTGTGTTGCCGATAGGTCACGCTGTTTAATACTGTCAGCAATGAGAAGCTTTTTCTTCTGAAATTGACATCAGCAATTTAATGGTATCGTATACACTTTCAAGGGTAAAACCAATTTGTTTAGTAAATACTCTTTGTTAATTTATCTTATCTGTAAAAGTTTGTGAGATTTCTTCAGTTTGTTATTCACGAGTCAGATGGCCTTAGTCTAGCAGCTTCAATCAGCTGCAAGAAAGGAGTTCTTATTTTTGATGAGGAGATGAAATGGAAGCTTACACCTTTTTTATTTGCGTTTTGTCCTGTTTAGCATCCTTATCCAACAGAGGATGAGAAGAAACAGATTGCAGCACAAACAAATTTGACACTACTCCAGGTTAACAACTGGTAAGACCAGAAATGTCTGTTACTGTCTCCACATGCTTGCAGCACACAGAAATAGTCAAGAATATAACTTGGACATCTGGAGTCGAACTTACTGTACCTAGTACATGCATGTTATTCTTATAATACACAAGCCATATTAATACTTGTGCCGTTTAAATTCAATAATGACTCAGTAAAACTTTGCAACACTAAAGAGTTTAATTTTTTTCTATAGCTGAAGGGATGGAAACGCTTCAGGTTTTTTTGCATATAAAGAGATTCAGGTTAAGAGGATTTAGTCACCTGTGTAAAGGCTCTGAAAAATGTGCACTAGTAATCATGGTTGCAAAGATTTAAAAGTTACTGCCAACAGGTATTCCTTCTTCCCTTCTGTGAAAGGGTGCTATCCCCTGAGCAGTGATGTCCAGATGGAATGCCTCAGTGCCTCCACTGCTCGCTCGTTTTATGGGCTGACATCTTTTAATATGTCTTATTTTCACTAGAGATATAAGACGCCTATCCCTGAAGAGGAGGAGCAGGGGTGCCAACATGCATCCTATTCTGCTCAGGGTATTGATTCCTAAAATTGTTGCAGCTAAGTCCAACAGGACTCTTCCTCAGATTTCAAAGATGATGCTGGCTACATGACTGCAATGGGGTTCATTGAGGAAATACTTGAGATAGTGGCAGTGCACAAACTCCAGAAGTGGAGCAATATAACTATGTCTACATAGCATGGTGATAAGAGAGCTCTTTGGTACTGGGAGTTGACTAAGTCTCTGCAGAGCATTGTATTACACTGCATGGACCTACCAGCTCCACTCTGCTGCTTTCCACTGCAGGTAAAGTTGGGTCCTCAACATGTTTTGGCAGATTTTGCAGGGAATGCTATCCACAGTCACAAGACAACTTCTACTTCCTGCAACAGCTAGCTACAGTGAAATTGATTCAGTTAATTGCTGGTAGCCAAGTGAGATGTGGGTTAAATGTTTTCCTGTTCAGTAGTTGAAAAGGGAAGGACAGCAGTTAGCAGTCAGTAAACTAGTTGAGATCAAGGAGTGAAAAGGAATTGGGAAAGATCTGAAAAACGTGTTTGATATGGTCTCTTGGATCAGGAAATAGGCCTGGCAAAGCCAGGGAGCCAGTAGAGTAAGTCATACAGGAGCTTAGCAGATTAAATTAAACCAAACCAAACAAGTTGTTAAGGAAAGAGCTAGATTTTAGGTGATCCCTTGTAAGAGGAGTCTCAGCTTTTTTGCATTGTGCTGTCAGCAAGTTTTCTGGTGATTAGTTTTTAATAAGGTCCTGAAATGTGCATCTGTCATGTTGTTTGCAGAATTTCTTCCGGGGGGAGGGCGGGAGAAAGGCTGCTAGCAGCAAGACAAAAGGCCTACTTTCTTAGCTAGTTTGACAATATCAAAGGATGCCCGTGTTTCGGGAGCATTTTATTATGTTAAAAAATATCAAGCCCTACCTGGTAGGGAGAAGTGACATTTTGCAATTTCGATATTTCTGATTTAGTATATTTTTCACTATATACTTGTGAAGCTGAGAGAGAGTACATTTAAAGTTATCTTGTCGTAAGTATTTCTTATCTTTGATTGTGTTTAGGTTTATCAATGCTAGAAGGCGAATTCTTCAGCCAATGCTGGATTCCAGTTGTTCTGAAACTCCAAAAACAAAGAAGAAAACAGCTCAGAACAGACCAGTTCAGAGGTTCTGGCCTGACTCCATTGCTTCTGGAGTTGCTCAGCAGCAATCTAATGAGCTTACAATGTCAGATGGTAAGGAGAGCTAGCTAGAAAACAGATCATAAAGTTAATTCCTCTGCAACATGGAATTTGAGTGTTTGATATGTTTGTTTGTTGGGAGGCGACTTCTTGGTATTTCTGCATGGCTGTTTTTAATTGGAAAAACAACAGAAATATGGGGGGGTGGGGTTTATCATCCTTAAAATTGTTTCTATGCTTGGGGGGGGGGAGGATATTTTATTGGAAATTATGTTGAGAAACTTGCTTTTATTTCAAAAGTTACAAAATGATGTAACAAAAGTTAGATGTGCAACTACATTCTCTCACAATGTGGATATACGTCAGTATTATTCTGTTTGATTAGCAATATTGGACTGTACTTCCATCTTTGTGATTCTCCATCCTGTTCACATTCCTTTCAGTATTGCTAGAGGGGCTGAGCATTTGCAATTCTATACATGCCTCATGTGTTTCAAGTTGAGCACTGAGATGCAGGGAAGTACAATAGAGCTTCCAAAGATTTTAATTGAAGTAACTTTGTTAGCAACAGATCAAACTAAAATATTTCTCTTTCTTAAATTGAATCTAACTGCTTTAATCTCAGGACCATCCTTTTTCTTTCCTGCAGCCTGCTGCTTTATTACAAACTAGAAACAATTGCAAACTTGTAGCAGCTTTTCCCTCAGCCTCTGCTGGATCTGACAACAACTTTATTCATTTAAGACATCTTGAACGTCTCTGAACACTCATTTTTCTGCAATAAATTAAGCTGCAATACTCTGCAAAAACTATCTTGCAATGACTTGAGCAGAGAAGTGTTACAATGAGTGTCCATAGCACAGCTAAGTTTAAGGTTTTGAGCCAGCTTTAATTCTGAGACATCCTAATATTTAAGTGCTTAACAACCTAAATAATGCAGCTTTTATTTAATGCAATTCCTTAGGTTTTCTTCCTATGGATTAGAAACAACCTGTGTTATATATAACTCTGTATTACTTAAAAATAGTAAACCAAGAAAGATGCTAAAGTGTTATGATTATGCTTCTCCAGGTGCTGTTGTAACAATTACAGCTCCAGTCAACATGAATGTAGACAGTCTCCAGTCTCTGTCATCCGATGGTGCTACTTTGGCTGTTCAGCAGGTTATGATGGCAGGGCAAAGTGAGGATGAGTCTGTAGACAGCGGTGAAGATGATGGAGGAGATCTCTCAACGACAAATATCAGTGGGCTGGTCTTGGATAACAGCGATTCTCTGCAGTAGGAATCAAGACAGAGTGACAAAATGCTTAGGAAAAAGAACTGACTGACTGTTTTTATAGTTTGCACAGCAAACATTTTACACAAGTTTTATTTCTAATATGTTTTATATGTAGATATAGAAGGGTGCACTTTTTTGTATTTCATAGTAAGCTTAAAGAGTGTTTTTGCAGGTGCAGCAACTTCTTTCAAATGTGTTTTTTTCATTTCATTTTCTTATTTCAGAAAATTGTATCTAGTAATATAAAGAACCACATAAGCACCCTTTTGTTCTCTGAGGAATTGGAAGTGCTGCAATTTCTGAAGAATTATGCAGTTTCAGTAAGTGCTGTTATTTAACACAGCTCTTGATGGGCAGATGATGTAAATTTAAAGCATGTGACACTAGTGTGTGGAACTTGATCATTAAGTTAGATGCATATATTTGAAAGATGCTTCTGCACCTTAAAAACTGCTAGTCTGAGGTGGACAGCAACACACAAAAAGAAAATGGTGATGTGTGATTCAGTAGCGAATGTATGGCAATTTAAATAAGTTTAGTTTCTCTCATAGTCAGTGAGCCTGTTTATCATTTGCTATAAAAACTCCTATTTTTACCTTGCCGGGATTATTGGATAAAAAATATTTTTATAAATTCAATAGGAATTGGGATGACGACTGTATTAAGCAGGAGAAAAACAAATTTCCAGAGGGGAAAAATGAATGTTTAGTATTCCTATTTGGAAGGTCTGAAAACTGACCGAATTTAATAAACAAGACTACAGTAGCATTCTATGATTCTCAGCTATCCCATAGTGGTATAGTATATTTGATAATAGCATAAGAACAGCCCACTGTTTGATGGGATTTTGATATTGTCAAACTTTGATTTATATTAAGTGTAAACTAGTATTCAAATAACATTAACGCTGTATCTAAACTTGTATCTGAAGATGTTTGCAAAATGAGTATTCAGGTAAGTAAATTCAAACACCCACAACACTTCCAGCTATTAGAGAAGTTTAACAGTTTATAGTTTGATTCTAAAAAATGAAAAGTTGCCTATTATATGGTGATGAGTTTTGCTATCTTTTTGCTATTTTATTGCATTTGAAATATTTTTTCCCCCAGTACAAAAAGAAATAATTTATGGATTTATATAAAGTTTTCTCAAAGCTGAAGGTCACTACGAGAATATACAGCAGGCTTATTAGAGTAGGAGATCCTTGTGTGTCCTTTAAAAACTGAGATCTTGTGATGAAAGCACATTTTTTTTTTGTTGTATGTGTGGTAATAGACCATTTCTTTTTTTTTCCCAAAGTTTGGAATCTGTGTCTGTCTACCCGTGAACACTTGCTTTTGGAACTTTGAATTTCCTGTTATTAAGTATAAGTAACAGACTCCAAGAGTCTCATGGTATGATCAAGGTCCTCTTTTCTTCCCAGTCCATTTGTCCCTCTCTAGGTTTAGATCAAAGACAGAAATTTCTTCTGATTTAGACCAAATCTAGTTGCATTTCTAAAATGACAGGGAAAAGGACAGGGGAAAGCTTTTAGAATCTTAGACGTTGTATTTGAACAAAGCCCTTTACCAAATGCAAAGATTGAATACTTAATTTTTGCTTCACAAAATGCTCGGGCACATGCTTAGATCTCATTGATTTCAATAGGATTAAAGCATGTATTTTTTTGACATGCTGAAGTGCTTGGAAGTAGATCTTTAAAGACTGTTTCACAAGGCAATTTTAAGTCAGTATGAAGAAAGATTTTAGAAAGAAATGCCATACTAGTGACTAGTAGCTGTTTTGAAAAATTGGTGTTGGACTTTACTCAGCACAAGTGATGTTTCTGCAATGGCTTTCACTTACTCCCAGTTGGGGGGATTTTGCTTCTTGGTTCAAATGCAGTAATGATCTACTTCAGCCAAGTTTTGATTTCTAAAGAATTTGTTTTATTCTAACTTCTCCACTTCGCCACTAATGTGCCATGCTTATTAAAGAGCATAGTAAATGAATAATGAAAGATTTAATTAGGAAGACTTTGGCATAGCATAACTAACTCAATGGCTTTTGTAAAATCTAGTTTGACCCCAAAGTATTTAAAAAGACAACTATTGTGTACGAATCATGCTCCTCTGGAAATATTCAACCTACTGTTCCTACAAATGATACCTGAGATAATGAGAACCAAGAAACAGATTCTGTATTTTTCTTTTAAGTTACTTTTGTTTAACTCCTCAAGCACTTTGTCACCCTCACAGTTTCTATTATATAATTGGTTTTGTTTGTTGGTTTGTGTAGGGGTTTTATTCAGATACCCTTGTTCATAATAAATAGTATGTTAATTCTAGCACTACTTCTAGCGTGTAGGAGATGAATAATCTACTTCTCGGTGCGTACAGAGCTGTGGACAAAGATGCTTTTCCAGATCAACCTGGGCTAGAAGAATAGGCCATTGCTCACTTTGTCCTTTCCCTTTCTGACTAGCGATGTTGATGCCTCAGATCTACCAGGGAGCTTTCCCTAGCCTGCCCCAAGGTGGGCTGGGGAACAGCTCAGCCAGCGTATCTGTGGCTGTAGCAAGCAGTGTAGGGAAGGGCAAAAATGATCAGAACTTCTGTGGTTTATAGACGTATAACAGGCATTTGCCTATTCTTCAAGACTAACAGAATTGAGATCTTAAAAAAGAGAGGGTATTGATACCATTTAATCTGTATACACCTGGCTGGAAGAGAATTCAGAAATATGTGTAGTTTATCTCACATCTTGAACTCAGTTGGAAACAACTGGGCTTCAGGGCTTGCAAATTGCTGAAAGTTTAATTTTTGGAACAAATTATTGTCTGATTAGTTGTTTTATTTTTTATTTTCCTTTCTTTTTTTTCCCCTACTTGCAGCAGAAGCTTTATTTTCCTGAAATATTTGCAACTTTATCTTCAGCTTGTGTATAAATACCTGGAAAATGAAGCTGACTGGAAAGTTACTGTGAAAGGGAGAAAAATAAGTAGTTTTATCAGCAAATCAGAAAAAAAACCTAGCAAAGTGAAGTGAATTATTAAAACTGAAAAAAAAATTGTAATCCACGATATCGCAACATATGGAACTCAAACCTTCTCTTTTAATTCAGTTAGAGTAAGTTTTCTTTCCATGACTTCAGAAAGAAAGAAAAGTGATATTCTTCCCTTTTTATTATATAAGAAAGATTGCTAGTTTAAAGGAAGCATCTCTGCTCCTCTGCTCTGGAAAGATAGACGTTTATATTAGACAGTTAGTTACAAAGTCTTCATAGGGGACCTAACTTTAAACTTTAAAGTCACATTCATACATAACAGAAGAGCTAGCTTGTTTTTAAAATCAATGCAACTCTTCTGCAATTGTGATCATGGAAACTCAATCTCAATGTAATCTGGATCATTAACCCCCAAAGGGGTTCACAGTCCACTTTTTCCAATATTTCTATAGCAAGCAAGCCAATTTCCTGTTATTCTTTAACGTTAGGAATATTGCAATTAGTAAATCAATTCCCAATTGATCAGTGTATATTTAAAAATGATTATTCCAAAGAAATAATCATGTTAGAATTAAACACTTAGAATTGGCAGGTATGGCTCTGACTCTGACAGTTTCCTAGTTCTGGATAGGGGGCCAAGAGGTGTCCAGCTAACCTCGGGGTTACTCCATAAGGTGATACCTTAACTGCAAGAGAACTGCTCCCTTCTTCTGGACCCTGCTTATGATGAGAAAGCTTTTGGAGGGCCCTCTGGCTTTCTCCTGCCTGCATGCCTTATTTCCTTCTGAAACCAGGGTAGGGCAAGGGGATTAGAAGAGCAGGAGCATGTGTGGAGCTGGTGTGCACCAGGTATTCTTTGGTCAGACTATGGCCAGAAAATGCACCTCGATCAACGAACTGGACTGTTCCTACTTCCTGTGCTTTAAAAGTAACTTCGAGTTTATGGATCTTCTTGAGCAGGGCCACAGAGACTTAATGCATGGATAATACACCTATTTGTTTCTCTGATCATGTGGAATAAGAATTAGAAGGCAGGTCAACTTCCTGACTTCATGAACTTGAAAGGCAAAAGGATGAAAGAAGGTCTTTTCAAGGGAGGATAGTTTCATAAAAGCTATTAGCCTTGCAGCAGTTAAAAGTTATTTTGAAAAATGAAAGCACATGCATTTAATTGGGATTAAAGTTAATTTAAGATCTGTTTTCTGAAGCTACGTTATCTTGGGAGAAAAAAATGAATAAGCATTTGTCTATGCAAGATGAAAGTCAAAAGCATGTTGTATGAATCTGCCATTTTTAGATGCTTTATTGTTGTCTTTTTGGCTCCTGTTACTTTGAATCTTTTAAACCTTTCAGCCTTAAATTCAGCTTAGTTTTAGAGATGAATAGGCAAATGTCTGAAATGCTGTTGGAAATGTAACTGACCTTCATTCACTTGTGAAAATCCTGCATGTTAAATAAGAGAAGAGAAATGTTTTGGGTCCCTAGTAATAAATTCAGACTATCACTACCTCCTAAAAACAAAGCAAGCTGGCAAATATCCATGGAAAATACAAGTTTAACTGTAATGTTCAAACCAGTCTTACACTAAATACACTTTGCTAAGTCCTAAAATGACTTGATCACCCAGTATAAAATATAGTAAAATTGGCGCTGGTGCGCTCTTAAATGATTTCTCAAATCATATTACTTGATCATTGTTGTCTCCTGAAAATATAAAATCTGTTCTTTTTCTGTGACTTAGTTTAGAATAAGCTGAGTGATCACAGCTGTTTTGCCAGAGAAAAGCAATGTGGGAGAAAGCGCCTTACCAACCTTGTAGACTACTATGAAGATACTTAAATGGTATTAATAGAACCCGATGTTTTCAGATATTGATGGAAGTGGCCCATAAAAATTTTCAATGGTTTAGCAACATCAGGTTTGTACAATTGACAATCTTTAAAATGTGAAGCCTGTATTAATTTTTTTTTCTCCCCTGGAGAGGTTGTTAAGGGATTTTGTGAAGCAACTGATCTATCAGAAGATAAAGATCAGAACATGCTTCATGGATGATGTATTTTTACACTACTGCTTTTGTGAATTTAAAAACGCATCTTTAAAGTAAAGCATTTACATTTCATTAGCAGTACTGTTTGGCTGAAACACATGTTTTCAAGAAATCTTGAGCATAGTTTCAAACTAGTTAACCAATTCTTGGCCAAGAAGAGTCTTTGGCCTCTCTGTTTGTTTGGGTTTTCTTGTTTATGCAAATACAGAAAAATGTTTACTAGTTCTTAACAATACGGGAATTTTTATTATGCTTTTGTAATGCAGGAGCAGTTTTGAAAGAAAGAATAAGCAGGTAAATAGCCCATAATGTGTGTGACTTCTTTTGTTTGTTTCAAAATTGTTAATTAAAATGGCATGGACATCGAACTTTCAATAATGGTTCCAAGCATATATGGTACTGACTCACTTGAAAAGTAATGCAAGTCCCATGTGCTATAAGGCATTTCCAGTAATTCTATGTTTTATTAGATCAGAAATATTCAGAAAGCGAGCGGACTTCTAATAAGATAGTTGCAGCAACTCCTCTCCAGCAAAAAACTCAAACTCATTCCTGCAGTGGGTGGGAATCTCATTCAGCAAAGAGGAGGACAGACATAGCTGCTCTGAAGATAAGATGCGCTTCTGCTTATCATTGAAGCGTTGTTTATTCCCGCTTCTGCTTCCCCAGGATCTGGCGTGCCGAGATCCCCAGCCAGTACATCCCTCAGCCAAATCTGCCTGGCCTTAAGGGTCCAATGTGCCTGTACCGCTCCGAGGTGGTGCAGTCCAGCGGCGCTGTGCCCCGCTCTGCTCAGCAGCGCATCCCGCTGGTGTGGGTACCTCCAGGGAGTCCTGGGTATTTCATGAGCCAGGTCAAACCGTTCAGCTCAGCAAGCCGGGTTCTCTCTAGGCCACCTGATCAGCTCTGCAACAGAGGTCCTCTTACTTTGCTGGACATGCAATTATAAGCATAATTGGCAATTTTCAAATAAAATAGTCTTTACAATTATTGGTTTACTTCAGAACATGCTTCCAAGGTGATTTTGGATCATACATTATTTTAAAAGGTTAATTAATACTACAGACATGAGCTGGACAAATACATGTTCATTTCTTTGACTGACATTAATACAGTACCTGAGAGTAGCATGAGTTAACTCCTGGGAATACAGTTGGCAATAGGTTCCAGTCCACTATTTCCAGAGAGCAGATTTTTCCGCAGTGTGAAAAGAATGAACAGTAAACTTCTAAGGAAGATCCTTTCCCCTAAATTACAGTCAGGACAGTGTATTCTCCAGTCTTCTGGTCAAATGCCCTCAAAGATGATTCCTTCAAGATGTTTCGTGAGTCAGAACCATAATCTTAAGCAACTGATCAGCCTGTTTGCCTTTATGGAGCACCTGCTTACAAAACACTCAGTGATCTTTTATTATCCAACTTCAGGCTGTTTGGAAAAGCTGTCTTTGTAGAAAACCAGAAAGATTTTTTTCAGTCCAAAAAAGAAAATGCACAGCATTCAACTGTAAAATGAGCATTCTGCAAAAAGTAAGAAATAATGAACCTATATCGAATGCTACATTATTTATTCAAAATCCATATTTAAATTCATACAAGTTTAGAGTGTGTGAGGTATGCAGAAGTAAGCCGGTAGTGTATTTTAAAACAAAAAGCCCTGCACCCTTTATATACCTTACTATAATAGAGAAGCCACAGGACCTTCTTAAGGCACCTTTGGTTTGTTTTCCTGATGCAGCAGAGATGTGATCTAAAGCTTATTGAAGCACTTAGGGCAAAACTCCAATGGATATTTCATCTTCTCTGTTTTCTTTTGACTTTTAGGTCGCAACTAAAGGTCAGAAGATCAGGCCTACAGGGCGCTTCCTGACCGTTGTTCCCAGTACATCTTCTGTTATGTTTCTAACTGGATCCCGAATATTCAATGATACATAAGCTAAAATGTAAATATGCTAAAAATATTGGCTCTGGAGACATTTTTTGTTAAGATCCAAACACTTTTAAACTTAATGCTTGTCATGAAAAATCTATAGAGCATACTTAAGAAATTGTTCGTGTGTCATTTTGCTTATACCTGCCACTCCCAGAGCAACCTTCCTCTCTGAGCTGCAAACTGCAAAGACCCTCCTTTAAAGTTTTATGTTCATCAAATGACATTTAGTTTTTAACCTTGTCTGGTCTTTCAGATTTAGACTGCCCTTATATTTGGGATAGGCTAGCATTCATAATGACAGGGAGATCTATTATGTGTACGACTGCTTAAGCAAAATGAGTTTCTGTGAAGGTACTGACTTTCTCGGGTATCTAGGAGTATATCTGGTTCCAGGGGATAGATCAAAATTAAGACTGAGAGGGAAAATGAGCGATTATTTCTGTTGCTGGTATTTCACTGTATTTTTGTATTTGAACAAGAGGATGATTTTTTTTTTCCTTTTTGCTACATGAAAAGATTAGAAGACTGTTTTGCACTGTGGATTATGAATAATTTTCTTAATCCAGTACCATAGCTGGATTGAGACCTGAAAGCTGCTGAAAACTTAAAGAAGTTTCATCAAATAAAACTCAAAAATGCAAAACTCCAGAGTTTTTAAGGAAGCGGGCTGATGTTCTTAGATAATACATGCAATATTTTTCCTGCCTTTCAGAGGCCAGGGTGGAAAAAAAATACTCCTGAGCTGTTTTTAAATGCAGTGACACTTTAGGCAGTTACAGAAATAATTATTTTACTTGAAGAGCATACATTTTGCTTTCAAACAACTATTTTTATATTTTTGATTTCCCCCCCCCCTTCCTTCCTTTGAAAGCTGGTAACGGTTACTCCTTGATTGCATAGCCCTAGACTTTTTGTGTCTCTTGGACTTTTCAGCTGTGAATGGTGTTGAATAATGACTCCACAAAGCGCTCCAAGGTTCACAGCAGGCTTCGCTGGGAAAATTCCAGCCCAACAACTTTCCACCAAATGAGTTGTGGATGCTACTGTGAATGCAGTATTGGAACGATAAATAAAAATAAGCTGTTGTTAGCTTAGATGCACAACATTAAATCACTTCAGTCCTAAAACAATTTGTACATTACTTTCTGAAATGAAGGTGTGTCAGTTTTTTTGTCAATGTACGTGCTGTTTTTATAATGTGTTTGCCCTAGTAAAAGGTCTTGGGTGTAAAATCTGCATATTTTAATACTTTGCATCCCAAAATATGCACTACTTAGGGAAACATGCAAAAAACCTTCTGTTAAATCATGCAAATCTTTAAATGAAAGAAACTACACTTAATAAATTATCAGAAAAATCCATTTCAGTTTTGAATTTCAGAAGTAAAATGTATAATGTACCAAGTGTGTGTCCTTACCCTCGGTTTGCTCCGAAGCTCCTGAGGAGTAAATCTCTCTTCTTTTACAGACCCTTTTTCTGTACTTTTGATTAACATAATCCAAGTTTCAGTTTAACTGCCCACCCCAGAGGGCATCTGTTCTGAAGGCCAAATCTACATTTTTGGTTCCCCCCAGTCCTGTAAAAGGAGTATTTGTTGTTTGTAATACAGAGAACACTTGCGACTTTGCTTTTTGCTATGCTGTATTATTTGTAGGTTCTTCTACACTACCTCAGTGATTTTTCACTGTAATAGCAATGCAAATGAATGCTGGAAGAAATCTAATTTAAAAAATCTGCTCCAGCTCAATGTCCTGTTTACATTCATAATATTTTTCTTTTTACGTTGACCCAAGCACATTTGTGTGCGTGCTTAAGTTTTCATCGGTGTGCCGGGTATGCTGGTCAACTTTACGCCTTTGCCATGCTAATGGACGTGTCGGACTCCATGCGCTTAAACTTTCCCGTAAGGAACACGCTCAAAGCATGAAGTGACCAGTTTTATCTCGTTCCCTACCCTTGCCCCTCCCTGAATTTTAAAATCTTTCCGGAGGGGGATGTAGTCACTGCGTTACCCGTACCAAGTGGGTGCAGTTTAGTTAAATGCAGCGGTGTGCTAGGAAATTGCTGCAGAAGAGGCCACCTGGTTGCTGATCTCATCCTGATCAGAGGTCATGGGTATAAAACTGGCTTCAGGATCAGACTTTCTTACATTAAAGCCTAATACCCAGAAAAAGGAACAGGCAGCCAAAATCCTAAGCAGATGCAGGCTGGGGAAGCGCAACAGCAGCGGCACTGAAGCTGAGGGATGAAGGACCCAGAAGGAATCTGCCCTGCTCTGGAAGGGGAGAAGGGCCAGGGCAAGTGCTCTTCTTGCCCTGAAAACACTGTTCTCGCCCTGAAAGATGCCTCCTAAAGGACTTTCAGTCATGAATATTCCAGCGTAATGTCTTATAGTTTCATGATGCAGGAATTGAAAAGGCTTGTGGCATATGTCCAAAACATGGCTCTACTAAAAATCATTGTAATGCAAGGGAGAAATCCTCATCAGTTCTGCAAATGACCTACAGAGACGGTTAAGGTCTTTTACAAAGTCACAGTATACTGAAGAACCTAACCCAAACCTCCGAACTTGTTTGCACTATGTGTAAAATCAACTCTTTTTAGGAGCCGCAATTCTCTTTTGGTGCTGTGACTCAATTTTCAGGGCTAGTTTGGGGATGATTAAGAATTTGTAGGTAGTTTTGCACTTAAGAAATGGGTGTAAATTCTCACCTGCAAACACACACCTGGCTCTGATGCAAAATTGCAGGAAATGTGCAAATGAATAGCCACAAAACTACACTCTTATCCAGAGCACAGGGAAAATCTGACCTGGAAAAACACATATACCAAAAACACCAGTACTGTGTCCAAAATGTAGACAAGCACACAAGTGATTAATACTGGAGAATACAGGGCAAAACCCTTTCAACTAAAGCATGCCAAAAACCCCAAACTGTAGGTCAACTGAATAAATTCTGACAAGTAAATTGCATATTCTCTTTGAACTGTTTTCTTTTTTTTTTTTTTTTTAATTATTCTTATTGCCTGTGCTAGCGCGAGGGTTTATGTGAGAAGCACGGCAGTAGGGTTACTCTGTGGTGCGGGTACTCTGCTTGGGGAAGGTAGTCAGGGAGGGGAGAGGTCGCACACAGGGGAAGATGCATGACAAAGAGTAAACAGAGCTCAGCAGACCAACACCCTCCTCCTCCTCCCTCACCCGCCTCCAGCGAAAACCCACGGGTTTGCATAGCTCCCTTGTGACTCTTGGCAAACAATTACTACATTCGCAAACGGATCCTGATTGCCTTACGGGTTTGGCGAGCAAGCAAGGGAGCTAACCTCGTGGGCTGCAAGATCCGCACCCCACAACCCTGGCGCTCGCTGCTGCCTTCTGCCTTCTTTCCTACAGCACCCACCTCGGGAACCCGCGAGGAAATAAGAGGTGGCTGTTTCCTAACCCACTTAACTAGAATAAGCGACAAGTTTCTTGCCTTTGAACTCCGAAACAAGCCTAGCTCAAGCAGTGCAAAACCTGCTGACTGCCTGAACACGGACTTGACTCTGAGCTTCATGTGGTTTTCCGCGCCGAACGTCAGTGACAGCTTCTGTCAGGCAATTTCGCGTCTCGCTTTGCTGCGCGCTGCCTTTCTCGCCTTAGCGACACCCTCAGGTTTGTTGCATTCTTGGGTGAATCAAACACGCAGAAGGCAAAACGCCAAGGAGCGAAACTGCTGAGTGCTTTGCTTTTATCCGGCTGCGCGGAGGAGCCTCTCTGCGGGGTGGCTCGACACGGCGCTCTTCTCCCACGCGGGGGCAAGCCGGGGACCTTCCCAGGCTCGGGTTGTGCCGCTGGGGTACGGCTGCCTCCGGGATGAGAACGGGCTTGCAACAACCAAAACCCTCCCTCGTGGAGGCACATCCGGTGCCAAAAATTCACCCAAAAGCCCTTTTCTTCACCAGGTTCATACCGAGAGATCCCTCCCGGGGGTTGCCTGCTCTGTCAGCGGCCTAATCTCGCTCAGCCGGGGACCTCTTCAGGTAAGGCGTTTTGTGGTGGCTAAATGGCGCTGAAATCAGCAGGCCGAGAAGGCCCCAAACGCTCACGTTACTGATGGAGGAGCTGCAGGAAAGGCCTCTTCGCTCAGCAGCCAAGGGTTGGGATGCCCTTTCTTCACAGGTGAGGCTTGGAGGCGCCAACGGGCGCTGGGAAGTGCCGAGTACGTAACGTCTGACTAGCCGAGGTGGATCGTAGGCAGAGTCAAGCCCTGACAACGTGCAGGGGTCTCTCCTTTATTTCTTAAAAGAAAAAAAAGCAGATTTGCCTGCCTCATCCACCTTTCTTACTACCCTGCACCTGCGTCCCATCCTCTCACTGCTTGCTGCAGTCGCACGGCACTGGGCTGAGCAGTGGAAAGGGAGAGCAGCAAGAGCCGGGGGGGTTGGTCAACGCCCCCAGGTGTCCCGGGGCACAGATGTCTGGAGAGGGGTTCGTCTGGCCCGAGTAACACCAGCTAATGTGTAAAGAAAGCATACGTATGCAGCAGGTTATCAGTAAGATTGATTTTATTCGGCTTCTTGGAAAAAAAGCACAATTAACATTTGTTAACATCTCAGCCTGATTGAGCCGTATTTCTGATTACAGTCTTCCTGCAAATACATATATTTATGTTTTTAAGGCATTCAGAAGATGAAGGTCTGGTGTGCCCTTGGTTGGTCTTCAGTAGTTGTAGGAGGAGAGCACAAGGCAGAAGGAGATGCACAACTCACAGTATTTCTGCAGGGACTCGCAGTGAGGTCCTGCTTCGTACAGGTGGCCTGGAAAGCTGCATCCCTTACCTCGCATTTGAAGCCTTTGCTCCAACAGATGAAGAAACCGGAGGGGTTTGTCTCCTTCTAAGAGCGTGTATATGTGCTATCCCATAAACTGCCCCCCAACCTCCATCTGGAGTGAGGAAGAGAGAAAAAAAAAAAAAAAAAAAAAGCCTGGAAGGGGGAAAAAATACTGAGCTGTAGAAGGTTTTGGTCCCATCACTTTGAATGTGAGGGTTTTCTAAGAAGCTAAAGCCTAGATTCCGGAGCAAAGTTTATCTGGGAAGCTGACTTCTTAAAGCAGTACTATCTACGCACTCTATAAACATACATACAAGAGCACAATCATCTTACAAATAAATAAATAACCGCATTCGTTTCACTTACATCCCAGCAGCGATCAATCTAACCTCGCCGCCCACTGCCGTGGAACAAACCTGGCAACAGAAAAGCTCACCCAGCTATAAATGTTTTGACCCGGCTCATAAGCGACACAAAACGCAGCGTCTCTGCGGCGCTCCGCGGCGCGCGCGTAGCCGTTGCCGCGTGGTGCAGGCCGGCGTGAGGCGCTCCAAGCTGCTCGGCGCGGACGCCCCAGGGGCGCAGGAAGCCGCCCGCCTTCGGAGAACGCGAAGCGGGCAGAGGGCGGCTTTACTCCTTGCTTTTGCTGCCGGCGCACTGCAGCTGGCCTCCTTGCGGGGGGCAGCTGCAAACCTGGCCGCCCCGGGCGGTGACGGCCCCGGCGGGCACCGGCAGCTCGTCCTCGTCGTAGCAGACGCACTGGGGGCAGCCGTCGGCCACGGGGCTGCCCACGGCGGCGCAGGCGGCCGGCACGGCGGGGCAGCGGGAGGCGCAGGTGATGTTGCCGCTGGGGCCGCAGGTGCAGAGGCGCCGGGCGAAGTCGATGTAGAAGGACTCGCCCGCGGGCACGGCGCTGCCGGCGAAGCCCTGCAGCTCGCAGTCGCTCTGCAGGTAGCTGGGGCAGGGGCAGGCGGCCCCCAGGGGCTTCGCCGCGCCGCCGCAGAGCAGCAGGCAGCCCAGCCACAGGCACAGCACCCCGGCGAGACACATGCTCCTGCGGGGAGAAGGGAGGACATGGGCTGCGGAAAATTGCTCACCTACCGGGGCAGCTGGCTCAGACTGGCTGCTGAACTGCTGCAGCATGCAAGTCTCAAGCCCTGAGAGCCCGAAACCTCATCCCGGTGTGTCCTCCGGCACCTGCAAGGAGAGCACGGGAGAGTCTCCAGGCCATGGTGTCCCTGGGGGCTGAGCACCTGCAGCGGGGACCTGCCCACCAGGAGGTACCACGGTCACGAGCGCATCCATGCTGCCGGGCTGGGCCCTCGGACTGCTCTGCCCTGGGTGCCGGGATAACACGGTGCCGCTGTGCAGAGCCTTGGCTCGGACCACCCGGCTAGGGAAGGACGCTTCTTTACCCCTATACTGACTCTAAGCATTCCAGTTTCAATGACTAAGTTCTCCCGGGAGGCCTTCAGGCTTGGAAATACCATGAGATAAAAGCAGAACGGTTTCCTCTGGTGGCTTGTTCCACGGCCACTACTGCAATTCAGACCTTATTTCTTCGTTGACCGTGTCTGGATTTTGCTCCCAGCCACTCTGGCTGTGCCACTAGCTGCCTGCTCATCTTTTCTAACCAACCCACTGTTCCACAAGAAGCCCAGCAGCTTGCCTAGTCCTGACTGCACCTTGTGAAGGCTTCACTTCTTAAGGAAGCTATTCCAGATTTCAGGCACAGACATTTTTTCTTTGCCTTCTCCAGTTTATCAGCCAGTCCATCAATCAGCCAGCGTTGCGGTGCGCCAGCACTGTTCTCATGAGAGCCCCGCACAGAGATGAACTACCACTCCATGCCAGGTTTAGACTTTCTAGGATGGCACAAATCACCTGGCCAGCTCAGGCTGGTTTCCTTTTCTGTTTTAACTCCCAGAACTTCTTTTACTTTTCTTTTCTCCTTTTTTTTATTTATTTTATTTTTTATTTTTTTGAATAGGAGCTTTTCAAGACACTGCGTTTCTGTTAAGTGTAGCCTGCACTTACTTACAGTTTTTTTTCTCCTGGGCTGACTGATCTTACATCTTGCTGCATTAAATACACCTCTCCTGGTGCACTGGCTCCTTCCAATCTGCATCACTGGTCTGATTGCCCCAGTGCCACCTTTGACTGCAACTGCAGCATTACTTTCAAGCTATACAGTAGATATCCTCAATTTTCTACTCTTGGTAACATGCAACTGCGTGCAATTGTTCGTAGTGTTTTACAACAAAATTATTTATAAATTGCATGATTGCAAGGAAAAAGGCTGAAAGCATGAACTCTGCATTTCTTCAATTTGAAAACAAGAGAGAACACACAAAGTAATATTCTTTAAAGCCTTCCTGTTTTTAAAGGAAACTTACGTCTAGGTTGCTTATCACTCTGCTTCTTCCTCATTATTAGCGGCTGGTCTGCTACTTGCTGTTTCATTCACACATTTTAATCTATTACAGCTATTTTAGCATTATTTCCAGCTGACCGATGGCTCTGTTGATAGCATTGAGGCCAGACATGCTCCCCGAAGGTAGCCCGCAGCAAGACTTGTATGTGGGATTTACCCTTTGCAACCACACACAGAGATCTCTTGGCAGTTCCCCAGGTCTGCAGCCCACTTTTGGCTTTACACATAGTATGTAAAAACACGAAAACACGTGTTTTGCAAACATGAAACTCCCAAACCCCAGCACTCACATTCACTCTCCCTCCAAACCTTTGATTTTGCCTAGCAATAGGCTCTACAGAGCCTGTTTTTAGTGAAGATCGAACACCGAAGGAATTTGTCGGTCAGCAGATATGGAGGGAACAGCCTCCTGCTTGTGCCAAGCCAGTTTTTCCTTAGCTCTGGACAACCAGACTATCGGCCCCGTGACCTGCTCCCGTTTTGCTGTAGCACTGGTCCCCATTACCTGGTGAGTGGCAGCGCAGGGCTGTGGGCTCCAGACCAGAGAGGCATCTCCCGACCGACGTCCTGCGCTGCCTGGCTGGAGTCTCTATTTATACGCCCTGGCGGTGGCTCCAGGATGAACCGCTGGCGGCGGAGGCGGGGAAGCCGTCATCGTCCCAGCGCCGAAGGTGGCTGGGCCAGGGCGGGAAGATGTTTATCTGGCCAGTGGTGTCAGTTTAGCCCCTCCGGCTGCAGACTCACCCAGTGTCTCCCCACCGGCTGCAGCCCGCTGTCCCATCCCATGACAACAAGGGTGACCTCCCCACCAAGCCCCAGGCTGGGGCAAGCGAGATGGGGCTGTCACTGGCCCCAGCCTCATCCCTGGCCCCAAGACCGACTCTGCTATGGCCTCCCTTGTTCTGCACCCCCCCACACCCATTTCTTTTGTGGCGCCCCTGCAGCGCCCTGGGCTCCACTGAAGCGGCCCATGCCGGGCACGGCGCACTCTTTCCCCCGTGAGCGGCGGCACCAGGGGGTCGGCGCATGCCGCCCAAAGCCAGGACGGGTTACACGTGGAGGGCTGCCTGCTCCTGGCAGCGTGCTGGCGTGGGGAGGCGAGGAGGAGGAGAGGAGGAAGGGCAGAGGTGCCCTCTGGCAGCCAGCGCTTTGTACCCGCTTCAGGCTCGGTCCTTCGTTTTGGACGGGTTTGGGTCTAACGTCGGTCCAGCGGTGTTGTGATAGCTTGAGTGTTGGCCTCAGCATTTGGTAGGCACCTGCTCAAAAGGTGCCTAAGATACTGCTAGGGTGTCGGTGCCAAGGGAAAGGCAACCTGCTGCTTAGGCAGCAAGGCTGCTTACCGCTGTCAGTCCCCGCGCAGCGGCACCGCCGCTGGCAGAAGGTGCGCTGTGGCTCGAGCAAAGCCGTGGGGACTGGGTGTATTGCAAAAAGTCTCAGGGCAGCAGGAGCCTAGGCTGTCATTATGGGCTCTTAGTCCATCATCGGGATTTTCTTCTGGTTATTTCTTTTTTAAAGCCATCTCTTTTCACGTGCTCAGCCCCACGCACTCTAGGCTTAGGGTGCGCAGGGACAGCCCCCTGCTCTGGGGCGAGCTGGCGGGTGCAGAGACTGAGGAGCAGGATGGAAATTTTGGGACCAGAGCTGTCCTGTCAGAGCACTTGCTTAGCACAGGGGCGATCCAGGCATCGGGCCCTCACAGTTTTGGAGGGGAGCTCTGCAAAGAGAGAGGCGAGCCTGGCTATCGAGTGGACGTAAATCTTCATTCCTCTTGCAGCCAGGCCTGCTACACATTAAAGTAAACATTAAAGTTAGTAGCATGTCCCAGATTTCAAAATGATCCAAATCCAGGTTCATTCTGCACTTCATGGGGCTAAAAGAGCCATCTTGAGACTTATGTATATTTGAAATATACACATGGGCTAATATCCTGCAGTTTGCAATACAGTTGCTAAAATAAATACAATATAATAAGGTTGATCTAATCAGTATTTATTTTTCTGGACAAATACGGTTATTATTCAAGCAAAAACTTGCAGAAGACCTGATACAGTTTATGTAACTCAGGAAACAAAAGACAATAGAGACACTATTCCTAAATATAAATAGTTTACATTCTATAATTTAATAAAAATCTTGTACAAACTAGATTAGATTCAAAATATGAACTAGCCACTTTTAGCAATAAGCCTAAATGGGAATTGGTTGTTCTCCTCTTGGAACATTTCCTGAGACTTATGAAAAGACTGCAAAGCTCTTAGCAGCATGCTTTGAAAGTGACTTTTCCAAACTGGATTTCAGAGGCAATTCAGTTTGTTCCCACAGCACTTGTTTCCATTTGATTTTATCCATGATTTTGCAGTCATCGCAAATAGCTCTTCTGACCTTCATCATCAGCTCTTAGAACATAATACTCTGACAGCAAAAACAAGATCAACCTCTCCTTCCCCTTCCCCCCTCACTAATGAGACCTCATGGTGAATATTCATGAGATGAATAGTACAGAAAATTGTGATACAGCTATAGCCCCTCTCCTCTCCTCCCTTGCTCCCCAGAAAGGAAACCAAAGTGAGAAGGAGGCTCTCCAGCAAGAGCAGGGCGATTTCCTGGGGGGCACAGGCAGGGGTAAAGTGGTGCCTGCAGCCTGAGCACCCAGTTTGTCCTTCCTGCGAGGGGTGGAGAGGGGCAGGTGAGTCCATGGGGACATGTTTCACCCCAACATGTGCCCTGAGCCTGCCTGTGGGTCTCGAAAGCCCCTGAGCTTCTCTCATCATGAAGGCAGGCTTCAGCCCAGTGAAACCAATGTGTCTCACAGCAGCTGGCAATAACAGTGCTGTGAAGCTAGCTACTGGTAACAAACACGACAAAACCCACTTCTGATAAAATCTGAGCAGTAAGAATGATTCCCTTCATATTTCTACCCACCCTACCTTACTGCTCCAGTCCTAGGTAGCTCTGTGTAACCACATATTGCTATTAAACATAATTTCTTTAGTGATCTTCTCTTTAGTGTTATTCTGGATGGCATTTAGTGGACAAATGGCTATTACAATACAATTTTAACCTAGTCATTCCAAGAAACTGTCAGCTGGATTAGACCACAAAAGATCTTCAGTTGCTTGTTTCAGGTTCAGGAGGAGCAACTGACCCTGCTGGAGAAACAGAGTTCTGTGCAGCCAAGCTGCATTTCTGCTTCTTTTCACTTCTGCTGACAAAGGTGAGGAGGTCCATCGCTGTGACCACACCAAACACCATCTGCTTCATGAAGGAACTGCCATTTCCACTGACTGTAAGCACAGAAAATTCCAGTTTGTTAGGGGGAAAAAGAAGGGGGGGGGGACCAAACCACAGCCATCCAGAGGCTGCTATTCATTTCCCAAGCGAAAATTTGAACTGGGACAAAAGCTGTGTCTGCTATATCTCAACAAAAATGACCAATACATACTGAGTCAGGTTACTGGAATCATATCAAATAATCAATGCAAATAATGAATTCTTTACCAGAGCAGGGACCTTAATTTCCCAGTTCCTTTTACTCAACTTCTGTTCCAGCTCTGCTTCTATCACCACAAAACTTTTCAGGCCAAAATAATCAGACTTTCTAAGAGCAACAATGAGATACTTTCTACTCTGTTCTCATGATGTCCTGCACCATCTCTAATAAAATAAATAACATTGCAAGAATTGCTTTAACAATTTGATTAATACCTTCTTGCATTAAAATAAAACTAGTCATTAGAGTCCAAAGAGGAGATAAAATGCAAGCTGCAAAGGTGTAGGAAGAAAGTAGTGCATGAAGAGCCAACCATGCTAGACCAACTGCATTAAAACAATAGCTCTAGAAAAGAAAAAAGTTATTTGAAGAGCAGAGCAGGAGGCACTGAGTACAGCTGGCTGGGTTTTTTTGGTGGATACCATTTAATTTATACCAAAATATCATACAGAATATTTTTTTGTTATTTTATGACTATATATCTACAAAAGAAAATTCTAGCTACAATTTTGCCTGGAGATATATATATATATATACATATATATTTTTGGTGAAACAATTGGATATATGCGTCAAAGGATGTTCTGAATTAGACAGTCTGCAACATTTTGTGGGAACATGGCAGGATTGCCAGCCTGCTTTAGAGCTAATGGGGATTTGAGGGAGGGCAGGCCACCATGATAAAAACAAAGCAGCTGGGATATTTGTGAATGATGGAGTTTGGAGGCCCTGAGTTCAGCATGCAGGTCTGGTCCTCAGACTGCAAGTTCTCTGCTGGCAGTCAATGAATTGCGGTATTGCATTTGACACTCTACAGGAATGCTTTGCATGTTCAGTGCATAATCTCATAAAATTGGCATAATTTCACCCTTCAGCTCTAAAGTCACTCTAAACATGGGTCTTCTGATTGCTTTGTTGTGTGCTGATGTTTTAAACAAAGCACCTCCCTCAAGATAAGGCCAAATTTGTACCTCTGGAAGTTTTACAGCATGATTATACAGGAAATATGTGTTAGGCCAGATTTACAGCACAGGTACCTGCAGCCATACCTGTTTTGGTCAGGGGAGTAACAAGGTGTGATCCCTGTTGCCATCAGTGTGTCAGCAGCCCTCATCCTGACATAGTCTTACTGCACGTGGTCCTACTAGCCCCATCTGCTTCACTGGGGTAGGGTTAGGGGCTATTTAGTGGTTTGAAGGTAAATCAAACTGGCAGGTAGAGCTGCTTTATTGGACTAGTCCAACAGCGCTCCCGAACTGGCAGGCTATCGTTATGCCTGACGGCAGCCCCGATAAGGCTCTGCATGGACATCTCTAGCTGCATGTGTAGGTGCACATTGTGCCCCTGAATCTTGCCTTGTGCACCTCAGCCACAGCAGCCTGCTTACAGTGCAATGCATGTATTTTCAGCTTTCTTTACTTATCCTAGTCCTTCAGGGTATGTGTTTGACAACACCCATCCTGTGAAGCCCCTTAGCACAGTGATTTGCCCAGGTCCCTCAGGGGACAAAGGCCTATGGACATCCCATGGCTGAATCCCCAGAGGTATCATGTGGGAACAGAGGTGTTCAGAGATGATGGCAGAGCCTCTGGGCATGCACAGCAGAAAGTTGTTAAGTAGAGGCTGTGCAAACTTTTTAGTTTGTTCTCTTAGGCACGTACATGCCTAAATTCCACACAGCTTTATCTAATGTGCTCAAATGCTCTTTTGGATCTTGCCCTTTGGCTACTAATTCTACGGAGATCCCTAATTTCCCAGTTATTTCCTCTGCTGCCCACAATCAGCAAGACAATTTGAATTCAAGATTAAGAGACTAAATAGGTACTAGATGCCTGAGGCTACAGCCATAGAGCAAAGGCAGTGTGTTCCAAGTTGCAGCCTACTGTCCACATTGGCTGTCAGGTGAGGGGACAAAGTTAAGTCCCATCCCCAAAGCTGGGGGATGGGAAGGTATCCATGGAGGGGTGAGATGGAGCTAGTCTGTGCTTTGGTGTCATCCCTGCACAGGGGGACAACATAGCTCCCATGGCCAGGAGCTGGGAAGTGCTCTGGCAATACACACACCAAGTCATGAGCTGGTCCTGGATTCCCATGGTTAAGGCTTCCCTTGTCTCCCCTCATCCCTGCAGTGTCAGAAAAGGCAATGGGTGAATAGTTGTCAGTTCCAGGGCTTTGCAGAGCCACTGGGTAGAAACCTTTCCTGCAAAAGCAGAGGCTGCACTCGTGGAGCAGTTGTGCTGGTATCTACCATCAAACTCAGTCTGAAAATTTCCCTCTTTCCCTCTCCCATTCTGAACATTTGTGCAAGCCCATACAATCCTTTCTTTCTTTACAGATACCTACACTGCATCTGCTCATGTACAACAATAGCAAAATGGTCGTTCTCCAGGATACAGGAAAGCCTCCCAAGACTGTCATCCAGGCTGATCTAAACAGGACAAAAAGAGACATTTGATATTTCACTTTACATTTAAAGCATGGGAGCTGCACACAGCCTGGCTTTGCCTTAGCCAGAAAACAGTGCTGTCACTCCACAAGCCCCAAGGCCATCTGTGGGCCTGTATTGGCGCAAGTCCTCCAGCTCGTCTGAAACACTATCCATTTACCTCACTCTGTCTCTGGACCACTGATGACCAAGTGGCTCAGCCTTCCCTCCTTGGCACACAGATGGGAGCCAGGACCTACCTTGTATCCCTTCAGAGCCCCTGCCTATTGTATCAGCTCTGCTGAGCCTTGGGGATGGCTGGGTGTTGCTTTCAGTGGGTACCGATCTCCTGGCTGGCCAAAGTCCTCAGATAATATGCAGGTGGGTGAGGACATTCAAGCACATTGCTCCTGGCATAAAAGCTCCAGTGTCTGACGTCACAGTATCTTTGTGTGTTACTCCACACGTTTGGCATCACTTCTGCAAGAACCTATTTTTATTCTTACCTCTGTGATGGTTGTGCTCCCACTTCTCGCTATCCTTACCTCTCCGTCTTTTCATTCACCTCTTCTCCCAGCTCCTCTCACACCTCAGAGGGGTGGTGCATATTTCCTTCCCCTCCCTAGACACCAGTTGATAACAGCTGCAACATCAGTGGTACCTTTGAGAACTGGTCATAGATGACCTTCATGACAGGGTCTGAGAACTGTGCGTTTCCAGCCAGCACGGAGGAGAGGATGTTGCTGAGTGTCACCATTCCCAAGATAAGTCTACAAGGGAACAAGGAGTTTTCAAAAGGCCAGGCCTTGAGGTACAGCATATTACATAGGGACTGAACTGCTTCCCTTTCAGTCATGACTAAATCGCTGCTACTTTTAGTGAGAGGCACCAGCCTTTTCTGCATCTGAGCAGCACCTTTAGCGAGCATGTGTCCTCTCTTGGTGACTGCCTAGGAGGGGATTCACTGCTGAAGCACATCTTTCCCCTGCTCACCTTCCTCCCGACTTTCACCTTTCCTTCTATCAGATGTCAGTTTGATGCATGCATTTCTGGTCTGTGCACCCTCTGGAGTGGAAACGGCCGAAACCCAGGGCACTGCATGAGCATAGTCAGGGTATCAGCCTAAGAATATCTCAGTTCAACACCAGAGCCTGGGGACAGATGGCTACAGGCTGAGATCTGAGATCTGCTACTACACCATAGGCAACACACAGGGATTGAGACAGTGAGAGGCTCTCCGTCCCCACACTGGAGACTGTCGCAGCTCCATTTGTTCCACTGGCATTGCTCTGGGGACAAGAAGATACTTGTCCTTCACCAAGCTGCTAGCTGAAGTCAGCTATTGCACTCTAGGACTTAGCATCTGGGAGAGAGAGATTCATGGGCTCTCCAGTTGCTTGTCTGAGTATGTTTCCCATCCAGTCCTTGCTTCTCCTCTGCACTCCACTGGCCTATGCACTGATCCAACCTCTGCTGAGGCTGCTAGGCACTGGATCTGGCTTTGACTTTTACTAGTTCATTTACAGGAAGTTTTCTTCATAAACCTTGCCTGTTATTACTGTTAGCAAAATAAAGGCTCTAAACTGTCTAGATAAGCAGTTGTTGGAAATGCTGAGCCCATGCCACTACTGCAGCATTTATAGGACCCACATCTCTCAGGACTTAGGCCCACATACTTCTCCTTTACTTTGCATCACAAGGAGATAGATGATATTTTAAAAATATAATTTAAGAGAATTTAACCAAATTAGCAGAATTGACAGAATTTAACCCAAGTACCACATCACTGGATCAGTAAATGGGACTTCCTGTTTAGCTTCATCATGGCTGTTTTTCCTATTTGAATGCCCATTCATGTAGCAAGTGAAAATAGATACCCTGATTCAGCAACAACAGGAGCCTGGTCATATCCCTTCTCCTGGAGGATTTCAATTGCCTTCTGACAGCTGACTTCTGGGAGAAGAATTAGAGGGGCTGAGAGATTCAGTTTCTGCACCTTGATATTCCACCACCTGTTGAAAGACAAATGGCAGCACCAAGTTATTATTCATTAGTGTGTGCCTGTGGGCCTTGTTCAGAGAGGCAAGGTCAGTAAAGACCACACCAACTACACAAAAGATATTCTGTCTGCCCATAAATCTCACCTCACTGCTGTCCCCAAAGCATTCATGTGACAAGTCCACTATGGTCAGGTCTTGTTTAAGCAGAGCTTTCCCTAGGCCCAGCATCCATATAAGTCCCAAGGCCAGCAGACAGCAAAGTACTGAGCTGCCCCTAATCCAAGGAAGCTACTAAACGCTTAGCTTTAAGATCATAAGCAGAGGTCTATCAGTTTTACTTCCCTAGTTTGTATCTTTGAGCCTTAATACACAGAATTTGCAGCTCCTCCAGGTGAGAGCTTAGCAGAGATGCTGATACGATTTTTCAGGGACCAGCTACTCTGGCTCACTGATGACCACAGGGAACTTCCAACTCATCCCAACTCTTCAGCCTTGCAGTCAAGGTAGGACAATGTCTAGAGACACTGGAAGGGCCCACACAGAGACTGGAAGGGCCAAGAGCAATTCTAACCAGACAGAAATGCCTTTGAAAAGTATTATTTTTTTAGGAAATAATTTGCAATAATCTTTGGTTACAGTAACTCATAGGAGCACATGACATCAGAAACACTTCTTGTCTTAAAAGTGAGACTAGATGTTTTCTGAACAATAAGCTTTTATGCTGCCACATGTCAACTGGCATCAGCAGTTTGTCTGCTTGATTCCCTGCCTTCAAGGGACTTTTTCCCCATGGAGTACAAGAGGGAGCAGATGGCCATCCTTCCTGGCCCTCTGCTCTGGAAAGTGAAAATGCACTGTTTTCTGCCAAAAACCTCCAGGCTCTTTGAAGAGGTCTTTGCTCCAGAAGGGATCCACCTCCCCACTGGCCTGATGTTCCTTCGAATATCAGATGCAGAGCAGAGAGAGTAGATTTTGAACGGCACTAGATATCCTCCTCAATCATTCTACTCTGTAAGAGTTTAAATAGGCTGGAAAATGATTTCCAGATGGGAGTACATCAACATCTTCAGGACAGAAATGACTCCTTTATAGTTTTTGATCAGTGAACAGGAATATCTAACCACTCAGAAAAGAAGAGCTGACATTATAGCCTTCTCAGAAAGATCTAGACTTGACTAATTTTTCTGAAATACTAGAAGATAATGCTTTTCTTTGAAGATAATCATTTCCAGACTCAAAAAAATGCTTCCCTTAGTACAGTTTATATTGGCAAAAGTTTTCTTACCAAGGCTTGTGCTCCTGGACATCATTCAGAAATCCATTTTTAATCATCCACTTATCATTCAAAAACTTGGACCTAGAAATCATCAGCAAAAAGAAGTCTGTAAGTCCTCAGTAAGAAGTTGTGCTTTGTTTCATGCACCAGACCTCAGCACTGCCTCAGGGCTCTCATGATTTTTGCAGCTGGCTGCTTTTAGCCCCTTTTAAGGTCAATAGGAGCTGCGGCTGCTCAATAACTCTTAGAAGCACGCCAGCTATTTACGTGCCTAACTTTAGGCATGCAAGTTCAAAAACTCTAGCTTGACTGATTCCTACTCCGTGCAGTAAGTAAGTCAGTGACAAGAAGAAATAAAACTGAAGTGTCCCAACACCCAGCCTCTGGCTCTTCCCTCTGATTTTTTTCTCCCCTTCTGTGGGATTGTACTGGGATGACTCCTGGCTCAAGGCTCACTCTGGGACATGCTATTATCAGATTTATACTGGTGGCTCTCCAACGGTTTGCACCACCGGGCAAGTACAGAAACTCACATGTAGTTTCTGACGGAGTCAGGCAGGATGACGACACAGCGTTGCCCTTCTTTCAGGTCCCTGGCGGCCTTCACAGCCACAGACATGACACTGCCTGAGCTGCCACCTGGTTGGGTATGAGGAGACAGACAGATGTTAGAAGTGCCCAGAATGCCTGGTTACAGCCACACATGGACCCCACTCTGCCCCAGCCTACGGGATGGTGGCTCTGGGACTGAGTTGCAGCAGAAGTAATGCCTTTGTAGACCAAGTCAGGCCAAAATGCTGGAACCAGGAGGCAAAGCAAGTCAGCAATCTTGTATGGCTCTCCAGAAGAGACTGGGTAGGGACTGAAGGGGCATCTCCATGTGGTGGCTCTTGACAGCAGGCTCTTGAGGTGATAAGAAAAGTCACCTTATGACTGGCACTCTTCTGGTGGCATTGCAGGCAGGCCAAGGACTGAAAGGAGTGGTTATGAGCACATTCGTACTGCTGCTGCCCGTGCTGCACCTTTTCTTTGGGTAAGGAGGTCAAATCTAGAGCTTCTGGGCTGACATATTTTACAAGCAAAGATTCACTTTAAATAAACCATGAAGGTTGAAAAATATATAAACATTACATTCATGCTTGGAATACCAGACCAATGCAATGGGAAAGCTTAAAGTGTCTCTGTGTCTGTGTGTGTGCATGTGGTTTGCTGCACGTAGTGACAACAGGTCCTGGCTTTACAAAGGCAATTCTTCCACTGATAGTTCGAGCACTGAAAGTCAAACACATTCCACTACCTGTGTGCCAGTGAGAGACTGCATTCAAGGCAGCACGTATTTTACGGCAGGTTAAGTAGTACTGGGTCACATTTTTCAAACAAATGATGAAAGTGCCCGAAAAATGCAGTTCTGGGAACATGAGGCTATTCACAAATCATAGTTAGTTCAGCAAGTAGTTTCCATTGAAACATGGTGACTTTGTGAGTATGTAAAACATTGGAACATTTATCTAATGTTTTCATTTTGAACTAGATTTCATCTAGACTTTCTATTTCAAAATAGTGCTTGTTCTGGATCAGAACTGATTGATGTTTTAAAGAAAAATGGTGGAGAAGGAAGAGATTAAATATTTGGAAAGCAAAACACATTTTACTTTGGGTCAAATATTGTCCAGCAAGGGTAGAAAAGAAGCATAGAGACGCTTGGCTAATTATGTATGACTGAAATCTCTGATAGATTAATCAATTGTGGGCCGTCATTTTAAAGTCTAAGATCATTGTGTAACAGGTAAGGAGGGTGGAAGCCTATCAATCAAAATGCTCTTCACCTTTCACGTGTGTAGGAATGCAACTAGATATTGGTATTTAGATATGTACCAAGCCAGGGCTTTCAGGTTAGCACTTTAATTTAAATATTTCAAATATCATTTAAGCATTTCATTACAAACAGCCTGATTTTTTTTCAAAACTTTCTGTATGTGAGTTATGAGGAATTTTATCAGCCATAGCTACAAGCATATGTATTTTCTGGTACTGGGCACAAACCTACTGCTGCCTGCTGAGAGAGAGGAAAGGCTGAAAAATACTGATGCTGTGTAGAGGTTTTTAGGGAAGTACAGGCAGGGTATGTCTGAAGGCACCTGTTCATTTTGCAAAGCCATTGGGATCACTGAGAACTCCCTGGCACACAGAGAAATACTCAGCGAGAACATCTTACACTTACTTTGCTTTCAATCTTTCCTAGTTCAGTCCTGGCACCTCTAGTGTGGAAACAGTTCAAAGACAGAAAATACAGCCTCACAGAGTTGTTAGTGGAGCAACAGTTTTAGTCCACCTGTCCTGTCCTGAATCTCATTAATCCTATTCCCCAGTTCATGTAACAATACACCAAAACAGAATTAGGCCCAGATGATCCAGTTCCATGTGCAAAAATGTTAAACTAAGAAGAGAGTTATTGCTTCTATTATTATTATTATCAGCGAGCCAGATCTCAGACCACTGACTCACTGCAGCATCCCTGAAAACTACAGTGACCTACACACTAGCTCTGGATTCAGTCCTGTTAACCTGGCAGACACCAAATGCAGTAAGCATCTGCCTTTAAACTTATCTTCTCCCAAAACAATTAAAGGGTGAGATTCAAAAAGCTTATTAAGAGAAGCAGCTCTTGTCATTGATGCTTACCACACAACAATCCCTCTTCTCTAATCAGCCTGCGAGACATGAGGAACGAGTCTCTGTCATTGCATTTATACCACTGATCAACCACCTGAAGAGAAAGCAAAGAGGACAGTTGGTTCCTGGAGGTGTTATTTCAGGTTGTGCCTACCCTCTGATGCATGCTGAGGTGCTAGTGGTCAAGATTTTGGCAGGCAAAAGCTATAATCAGATCCATCAATGAAAAGAGATTGGGGATGGTCACAGGTCAGAGCTCTAAAGCCATGTACAACAGCAGAGATGTAATTAAAATAACACCTGAAAATATAAAGAATCTGGGATGTGAAGCTGTGTGGAGTGGTTTCTAAGAGCAAGGCTTGGGGGAAACATACAGCTTGAGTTATGGCTTTAAAGCACTATGGCTGGTGGTGATTGATACAGGAAGAGGAAATTTGACAAGAAGCTGTACTGGGTTCATGGTCTGTTGTCTTACATTGTTTGAATCTTGCCTTTCAGCTCATAAATGGTGCAAGGTTTCTGTCTGGTGCAAGCAGTAAAGGACACTGAAGCCTCAGGAAACACCAGTGTGATGAATGGCAGCCTCAATAATGGCTGTTTCTGCAGACTTAGAGTAAAAGAGACACACTCTGAACACTGGAAGATCAAGACTGAGCTGAGAAGTCTGATACTCTGGCACATCCCTTATCTGTCCCTATATTTGGCTTCTCCTTGCAGGTCTGTCATGATCAGATTTACTCAGAGAGATGCTGTGGTCCCAGTCCCCACATGACAGCTTGTTCTGCACTGGAAATGCACACAAATAGTCTTAGAGCTGGGCAGGTAACAAATCTGGCTACTTCTAAACTTGGGAGAAGATTCGATGTAAAGCCAAAGATCAGGCAGAGGCCTCTTCTCATCACACAGCTACTTACTGATCTGTCAAGGACAGTAGGGATAAAGTCATGTCCAATACCCTCCACCTCTATGGTTGTTGTGTTTGTTCTGTTCAGCTCACTGGGCAGTGCGACGATGGAGCCATCAGGATCTACACCAATGATCTTTGAGGGAAGGAAGTTTTGTTAATCACAGAGGGAGTTTAAATATAATCAAACACATACTGCAAAGGAAAAATTACCTATGCTCTTATTAGCAACATTTGTCACCCACATTCTTCTTCCCATGATGTTCATTAATATTCCTACCCATTGGCAGCATGGAAAGCTTCCAGCATACACTGTTTCTCACGGGCTTTACAAATAGATCCTAAGTGGTGTTCAGCTGCTGCAGAAGAGATTGTGGTGGCTTAAAATTGCCATCACCCCTTTGGCAGAGTCTGCTACTTTGAAAGCTCAACCCTTAAAAGACAGGGTGTGATTGACTCTTAATCTGCTTCAGTGCAAAGCCAGCCGTTAGCTCACTCAATGTGGAAAACTGTGACCACAGATGGATATCCTTTCTAGATCTATTTGTGCTGGCTGATAGTGGCACCTCCTCCAGTTGCTCATAGCCTTATGTCTGTGTTGAGGTTTTCTGTGTCAGCCTTTGGCTTAAAAATTTTAAAAAGGGATGATGCTCCAAACTCAGCTTCAGGCAGTCCAGCTAGGTTAACCAGTGGCTGGATTCACATCTGACTTTGCCTCTGGTGAATCAGTCACTCATATGCTGGCTATACTGGGGAGGCAGTAACCTTCAAGCCTCCAGTCTGCACTGAAGCACAAGCTCTGCAGAATGATCATCTGTCCATAGTTGACATCAACCCAACTACACTGAGGTTTTCACAGAGGCAGATGAGAGGTACTGCTCCCACACATGGAGCCGCCAGAGCAGTAACTTTTGGCAGCCAGTTTGACCAGGAACAGGAGCAATAATGCTGTCAGCTGAGCCAACAACTTCTGCAAGGGAAATCTGAGTGCATCCTGGAAAGTGCAGGGTACAGCAGAGGGCAGAGTTTAGTAACAGCACTATGGAGCCTTTTACTTCTAAGGCACTTCAGTAATCTGCCTCAAGGTGAGCATAACACAAAATTGTTTCCAAGAAAAGTCAAACTCACTGTTGAAAAAACAAATCGGCAGAGACAACAACTGCTAGCTCAGCCCCGCCATGCACAAGTTGTGGGGTTAGTTCTGATCAAGGACATGAGCAGGAAGCCCAGGGCAGCCACTGTTCCCACTGGGCAGTCCTGCCTCTCAGCTTACTTTGCACTCTGGGCACTTCTCCTTCAGCTTCCTGGCAACACCAGTGACGGTGCCTCCTGTACCAGATCCAATCACCACCATGTGGACCTTGCCTGCAGGTCAGAGAAGAGAAAGGCCTGAAGAGATTGAGCATGACCTCCAGCACTGCCCTGCCATGGCAGACAGTCTCCCTTTCATAAGGGTCCCGTACAGATGTAAACCTGTGTGCGGAAAGAACAAGCAAAATTCTTGCCAGTGGCAAAAGCACAGTCCTATTGAGAGGCACAGATGAGCTTGCATGATCTGGACAGAGCTGATCCTGCCTCAGCACAGGGAGCAGAAAGCGACCTCCAGATCTCCCACCAGTTCCCATGATTTCTGCATGTGTGGCACCTACTGGTTTAACGGGGAGGGAGGATCACTGCACTTCCAGCCCTTCCAAACCACACAATGTTGAAGCAGTGCATGCACATGAATAACAGCACTCCCTAGTAACAGGCACCTTTTCAGCTTTTCTTTGGGTGAATACCCAAAGAGGAAAGATGGTTCTCTCAGCTCTATCCTGACACCAGTGTCTGTCAGGAGTAGCTGTACTGACGTCAGTGAGATTATACTGGTGTAGGAATGGTATAAACAGAATCTGTTAGGCCTTCAGAGCCTTGTGTTGTAACTGCAGTGGGAAAATGGGACTTGCAATTCACTCCTGTCTGCCAGTAAGTGCAGATCTGTACATTGTGGTAGAGGGAAGTCCGGAACTCTCTTGTTCCTGTTGCTACCCAACTGTTGTTGTACTGTTATCACAACTGCTCTCCAGTTAAAACCTTTGAGCCCTGTTTATGTTTTGCAGTGCTCCCAGTACTGGCAATAAATTTTACTTCTATCTGTGCAGACGCAGACTGAGGTAGTCCTTCTCTGCCCCCTCTCCCCCCGCTTCAACACATCACATGTCATTAGTCCGTTAAGTTTCAATTCATTTTAATTTGCTAATGACTGTACTGGATCTGATGAAGCCTGCCACTGCCCTGGTGGAATTATATTCCTTAGTGAGGCCTCTTGAGCCATCTTTGCTCTCATCTGACAGATCTCAGGGATGTTGTAACAGCCAAGAGATGGGCTCTTTCTCCTTCAGTACAAACAGCCTAATTTTGTTAAGCCTCTGGTCTCCTCCCTCAAGCTTTTGAAATTGGGGGCCATAATAGGGAAGTCCTGCAGGCTTAGGTGGATCTGGAGTGGATTATGTGAAGTTGCTACACTCTGCATGTCAGTATTATCAAGGGTGCCGTCACTTGCAGAGGCCCTTTGGGCGTTTCTAGACATTCAGATCAACAAACAATGTAAAATAAGCCTCTCACAGAGAGTTTCAGCATCCTCAGTACATATAGAAACAACAGCATTTTAAATGGTACCTTCACACTGCTCCAGGATCTCTTCAGCTGTGGTGTCGTAATGAGCCAGCGGGTTGCTTGGATTTCGGTACTGTTTATTTCAACAGAGAATAGCACAACTCACTGTGTAAACCATAGGTCAAATACCAAACTAGCAATAACTCTTGACAAGCTTTACCCAAAGCATACAACTTCCCCCCTCCTTTTCCTGGAGATAGCTGCACTGTAATCCAACCAAACCAGGTCACAGGTGTTCCTCCTGGTTGTCACTTTGGGCCATGTTTCTGAGGCCACAGGATATGTCTACACTAGAAGAGTAAATGTGCTCAGGTGGTGACTATTTGGCTTGGAGATGGTGTGGCTGTCTCATATTCAATATTGCCACATTTTGTGAGATCTGGTGATTTCATTAAAGCTCTAGCTGCCAGAGGCAGGCAAGCCCCCCAACATCTCAGCTGTTGCTTAGAATGAAACATTTTTAGACTTCTCTGCTGCCTAGAAAAATTTGAAAATGCAGCCATGGAATGCTTCTAAAAAGCTCAAAAAACCAAACAACTTCCCCATATGTCAAATTTTAAAACTTTTTGAAAGTATCATATATGTAGTTTTGAGAGCTGACTTGTGATTCAAAGGCATTTGCGGTTGGCAGTGCAGCAAGTTAGTACCTTGGAAATGTCAGCCAAAGCAGTGGCCCTACATTTAGAGAGGGAGTCACTGCAGAGGTGGACAGGTATAGCACAGAAATGTGTGCAGGCTCATGTTTAAACCTGTAGCCCAGACTGCTTCTGAAAAGCGTATCGAAATGCTGACCTTGCTTATTGTTAATAGGAAAGAAATCTATTCCTTACCTAATTTTTCTGCTCTACTGGGGTGCCCTGCTCACTATAGGAATTCCTCCCTGTGGCAGGGTCAGATCAGAGGGAGAAGTGCCCTCCTGTGCAGGATCCAGTACCGTGGGAACTGGTGGCAGGAATTGTCAGTGTTTGCCTTTTACAGTATGAGGCTTATTTGAGGCAGAATTGAGGCTGCTAGTCAAGCATAAAAAGTGAATCTCAGGTTGCCATTAATATCTGAAGTAATATAAGGAGTCTTTTAAATATGCGAGAAAACCGAAGCTCCCCCACCCCCAAGCTTTGGCAGAAATGCTACAGATGACCCTTATTTTGTTTCTGCCACCCTGTGCATTAGAGAGGACCAGTTAACTTGCATGCACCGTAAAATGGTGATTTCACACTGATGAAATCTGCCTTAGCTGCTGATTTGGACAAAGCCCCAAACACAGGCAGACTTGGAGTGTACTGTACAAAACAGATTTGGAAAGAGTCCATGGAGGAACTGCATTTACCTGGTCCAAGATGTGAGAGTTTGGGATTTCATTTTTCAGCTTCCAGGCAACACGAATGTTAGACTCTGGGGCATCAAAGCGAGTGCATGGGGTCCTCACAATTTCAACACCCAGTGCCTTTAGAATATCGACCTTTTAGAGGAAAGAAAGTAGATGTAATACAATCGATCCCATGTAGTGTCAGTAGTCTGAACCTATGTGCTCACAGTGGCGTCAGATGCCAGAGAAGCTTTGCATGCAGGAGACATTTAACATTTGGAGTTACAATGTCCGACTCTCAGTTATATGATCTTTGATATCCTTCTGGCAGCCTGGGGCCTCCTGACAGGCGGCCCAACTGGGCCCTGTGCCCAGTTCTACTCTGAAGGCAGCCTGGGGACACAGCAGAGGCAGGTGACACTGGGCTGCTCCTTGGCACCTGGGGAAGGGGACAGAGGGAGTTGAGTGTAGGGAACAGCATCTGGGGGCAGCTTTCATATGTGCTGTGGACTGAGCCTCTGAGCATAAAGAGATGCTTTAAATCAATTTTTGCCCTGATTCTCTTCTTTCCTCTGCCCAAGCCCAGGGAAGGAGAAACTACAAATCAGTCCTAGCGCATTAATCCACTAAGAGATGTGGATGCCTGGGAAAGGGGTGTCAAAGAAGAAGGACAAGTGAGTGTCAGCTCCTGCAAGTGAAACCTATGGCAGCTGGGGGAGGAGGTGGTATCTGATCCAGACTCAGCTTAAGTTAGATTTAGATTGAAATGGAGGTGGCGCTTTGGAGGAGGGCTCAGTTTTGAGCCAAGTCAGGGTCCAGTTTGGCTTCACTGGCATGAATCCAGCTGAGCGGTTTTTGAGACTTTTAGCTCCCCAAGACTGTGGGAGATTTCTGCCATTTCCAGGACAGAAGTTCCACCTAGTCATCAGCTCTCATGTGAGTTGCTTGATTTCCACCATCTCAGAAAACAGCTCAGAGAACTCTAAATGTCTCCAGGTTAAAGAAACCCTAGAAATATGGAGAGATCAAGTGACTTGCCAAATGTCACACAGGAAGTTAGCAGGACTGGCAGCAGAGCCCAGGCACTCTGCATACCTCTCCTTCACTCCCTCCATCCCTCATTCTCGCAGATAGAAGATTGCTCCATTTCTCTGCAGAAATGCACCATATTGGTTAACACATGACCCCAGCTGCGTCACTGACACTAGATAATCAATCAGATCATCACAGTGTGCTTTTTTTTTTTTTTTTTTTTTTTTTTGTCAAGAGGAAATCTTCTGAATAGCTACAAAGATATGTCAGTACTTGCAGCGAGGCTTTATTACCCTTTAAAGCAGAGGACACTCTAGTTCTTGAAAGAGAGAGACAGAGAGATGTTCCCAAGCTGCAGGTAATACCATACAGAGCTCTGACCTTTTCCATGCTCATTTTCTCCGGCAAGACAATGATGCAGCGGTAGCCTTTCACTGCAGCTACCAGTGCCAGCCCGATTCCTAGGTAGCAGGGGAGGAAAGGGAATTATTTGATAACAGCATTTGGCAAGGCTGACTGACAATCATGTTCCCTCATGCTTCCTACAGTCTTCTCTCTTACTGGTGAATGTAACCTGCAAATTTTTGCTGACAAGCTATGTGTGAGGGCATCCTCTCTGAATCTTGCAGGGTGTGCTCTGAAAGCCAGGGAGTGTGGGAGGATGCTCTAATGTCTGAGTTGATAATAATGCTCTGGTCAATAGAGAACGGAGAGTCAACAGTCTGTTAGCATGGCATAAAGTGAATGGCAAGGTTAGGGAATGTTTTCCTCCTTGTACCAAAATTCAGGCCTCTTTCTTTGCCTTTCATGCTAAGCTTTTTAAAACATAGGAGATATATGATTTCATTTCAGGAGTACTTCCCCCTCCCCCTCAAATACTCTCACTTATGTGTGGTGGGGACAAAGCTGCATATCTCATCCCACGGTGAGCCGGCAAAGGGTGTCTGTGCTCTAATTTCACTCTGGATGATGGATTGAGCCAGCTGCTCCCCCGCTAGATAAGGAAAGTGAGGCTGGAGCAGTCCAAATCCCTGGGAGAGGGCTGGGAGTGATTTTAGGCACTGTGATACTGCCCTGATTGCCCAGGCCTCAGGCTCAGAGCAAGGCTGGGCAGGAGCTTGAGCCACCTTGTGAATACGCATGAAGAGAGAGTCCCTTTGCCCCAGGCCCCCGGAGGATAGGAATGCTCACACTGGGAGATGCCTGAGCTACATGAAGGTTGATGCAGAAAGATTTGGAACAAATGGGTCGATAAGGAGCAGAATTTATAGAGAAGAACCCTGTTCTGTATTACTAGCGGGGAGAAAATGGTGTCACCATAGCAGCAGAGTGGAACTCAGCAAGGGACATGGCCTCAGTTCCCTTCAAAGTGTCTTGATATCCACCATTGTGCCTTTTTCAGGAAAGCTTTTTATATACACACACGTCCTTGTCTTTTGGGGAGACACTGATACAGGCAGCAGGAAAGGGCCATGGAAATTCAGCAAGTGTCCCTGTGTCTTTTATGGGCTGCAAACTGTGAGGAGACTCCTCTATTCTCTCTCCTTTCTTATAGCCAATGACAGTCTGGTGCCTGAGCAAGATGTCAGCGACACAGAGGAAAAGAAAATCTTCCAGACCATCAGGGAAGCCCTCTTTGGGGAACTCTGAATATTCAAGAACTTCTCAGCCAGAAAACACGCAGGTTGTCCCAGCTGCTTCAGCTCCCGAGGCTGTTTACATTACCAAGAGGTAACCTCACAGGCATGTCTACACAGGACGGAATCCTCAGAGACCCTTGAGGAATTTCAGCAATGAGTCACCTCGGCACCTTGGGTTACCTGAGGCAGCCAGAAGGGAGGGGAGTTGAGGTGAGGATACACCAGAGTCATGGGGCCCGTAGCTAACCTTGTAACTGCCTGTTGTCCAAGGATCAGTGCTCACAGATCTGTCACTTTGCACCGGGCAAGAAAGTAAAGGTGTTTCAAAGATGTTTCCTCAGATGTTTCCACAAATAGGCCAGTGGAAAGAAAACTGTATTGCCCAGGAGAGGTTTAGTTAGTCTGGTATTTTTGCTTAACAGTGTTGTAGGAAGTGCAAGAACTCCATAAATCTCTGTACCGCCACCCTTGTGTGAGCCCTCAGAAATACTAGCCCTATCTTCAGTCTGCCTGGTACCCAGACACTTGTCACACATACGCTTCCCACCTGTGTTTCCTGATGTGGCTTCAATCAGTGTGTCTCCAGGTTTTATAATCCCGGCTCTTTCTGCATCTTCCACCATCCTCAGGCTGATGCGATCCTTCACACTGCCCCCGGCGTTGAAGTACTCACATTTTGCCACTACAGCTCAAAGATGAGGCTCTGTCAGGGATAAGCTACAGCCGCAAGTGCCAAGCACCCCTCAGCCACCACCCCCTGCTCCCCTGGCCTTCACTGTGATTGTTTTGGGACATTGATTCCTCCCTTGTAGGATGATCCTTTGCTCAGAAAAACACATTCACCCTTTGCTCACAGGGCAGCAGAGCTTGTCACAGGATTATCCATCTTATTTGCCCATATTTCATCTTTCACCCAAGTTTCATCTACCTGCACCCTGAAGGCCTGGTAAGTCCAAGATAGATTTAAAATCCTCTGGACAGATGATGTGGTAGGATACACCCTGTTGCTCTACCTCAAGGGCACTTCTCTAAGCAAGGCATTGTCAGGGTTCACAGCAAGGTTTCGTGGCCTTTCCTGGGCCATGGCAGGCTCTGTGTTATTAACAGGTGTCTCAAAAGGTGGCCTTCTCTAGGGATGCTCTGTACTTCTGAATGAAGTGCCATGAAAAACAAACAAACAATAGAAAGTACTCTTTCAACTGATAGCCAGAATCATACTTTCTAAGCTCGACTACTAAAACCCAAGTAACAGAGACTTTCCAAGATGCACTCAAATTGCAAGGCAGAGATGTATTTCTAACCAGTCCCTTCACAGAATCATAGAATCAGTAAGGTTGGAAGGGACCTCTGGAGATCATCTAATCCAACCACCCTGCTCAAGCAGGGTCACCTAGAGCAGGTTAGACAAGGTTGCATCCAGGCGGGCCTTGAAAATCTCCAGAGAAAGAGACTCCACAACCTCTCTGGGCAACCTGGTCCAGTGCGCCGTCACTCTCACAGTGAAGAAATTCCTCCTCACGTTGAGGTGGAACTTCCTGTGCTTCATTTTCTGTCCACTGCCTCTTGTCCTATCACAGGGGACAACTGAAAAGAGTTTGTCCCCATTCCCTTGACACTCTCCCTTCAGGTACTTATAGACATTGATAAGATCCCCCCTCAGTCTTCTATCCCCCAGGCTAAAGAGGCCCAGCCGTTCCTCATAGGGCAGATGCTCCAGCCCTCTGATCATCCTCGTAGCCCTTCATAGCATTCACACTGTTAATGCTTTGGCCAAGATTATTCTCACTCTGTTTTTGATGTCTATATCTGCAATGGTCATACTGGGCTCTGTTTTGGAGACAACAGGAAGAAATAAGTACTTTTAGGATGCAATTCACTTCATCCTTGCAGAGGCATCTCCTTTAGGTTGAGCCAAATCAACTAGATAAATGAGCAGCCAAAGCAATGGGAAAAAAATCTTGTGATTAACATTACATTTTATAAGGTAAACTACCAGAAAACCAGCTACACAGACATCCTCAAAGGCACAGAAATTATAAAGTAATCGTGGCTAATTTTAACTGCTTCCTTAATGTTGCAGTTACTGCAAGCATTCATGTCTTTGGTATGTTAAAAGTCTTTGTGCTGACTGACAGTTTATATAGAAAGGAGCTTATGGCCGCTTTGTAAAAGTCCTGTTCTCCTTCCCTTTCTGCACCAGGGGAGGGAGACACCATCCCAGTAAACAAGGGCTCAGACTCGCTCCCTGGCTTGCGCATTGCTGCTTGGACAAAATCCTTCCCTGCCTGGCAGGCACTTGTCTTAGCCAGACATCCTCCAAGGGAAAGGCTTTCTTCACAGGTGAATCGAGGAATGCAGACCTGTCCTATACCTACTCACACCCTGATTTCACAGCCACGTACTGTCCTCTAAAGTCTTCTTTTAGAGACAAGCAGTGAAACGTGGTAGTCTGAGGTTACAGGGTTAGGGGCCTGCCTGGGCACCTAAAAGGGATCTGATCAAAGAGCAAAGCATGTTTCATATGGATTTGTGTCCCATGGAGATTGGTTACCATGGGGATTCCTTACTGTCAAATAAGACCGTAGGATCCTGCTGTGCTGTTTTACAGAGCGAGCACTAATCAAGTCTCTCCTTCCAATCCAGCTGCTTGAAACTCATGAACCCTTAATGTTTGTCTTCCTGACCAATTTGGTTGAAATTAATTGATAGATTTAAAAGTTATAGGAAGGAAGACTGAAAAATCCATGTACGTGGAGACAGCCTAATTGCATCATCTGTATTTTGGTAGGAGACCAAGCTGAAAACAAAGCTTGCGTAAGATAACACGCTGACTCAGAGGCAGTGATATGATAAAATCCCCTCGGGCGGGGGGAGAATGTGGTTCCTGCTGGAAAGACTGGCCCCGACGGCAGCGCAGTGGCCCACTTTTAGCATAATTGCCTGGCACTCATGCTGCTGATAAACCTAGCTGTTGAAAATTCTTGCTATTTGACTTCAGGCTACTTTTAGGGAGATCCCTAAAGCAAACTGTTGCAAAAAAATGAAATCCCAGACAGAGCCCTGGGGGCAGTGACACAGAGAAAGGGCAGCCCCTGGCCAAGCTCCAGTTAACCTGGCAGAGGCAGTACAGAGAGGTGAAGCCAAGGCAGATCAGAGTCCCTTTTGCGCAGCAAGCCCCCTGCCGCAGTCAGCCCTTGGGGAGCCACATGGCACCAGCGTAACACCCAAGCGCCTGGCTGAGCTCCCCTGCCTGGCTCTGGTCCTGCACAAGCTCTGTCTGGCAGCCAGGAGCCATACTGATGCTTCTCCACACAGCCCTCGCTGCTCCCTCTGCCGGGGCAGGCTGTGGAAAGGGCCTTGCCATGCCCTATGCTGTGTCTTGGCAACTGTATCTCAGGTAGGTTCACCTCCTCTGTCCTCCTCTCACTTCCTCCTCCTGCTGTGCAAGGGGGAAGGCAGGGGAGCGACTCAGCCAGTCTTGCCTGTATGTGCCATCTGCTAGCCCCAATGTTGTAGTATCACTGCCCGTTGCCACATGGTGTCATCTACCAGCACCTGAAATCAGCCCAGCTCCACTCTGAGCTTTTGCAGCATCAGCAATAAACAAGAAAGTGCCTGACTGAACTTGTTTAACAAAGTTTGTAATATCTGGAAAGCAACATAATGGTTAACGTCAGTGACATAAACAAGTTACAGTGTGAATCTACTATGTCTCTGTGATAGCTGTCGTGTGCCTGTGCTTAACCTGTAAGGTGCACAAAACATCTCAAGCCTCAGGTAACAGAGTGTATATAGGCAGCTGCTGCAGAGCTGGTGACATACACCTAGCTGACATGACAGCCTAACCCTTGACTGCATGCACACCATGCACATAGCTTCAGCAGGGGCCAGTTTTGCTGATTTGGACTAACAAACCAATGTTTTGAAAAGAAAGCCAAAGCATGCGAAGCTGTTAGTTGGGAGGGGCTTCATTGCCATTAGCATGCTGTGCATTACAGTCTGAAACCATCTGGTTTGATCTGATAAATGACTAGACCCGTAACCTACTAATCAAGAGTAACATGTGCAACATTTGGTCCCCCTTTCAGTCCTTGCTCTCCACAGAGTTTCTTCTGAAGTCCTCTCTGACACTGCTCCTCACCTTCTCCTCACAGCCCAGAAAAAATAATGAAAACGGACACTCACAAAGCTCACACTTCAGGCCATAGGACTTCCCAATCTTGTTGACTCGGACCATTGGGGTGCAGCCAATTTTCTTCAGGATGTTGGGCAAGATCTTTGTTTCTTCTAGTCTGTATTAATGGCGAAGAAAAAAGAAATACATCAAATCAGAGCAACAGCTACCCAACACGAGTCAGGACAAAATTTGACTGATGCTTCAGCACCTCTGCTAGGCCACTAAGAGGCATCGTGGCTCCAAGGTCCATTGATGATTAATGGCAACAGGAACCAGTTGTGGTCTTGCATCACTGTTACAATGAGCTATTTATTCTTTTGGATAAAAAATAAGATAGTCAATCTTCAGGGCTATTCCGAAGCGTCTTTTTTAATGACACCAGATCTATAACTAAGTGAAGTGAGAAGAGCAAACATGCATTAGGATTTTATGTAGTGAGTGAGAAAGCCAGAAGACCATCCATTATAAAGCCTTCTCCTCTTTCCCCTATCCTAACCACCACCAGCTCTGCTTTTCACATTTTCTGTGGTCTCTGAGCCAACTGTTCCTTTTCCAGCCAGGACCTACTCCCTTATTTGCAAGGATCGCTCCAAGCCATCTTGGAGACCCAAGCCACTTCAAGGCTCAAAGGAAATTCGATCTCTGACTGACCAACAAGGCCCCTGTCAGTGGGATCTGTTCACCAGTATCAATCAGTTCCTGGATTTGACTGTGAATGGCCATAACCTCATCTGGAATTCTGTGCCCTTGAAATAATACTCCCAATGAATCCTGTCTGAATTTTATTTCCCAGTCCTCTAAACAGTATGAACCTGGCAACTTTTTCAATTAGTGACTAAAGTTGCGCTCTGTGTTTGCAAGTCCATGCCTTTAGTAAAGAAATGAAATATCAGTCTGGATGTTTCCCTTCTCAGATCTACAAAAGCCTGCATTCATGGGCTCTTTAGTACCCATTTTCACCTAACAATGATATCTAAGGCAATACAAATCAGCTTCACCTGAGGCAAGTCAACATAACACTTTTTATTTCAGTTTAACCTTGTTAAGCAGCTGAGGGCTTAGCCCCATTCCCGCAGGCCTGCTCTTAACTCTGCCACGAAGAAGAGGACTCTGGAGTTTTTCACAGATAATTACAAGGAGCTCTTGAATCAGGGAAATTCAGCCTCCTGTTTTCTCGAGTCCCTGTCAGATTTCAGCAGGAGCCAAGAAACATGTCACAGCAATTGCAACTGGAATGAAACAGGCTTGTTTGCCCAACATATAACTGAAAGCATCTTGCCACACAGATGGGGAACTTATGTCCTTGAACTTTTTAAAAGACAGAGGGAAAGGATTGGTGAGGACTGTTTTTATTGGGGCCAAAAACATATTGCCCCTGGTTGATAACCAGCATGTCTCTCTCTGTGTAGAGTGACAAGGCTGCACTCCCTTACTGTTGAGCTCTCTGCACATCTCTTGCTTATTATCGTCCTTTGAACCTTGAATGCAAGTTATCCTCGTCTGCTATTGCAGCCAGGCAGATGGCTGTCTACAGAAAGTCTGTATGGCACAGGGATGACATGCTGCTTACTTAAAGACACATGCACATGCACCTTCTTCTGGAATTTGCAAGTGTGACCTAAACACTTCTTGCTTTGCAGGAATATAGGCATAGTCTTTTAGTGTAGTTGAAATGCAGACTTCAGGTACTTACTGCCAAAAGGAGCCAGTTTTCTTACATGTCAAGCCCAGAAAAGATGTTGCATTATACACATGCACTTTTACCTCTCTCTCAACCAAAATGTCACTGTGTATTAGCATGGTAGCAACCTCTCTTGAGTGCTGATAAATGTGCTTCCCCCATAGCTGCAGCCATTTTCCATCTCTATGGTAAGTCCCAGCTCCAAAAGCCACCAAAAGTGTCCATGATTTCAGTGAGGAGAAGAGCTGACCCAAAGCCCAAGGAGACACCAGCTCCTTCAGGCACATAGGAACTGCTACCTAACATTTGAGCTAGAGCCTGTTTTTCAAGACAGCAGCTTGAGTATTACATGTTCTTAGATTGCAGGAAGTCAGCTCAAGAGAAGAAAGCAAGCCAATTTGTTCATCTTCAGTCAACATTGTACCAAACAAGACTTTGAACTGCAGCAAGGCATGAGGTGGCAGTGCAAGGGGCTGTAGGCCTCAGGGACCTGCAGTGATGGAGCCTGGCAAAGCAGAGGGTATGTTCCTAATCACTAACGTATTTTACTACAAAAATACAATTAGCGTGGTCAGCTTCCTTTACAGGGTTATCTGAGCTCTGTGTGTGTGCCTGAAGTCAGCAGTGCTATGGATACAAGGATATCTAGAAAATGCTTCTAGTGCTCCTGAGGGATGTGATGGGGATACTTTCATCTTGCAACAGTTTGTATCAGTTCAGGATCACTGTGGGACAAGGTTGTTTTTTCTCCAAGAATTATTCTTTTTCTCTGTAAGGCTTGTTACTACATAAGTGGTACACAGAAAAAAAAAAAGAAAAGAAAAAGAAAAACAGTCCTGACAAGCTGGATGATTATTACTAACATTATAATGTCTCATAGTGGCTCAAGCAAAGTGGCTTTGAGACAGGCTCAAAGAATATCACCTCCCTATCTTTGGGAAAACTAATATTTAGTATTCTTAATTAAAACAAGTCTTTGTCTTCTTTCTCCATATCCTCCCTCTCTACCCCAAAATTCACTCATGTTGCATGTGGGAATCTCAGAATGCCCTGAAATTTTTGCTGCACCAGCTGCCATCAATAGTTCTTCAGGTAGAGAAAACAAACAAACAAAAAAATCCCTCCACACATGCTTCTTGCAAACTAAAAAAAAAAAAAAAAAAAAAAAAAAAAAAAAAGCAGTGTGATGTGTCCAGGTGCTGTGTCATCGATTTGTATTTTCTATATGGTGCTATATAAAGGGCTATGTTTCAGGAAGAAGCTTTGCTGTTTTGAAAGTGAATAGACACAAGAACACACTTGTACAATGTTGATCACAAAGACTTTGGCAGACTTTATCTCATTCCTGTTTTCCCCAAAGGGGGGCAGATTTGAGAAGCCTAAGTGTCCAGGCCCTGAGAAACACCAGCAAGTTTGACTGAAAAAAGCTGATTGTCTTGACTCACTAGGCTTTCACAGTAACTCAAGGGACTACATTTCCAAAGCATTTTGTGTTGTGAAGGGGTTGAAGCCCCTCCTGAATCCTGCAAGGGACAGCCTGGTTAATATGCTTTGCTCAGGTCTGGGAGGACCTCAGCTTGGCAAGCTTAGAAGAAATGTCAGCAGAGTTTCAGGAGCTGCAGAATGCCTGTTCCTGCGTAAGGGGTTATCTCACCACACCTGAATTCTGCGAGGAGAGTCAGCCTTAAATAGTGGAGCATGTGAGCTCTATAAAGCAGTGCCCTGGCTGATTCTTCTTGCAGGTTGTTAAGCCCTACAACCTCTTACATTTAGATAAGAAGGGGCCAGGCTGGGAAATAGACTTTGGGTGCTGGAGTCATGGTGTTTCTTAAAAAAAAAGCTAATTGCTTAATGCCACTGCCTTGAAGAGATTCAATAACAGCTTTCCTTGGGGTCCTTTTCAGGGCCAAAGGAAGTTGCCCAACTAGAGATTCACAGATGATCAGACAGCAAGGAGCACTTGTCTTTCTTATAGTGTGCTCTTCTGTAAGTTTACCACTTGAGGACCATACAAAGTTTGGACTAGAGACTACCTCAATGTGAAGGACAGATCTAGCCATTGTCAAAGCTTAGGTGACTAGATTCAGCAGTCATGGCTCTGGTCCTAGCTGCAGGGTTTGTACTGGGTGAACAATTGGATGCATGTTTGCTAGATTAACTTTGCAACTGTGGAGCTCACTTCTCCTTCAAGGACCAGATCTGGAAACTGTTTCAGGCTCTGCATATCCTAACGAGCCATGCTCTGGTTGTGCAAGGCTCTCCCACCTGCTCAGTTGGCACGTAACACAAAGATCTCCCAGCTGGCTCCTACCTGGCAGGCATCCACACAGAGTGATGCCGCACCTCTCATAGGCTCTAATTGCATAAATGCTGAAGTTGAATTCCTGTTTTACATCTTTAGCAAAACAGAGACATGTCCCTGACATTTATAGAATAGGCTTATCTTTAATAGCTTGTCTGGGCTTAGTTTGCAGGGCTGTTAAAGAACCTCTCATTTAGACTTGGCACTTCAGCAGGCTTACATCACTCTGGGAGGAAATCAGCTGTTGGGAGGACAAGAGCAGGCTCATAATAATCACTGTCTTAGGCTCATACTGCACGCTTGCTTCCCTTGCACAGAGTGGGCAACCTCTGTTGGTGCCATTTTCTCCCTACACGAGAGCCCAGCACCTGGTAATCAGTTTTTGTGAAGATGTCTATCAGTGAGTAAAGATATTGCTAATACTTTGTACTCTTCTCACATATTGCCTCAGACTGTTCAAATGAACAAGGGTAGCTGAACTGCAGCCCTTCAGTTAGTGAATGAATAACTGTTACTGACTCTGTTGTATGAAAGGATGGGGAGCAATAGCTTTGAGTTGTATGTATACATTACATTATAGCCAAGATAGCCATTACAACATCTCCACAAGTGCCTGGCAATCTGGAGTGCCTTTGCTTCTCTTGTGTAACAACAGACCTCACAAAGTACCTTCTACAGAAGTGAATAATTCCCTGGCTGAATGCCACCTCTGATGTCTGTCCATCTTGATTCCTCTAAAATGAGATGCCCCAAACTAGCAGATGCTTTTGAACGTGTGCTAGAAAATATAGACCTGAATCTTAAGCCAGTAACATCCTTCTGCAAGATGAAAGGGATAGAGAAAGTTCTTCCTATAGAGTAGATACTAGATGGGTGATGCCTTTTGAAAAAGATATCATTAGAAAGACCTATTGTCAAACCACTGGCTTCTGGTCATGACCATCCTGATGTAATAGCACAATGTGTCATCTTCAGAGGAAGATGCTGAGTTTTCTGGACTCTGAAATAATCAGCACAAAAGAATTACTTACAAGGGTATACAGGAGTGTGGAGACTTGGTGGCAGGTGTTGTAGCTGTCCATGTGCACTTACTGGGCAAGTTGGGAAGAATCCATGTGCTGTCGGTTTTCCTTTCCTGATTTCCCATACAATTGCCATTCATGAGAAGGGATGCCTTGGTCAGCTCCTGTGTTGTGGAAAGAGAGACACACAGTAACCTGGGAGGAGAAGTGTGAATGCAGGCACATGTGCAACAACTGTCACAGGAAAGAAACGACTTCCATCTTTGAATGTGAAAGCAAGATGGCCAATTTGCAAAAACCCAGTTCTAGAGCTACATAAAGAGGTGGAAATTGCTCTTTTGTCACATGCCTAGTATTGGTATACTGGATCTTATACATAACATAGTGGTATAGTGTTCCACACTATAACACTTGACCGCCATCTCCAGGAAGTCTTCTCCTGCTCTAATGCACATTGAAGCATCCCCCCACTGGAAAATTTGGCACTCTGTATTTAACTATTTGGCCAAGGGGAATATTTTCTACTCTAACACTGAAGAAATCATAGGCAAGTCTTAGACCATCCAGTAATAATTTGAGAAAATGTATACTGTGGTGCCAGTGGGGACTTGTATTCTGGTATCAGTCTTTGTTAAAAGTGGGGGAAAAAAAAAGTATCTCTAGAAACAAAAAAAAAATAGGGAAAGGCAACAAAGGTGCTCAGGGGTACAGAAAAAGTTCAACAGTAAAGCAGCTTAAATAAAGTAGGATTCTTCAGACTGAAAATGATCATTGATAGTGAGAGTGGGCTGTAAATCTTGGAACATCTAAAGCAGGTGACTGGGAAACACTTTTCTTTTTCTCAGAAACAAAGAATAAGGCACAATGAAATTATCAAGAGCAACTATAGAAGCAGAGGAGATAAATACAAGAGGAACCAGAAAACTTTTAGACAGGTTCAAAAAGGTAAAGTTCATTAGTGACTTTTAAACATGCACTTGTCCTAATGGTACCTGCATTATGGGGAGACAGTAAATTGCTGATGATGAGTATACAAAGAAAAGGATGAGTCTCATTTTATAATTTATTCTTAGCATCTGTCACTGACCAATATCAGAAACAGGATAAAAGGTTACATGGACTGTTGGTGTGACTCACTATGGCAATATTTATTTCATATTGGTGTTCTTTGTAGGTTCTTTTTATGGAATCAGCACTTACAATCAGTTTCTTGGCTTGGCTGTGTTTGCCATCAAGTTCTACAAAAGAATTTGGACAATTTCAATTCATTAGCCAACCTTTTGTGATAAAAGAGTCAGCTGCATGGAGAAAAGAAAGACACTTTCGGTAACTGGAAGTCTCTTTTCCGGCTTGTTCACAGAATGCATTGCTCATAATTCAGCTGCTGTTAAATAAGGGGACCTTGCACCTCAGTAAGGTCATGGTCAGAGATTTATGTCCTGCTTGAACTGATGATGAAAGTTGGTGTTATCTAATTGTAGCATATTCTGCCTTATCCTCTTACACTGCTATGGTGGTACATTTTGCAATTAGAACAAGTATAATGAGAACAGAGCTTTAATTCTGAAATTCAATAGAACCAAATCAGATTTCCACTGATTTGAAAAAGAAATACCTCATTTACAAATCCAGAGGACTGCTGGTGCGAGGATCAGGCCTACTCGCTATGTGGAGAGGAAGGCGCAGTGGGAAACAAACTCTAGCTATTGCCTGTCGTTTAGGGGAAATAATGATGGCAGCAGACAGGAGGACGCTGGAGCCCACACGTACAGCACAGACATCAGAGGCCAACAGAAACATGGAGCCTCATCTTCATCCCTGGCCATAAAACCACTCCCCTGCCCTGTCTTGACAGCTGGGTTGACCGTAATGCCTACAAAGCACAGCTGTCTAATAACAGCCAGGCAAGCAGCCAGCACAGTTGTTATGGCTGAGTCCTGATTACATGATTAGTTTGTGATTCAACACGTGAGACCAAAAGCAGCTTTAATTACCATTTCTGCCATCCTTCTTCTGCTCACTTACTGGCTTCACCCACTTGCAGTGTCTTCTCCAAAGCAGCACGGCAGGAGCTCCTTGAGGGCAGGGTATCACTTTCTGGGTGGTTTCTCCACCAACCAGGATAATGAGGCCACAATTCACTCCAGCTGCTGGAGTGTCCCTGAAACACAGCAAAAGGAGGTGATTAATAATACACTGTTGTCTGAGTAAAAGCAGAGTGCTAAAATGGTACGTGACAGGGAGCCAGCTTGCCACTTCTGGCCCTCTGCAGCCCGTTCTCATGTACACGGTCTGCTCTGGGGAGCACAGCGACAGCACGGCCCCGAGCGTATTAAACAAACACACCAGAAAAATGCCATAGTCAAGCATTGCAATAAGCTTAATTTAGCTTCCATAAACCAAAAGACCAGCTTCGGAAAGAAACCATCAGTTTTCATCTCATTTTGCCCTTTTTTTAAAAATTATTTTTAATAGACCTTCTGGTCTGAGTCTTGGGGATTTTGTGTTCTTTTCACTGTCTCGTGCTTTCTTTTCAACCAGAGGCACCAGAACTTGTTTAGAGACGGAGACTGATACTTTGATGTCACCTGGCCCAGAGACTAAGGCTCGAAGAAGAGCAGACACAGCGACCCTGATGGTAAAAACAAGATGCGGAGCCCATGACAGCGAGCGGCCAGGCCAAAGGGGCTTGTGCTCCTTCAGCGCCTCCCACACTACACGCTTTGCCTTCCCGTGCTCTTCCCCACTGCCACCAAACCTGTTGCTTCTCAAGAGGGATTAAAAGAGAGGGGGAAAAAAAAGTTAATTTCCTTGCAGACCAGGATTTGTGTCAGCCTTGAGAGTGTGTCTCCAAGCAAATCCTTGTTTACCTAATGAATTAACTGAAAAGGAGCAAAAGTCACTTGTGGGTAAAGACGTGATAAGCTGGAGTGTATCAGAGGTAGTTAGCCTGCTTTCACAACTGGGGTCACTGGTTACCAACCAAAATTTTGGCAAACAAGAGTTTACTAGTATTTTTTTCCCCTGCTCCCAAGGCCTAGTCATGCCCGTCTCTGCCATTTTGTGGCGGGGCGGAAGAGGAGGAGAGGGGAAGGCGCTCAAACCAAGATGCTGGGGAGGCCCTGCCCCGCACCTGCCGCTGCGCGTCTGCAGGCCGAGTTGGGGCTGCCCGGTCTCGCCTAGCACCAGCCACAGCCTGGCCGCACGGCCGCCATCACCGTGTTAAGGGCGACGCCAAGCTGGCCACGCGCACACACCCACAAAATGGCAGCGGGTGCAGCAGCCAGCTCGTTTCGCTAGGCGCACGGACTGACCTCCTTGCCGCGCGGCGGGCAGGACAGGGACCGAATTCACTGAAAAAAAAAGGTTCAGGGCTGGGCTCAGGGTCACATTTTCTTTTCCAGGTGATGGAGGTGGCCACCAGCTGGCACAGAGACCCCCGGGAGCTGGAGCCCCACATTCCTGCCTGGCCAGGAAGGCCTCTGATCTCTAGGATGCAGCCAAATGCCCGGGCTCGTTCCCACATTCCCACACTTCAGTTAACTTCACCCCCTCCCCAGTCGTGGCTCACCAGAGGCCCAAGCAGGGAGAGGAGACCTCTCTCCCCAAGACAGATGGCCCCCGCGGCGGCAGCGAGGAGCCAGTGTTGCTGGCGGCCTTGGACTGCGAGTGTGGCCGCAGAGAGTGAGCCAGCACAGGGGGAGGAAATGCGACGAAACTGGCCTCCCATTAGCAGCTTTTTGCTGAGGTGTGGGGAACAGGATTTTATATGCGCCTCTGCAAGCGACAGGGGGATACCCAAGCAGGGTACCCAAGCCTGGAGGGAAGAGCATTACTGGTGCTCGTCTTCTTCAGATAATATTACAGCCTCATTGCTGTGCTCAGTTCCCTAAACATCCAACATAAACACATTGCAAGGAATAGGATTTCCATTCATTCAGCCCCCGAAGTGGGTACAGATAAAGCTTCTAAAAGCCCAAAGAGCAAAAAACAGTACCTGCCCCTTGACCATGTCAACACTGACATTCATTACTGTGGGAGGAGTTCTCGAGCAACTGCATAAAGATTGGTTAGTTCCTCGTATAATGCGATGTGACCGTGTAGATATCCTTCTAAATACAGAACATTTTAAGATCTCTGTGTAGCTGTGCCCTAGGGCCTGAATTTATATTTAAATTAAGATATGCCCCAAAGCACTAGGATTCTGAAGATATCCTCAAAAAAAACTGCCTGAAGAGTAGGAACTCCAGTAATGTCTATGTGAGACTGTAGACAACCTGAAATGGTAGCTCTAGTACCAAAGGGAAGGCAGAATCTGACCTTCCCATATCTTTCTGAGGCCTCGAGATGACACCAATGAGCTGCTCCCCAGCTGATAGTTTCAACAGTTACATCGTGCTAACATGCACTCTGGGTGATAAGTAGGAAAAGAAAGAGGGATGAGATTGCAGTGCAAAGTCTGACTGCAGTCAAGGATTGCTGAGATGAGTAATATCCAAAGCAAACATCTCCCCACGCTGCCTCCAATGCAGTTTTAAGTCACCTTGTGTCACAAAGCAGAGATATGTCCTCTCTTGATTAAGGAAACTCTTACCTATGTCCCAGGCACAAACCCAAATCCTCCTCCTACCCTTGCCTGAAGCTTCAATTATCATCTGCTCAGCTGTCAAATACATCTAATTTGTTTTAGGTGTCCTGTAATGACCCCATTACTCTCTGAGTCCAGGACTGTTATATAGAGAAGTTTGAGACAGCACAGAATGGACTACAGATACGGGGAAATAGCCCAAGTTGGTTGGAATGGCGAGGCAATCCAAGACACAGGGCGTAGGAACATATAATTCTGCAGCTTCTACTACTTAATAAAAATATATGACAAGGAGCATAGGGTAATGTTTATAGAGTACTTTGCAGATAAGAGATTTCAGTTATTAAGTTAAATTACTGCACTGATAACTTGAAAAGGAAGAAAACACAGATAGTCCTACACAGACTGAATGGAAATAAAAATGAAGTCAGCAGAGGAGAGAGTTTCCACGCTGACTTCCTCCAGACTTCTGTACACATTCAAAGCAAAATACAATCTTCCTGTGTTATTTAAAAAATGAGTGCATTTTAAAGAAAAGGTGTTTCTCTCACTAAGACAAAGGCAAAAGCAATTTGTCAACAAAGTCACAGAATGACCCAGTTTAGGAGGGACTGTGGAACATCTCCAGTCCAATCTCCTGCACAAAGGAGGGTCAACACTCAGTTCAGACCAGAGCTATGCCTAGTTAGTCTTGAAAATCTCCAAGGACGAAGACTGCACAACCGCTGTGGGCAACCTACTACTCTGCCCAACTGACCTTATGGTGCAAAGTCAGAACCTCCCCGCTTTTCAGATATGTTCCGATCTTGCTGAAAACACAGACACTCCCCAAATCACAGTCAGCCTTTAAATAGGCTCAGAAACAGAGGCTACAGTATTCTTATTTTTTTTAAAGCCTTTCCATGATAACAATATTATCTGATTAGTAGGCATTGCTCCCATGTAGTTTGCTATTAGGAAAGAAGCATGATCAGTAATAGATAAACCATACTTACCTCTTTCAGTGTATTAGCTGAGTACCTTCCCGGCAGTTCAGCTATGAGCTTATATGCATCCATGTGATAGAGAACACCAATGAGCAGCAGTAGAGCACTCTGTGGAGAGGTGCTGATTGGTCCTGCCCTGTACCTGATTAGGCCCAGCATCTGACTGCTCTCCAAGCTTAAATGATAGGGATATTAAGAAGATAAGCAATTTATTGTTCAATCTTACTTACACTTATCTTCTTAAGTGCTTTCATCCCATCCCCCAGCAATATTGGGATCTTTTCAGAATTTCACTTTGATCTCATTTCAGGTCTCACACTTAAACCACTGCTTAAATCCAGCTCTAGTTTACGTCAACATGTGCTTTGTTGAATCAGGCACAAATAATAACATAAATGAAATACAGAATTAGGTGCTGCTTGATGTAAACTCTCTATGTCCTTTGGCAATCGAGGGTAGCCTTCAGACATGAATCTCCATCTTTCTCATGCTAATTCTGATTCCTCATGATTATTATTAAGTCACACAAGAGCACTAAACATTTACAGCTCTAGAGTGATTCCCAAATGCTGGCTGGTGCAATTATAAAATTATATGAGTGCAGATTTATCTGAAGAGAATGAGTCCCAGGGGAATGTGGGAGCCTCACTTCCTCACTCCTTCCTGCAGCCAACACAGTGCACAGACGCCTGGCCCAGACTAGGGCTATGCTCACTCACAACACTGTCATGAGGGAAACTTCACTGCTATTCAGGCAATCAAGTGACAATAATGCAATTGGAATGCTTATTTTGGAATTAAACCTTTCAAAGACGTGACAGTTATGAGTATTAGCACAGGAATTATATTACCTTTGGTCTTTTTGCAGTAAATGAAATCTTTGGAAAACATTGCCAGAGCTAATCCATTGTAGAAAAATCTTGTGAGCTATCTGATGTGACACAGATCATGCAGGTCTCTCTTAAAGAAGCTGTAAATAATCCTAAATTCAGTAAGAACTGCATTTTCCAGTTACAGAATAACCCAGCCATCTCTTTTTGGCTACCTTCTGAAGCAGCCTGTGAAGCAGCACATGCTTGAAGTAAAGCCACATTTAAAAATAAGATTCTTGTTTTCAGTGACCAAACTGAAAGCAATGGGAGCATACGATCTTTTCAACCTAAACTGAAAAAGAGATTTAGGTGAGTAGTTGGAGCGAGGGATGCTCATTTTGAAATAAAATACTTTGTTTAGGGAATTTTCTTAATTCCTTGCTCTTGCAAGAAGGTATTACAGAAGATTTAATTGCTGTGCACAGTGGAGAGAGCATCTACTTTTAAAATATCATCTGAAAAACTCCTTGCACAGAAAACTTCATAATACTCATGTCGCTGGGGTTGGAAGGGATGTAGCACTCAGAGTTTTTTCTGAGTGCATAACAGAAGAGATTTTTCATGACCACTGAGCCATCCTTCAGATGGATTTCTCCTAGGGAAGACAATCAGTTTTTCAAACACTCCTTATTTAAAGAGGGAGAAATCCATGTTTTACCCTCCCATATTTTTCTATCATCTCTTGCATTTTAATAATCAAAACAGCTTTTTCAGAGCAGCTGAAGCAACGTGGTGAGGCTTTGTATGATTTCAGATGAAGAGAGGTTAGCAATGTTCCAGGAAGGCCCAGCAGATGATTCAGAGCAGGATGGCCTTTGGCTTTTGGCTTTTCTTTGCCTCTCAGATGAAGACATACTGCTGTAAAAACAGGGGATCAAAACCACTGCTGGTCAGTCTGAAAGGGGAAGTGAGTTGGGTCACAATACCTGCTTGTTGATCTGAATTGTAGAGGCAAACTGGAAAAAAAGAAAGATTTTACCTGCTGTTAAATATATTTTTTACCTGTTTAATATGCCAAATGTAAAAACTACTCCGGCTGAAATATGGTAAAAGTAATTTGTCAAAAATACAGAGTGTATGAAAATGTCCTCACCATGATTTAAATCTTACCAAAAATGAATTAAAAAAATAATTGTCTGTAATTAGACCCCACTGCCCTGAGAAGTGTCATGTTTCATAAATAGCCTAAGCTTGGCAGGGTTCTTTGTGAGAGGTATGCTAGCAAGGAGAAGCTTGTTACAGCCCAACAATCAGAAATGATTTAGTTTTTACTACTATTACATTTTTATTACTGCCTTGAAGAAGTCATTTGCACCCATCCAATTTAGAAGAGTTTGATATTTGCTTGTATAACCCACACAGTCACATTTTCAGTGTGTCTGATGTGTCTCCCTTGCTGGTCTTTTCACTACTAGTGATTACAGGGAGAGCTATGCTCTAGAGGTAGGTGAGAGAAGGAACAAATTGTTAATATTTCCTATGAGGAAACAGGAAGGAATCCAAGGCACATGCATCTCCCACATCTTTGCAGGTCGGACCGCTGTGCTTGCCCCATGGAGCTGACCAGCAAACTCACAAATCCAGATGTGTCCCAAATGTATCAGTCCCACCGTGCACATTGGCTTCCCTTCATTTTCCAAGTGGATCTGAACTATTTGGTATATACTAGTTTGCATGAAATACAGGGATATTCTTGCATGCATGCTAGCTGTTTACCCTGTTTCTTTGAGTGTAGAAATCTGGCTAGTCACTGTTAAAAGAAGAGGCTACTTTCAAAGGCCTGAGAATTGGAAGTGAGAAAGAAGCACACGCATTTGTTTAGACAAGCTAGGCTGTACTGCTTACTTATAACAGAGTAGTTAACCTGCAATGTGAATAGCACCTAGTTTTGCCCCTAAATTGGCAGAATTTTTCTAAAAAATAACCCAGTGGGGCACAAGTGGCTGGTGTTTTTCCTTCTTGCCACACCACCTTGCAGGTACTGTACATTCTTCTGCACTTGCCATCCTCCAGCTTTATAACTGCTGCTGACCCAGACATTGGGCACAGAGCAAAGCTGTAGCTGGGCTTAGCCATGGCACATGGCTCTTCTCAGTCATTTCCTCCTGCCCTTGACAAACGCATGAGGTAGATCCCATTTTATAGAATCCTCTGTTTGATGTAGTAGCATCTCATATCTGGTGGTACCCACATAAGTGACCCTTGCCTTTGGTCTTCCCTCCTGCCCCCCCAACCTTCTAGCTCCTCCATAAACTGCCTGCTCCATTTAGGATGCCTAGAAAAACAGACCAGGAGAATGGATTTCACTTAAAAAGTAATGAATGGCAGGGAGAAAAGTTACATTTCGGTTGGACCTGGTCTGCAATCCAGTTCACTGTGCTGCTGTACAACACTTACGTTGATGCAGAACAGGGACAGTGCGGGGTGAGGACGTGCAGGGGGTGGAGAAGAGGGAGAGGGAAGCATTGGGGTGCGACATGCAGGAGACACCCAGCAAGGCTGAGGAGCAGGAGTCGCTGACAGCAGGAGGGCAAGGGCCTCCCAACCAGGCCCATCCCATAGTGCCTGGAGGTGGCAAGCAGAGCTAGGCTGGAGATGATGACTGGGGCTCCCCACAAGCCTGGGCCTACCAGGCATGGCCATGGGGACAAGGTGGCTCTGAGGCTGAGCTGGGGGCCTTGGTGGTGGCAGCCAGGTGAAAGGTTGGGCATGGGCCTGGCTGCAGTGTAGCTCCAGAAGGGAACAAGGTTGAGCTAACTAAGGCCTGAGATAAATGCCACTCCTGACCAAAGGGGGCCAGGGCCCACTTCTCACAGCTCCTTCTTGCAGCAGGCTGACCCAAGACCCTGGGGCTGCTCCACATCAGAGTTGGCCTTGAGCCCAGCGAGGCATGCAGGTCCTGATACAAAGACAATTTTAATCCTGAATTGTCACGGAAATGTTACTCATTCATTTGTACCCTCAAGCCAGAAGAGATGCTCCGCAAACAAAGCCTTGGCTCCAGGTCACTCCACCTCTTCCTGCTGAATAATTTGTTACGATTTTTAGCCGCCAAGTGGCCTCAGCCACTGCTGTGCTTTATTTCTAGATAAAGCAAGTAAGAGTTCTCCTGTGATCCAGTGGATTCTGCTATGGGGAACCTGTAACTTCCTTGAACCTCACCTCCTCAATCAGCTCTCCAACCTCCAAAGGGAATCCCTGGAAGCCAGCACCAACAGGATCTGTTATATACCACTCTCAGGTAGCCCTGAGTTTTTTAATGGATGTTATCCAGCAACTCAGTGGAGGTAGCTTGAGTTACTTAGCCAGGGGCCTTAAAATACCAAGATCCTCTATGAACTTAAATTATTCATTTTTGAATCCCATTACAGAAACTTGACCAGAGTGCTTCTGGCCTGAATCCGGTCCCATGTTACAGATGTGCCATCCCATCTTCAGCTGGCATTGCTTTGGTGCTTAAATTGCTGCAATCACAGCTAATACAATGTCACGTTTTAAGCAAGGTTCCTTACCCTGCACTGCCCACAGTTCCTGCAGACACAAGGGGGTAAGACGCAAGTGATGCCAGGACCTCAGATTGGCCTGTGCCCCCATGTCATCTTGCTCTTCTGTTGGAAGCACCTGGGGCAGAGAAAGCCTGCCTACCTGCCTGCTAGTTCCCTTGCTATCTTGGAAATCACGCGGAGAATGGCTAAGAAGGCTTGTAGGAGGAAACAAGGCCTGGGGAATTCACTCACGTGAAGCATCCCGAGGCAGCCGCAAGAAATGCCTGGAAGTCTTGCTGTATAGATTTTACTCTGGAGTAAGTGAGGTCGGTATACTCAGTAGCTTATGTAGGCCAAGCTCTTTTCACACTGGCAGGAGTTAGATTTCTTCCCCTCAGAAATTCTCATCATCCTCATTCTGTTCCCCCTCCCACCTGTCCAGGGCTGAGGCCATATCACTAGTCCTCTGGGTTCCTCTCTGCACTGAGGTCACCCTTCCTATCCCTCCCTCTCCTATTTCAAAGTCCCTCGTTTCCATTTTCATCCTCTTCCCTCCCCAGCCTCTGAATTGACAACCTGAGGCAAACAGTTGGGAATGGCAGTGCCATAGGACACCACATTAGCATCTCCCAGAACCTACAGCCTTCTCACATTTTCAGCTTTACAGGCCCTGCAGCTTCAGCTGGCCGAGCCCATGACAAACACTAAAGGACCCCTACAGCTCCCCATTTCACCTCACATGCTGTGTGCTTCTTCTTTCCAACCCCTTAGACCACACAGGAGCTTCATACTTGAACTGAGCTGCCATTTGTGATGATGCCTCTCTTCTCATATGAATCTCTGTTTTGCCAGTATTTGCATCTGCATGGAGAGTTAGACCAGGCTGAGTAAGAGACAGCTTTGGTTACTCTTGGCTTCTGATCCGTGCAACTACAGACCTCATGGATGCACTAGTCAAATGCAAGTCATCCTCTGAGCCCTTTTCTCTCTCTTATCCCCCCTGTGGTTCTCTGCTTTTCACCAGAAGCAATGGGATCCTGACCACTGCTTAGGACATGACATGAAACTGGGAGCTGACTAGCTCCACTGCTAGAGTTACTCTTTTAATTCCCAGAAAAGAAGTCCATTTCTCACTCCTTGAGGAGCTACTGCCTCCATTGTAAGCAAGCTAGCTTTGTTTCATGATGAATTTGTTTCTCTAGGGAAAGCTAAACCCTGGATTTCCTTCCGTGGCCGTTTTTACAGCCACTTACCTCTTCAGAGTTATATTTCTGGTAAACCTTTCTTACTAAAGAATGTCTTCAGGGATATTTCATGTGAAAAGCTCAAACAGTTCCAGTTTTACCTGGCACCTCCATCAGCAACATATTTTTTTCCAAAGGGAATTTATTGCTTTTGTAAAGCAGCTTTCTGGACTGAAGTCCTCCGTTTATCTCCACAGCCGGTACAGCAGATTATACCCAGTAATTTTCCCTGCATCTGTGAGGAGGGGCACCTCCATAGCCGAGGACAGTTCAGTCTTATCAGTGCCACCAGGTAGGGCCTTAACAGCTAGAAAAAGCGTTGCCTCCTTTTTCAAAAATGGGGTGTGTGCAATCATCCGAATGCAACGCTCAAAATGGGGGAGGGGCGTACTACAAATGGGACACCCCCTGGGCATGCCAAGGAGCTCAGGCAGGAGGAGTCGGGCAGAAAAAGGCACTACTTCTGGAAAAGAGCCTGGAAGCTGCAGGCTGGAGATCTGTCACAGGCTCCTGTTTTGCTGTGATGCACTGAAGTTCCACTTTTCAGTTTAGGCAAAATTAATCAGCACCTTGGCCTGAAAAGCAGGAGGTGCCAAACCTGACTGTGAGCTCCTATCCTCAACCATCAGAGTCCTGAGTTCTCATCTGACGTCCAAAATTAACAGATTCAACTCACCAAAGGGCATAAGATTAACACAGAAAAAAAAAGGGACAGTTGTTTTGACTGGACTGGCAAGTATCTACTTCAGCCTGTTATGTGATAAGTGCCAGTGCTGCCACAGATAAGAGAGGTTGGCACAGGACCTCTGCACATCTTCTTTCAGTGCCTGCAATATGTTCACATCCAGCTGACCTTCTCACCCAAGCCTAACCTCGTGGCTCCGTGGATGTTTTTCTAGGTAGCTGGACTGGCTAAAACTGCTCCTGGCCTACCTTGCTAGGGTATTTTTCAGTTTGTTCAGCTTCTCGTTTAGCACTACAGCTGTGGCTTGGTGCCACAAGCAGCAGCATGTTGGGGCAGGAATGCCTTTACCCTACTCATGGGTGGAACTTGATCCTATGAACTGTCTGCTGTTCTTCCTGCCTTGTTAGCCTTTGGCCTCTCTGCTGAAACAGTGAGCACTGCTCTGCAGTGGTGAACCTGGGAGTGACATTGGCCTTCTACATATCACATTGAGATATCAGGATCCATTTTGCTTTTTAGCAGACTGCCAAAAGGTGAAGGTAAGGTAATAATCTGCAATTGCTCCAAGGACAGTGTTTCAGCTAGTAACATAAAAGGGATGTGCAAAGGAAAGAAAGTTTCACGTATCATTCACTTGCTGCATTAGTCACATTGCTGGAGAGTAAACTGGACCAGGACTGAAAAGATAAAGCTGAAATAAAAGTAGTCTCTGTGTAAGAGGTAGGTCAACACTGCCCTCACAGGAAAACCTGGCATGCAGGTAAGTGAGCTGGCCACATGTTCACCCTGCACTTCAGTTGGACCTGCACCGGCACCTGAGGCAGGCAGAACTCCCTGTACCTCCTCATCACCCGGCCATTCCCCGGAAGCCTCTGCAGGTGATGGAGTAATGCACCAGCAAAATTGGCCGGTAGGGTTGTAAGTTACTGGCATGCGGCTGAGCAAGCACTGACCACATAGGGAAACAGGGACTGAAAACACCAAAGGAGAAGAGATTTACTTGCTTGTCTAAGTATAAAACACCTTCACTCTAGTTTAATTTGAGTCTAATTTAAATTGATCAAGATGCTACAGAGGTGATCGGTAATGCAAATACATAGCTCTGAAATAGCAGCCATCTGTTCCTCCCATCTGTTTCTTATCCATAGAACAATCCCATGCACACCACTTTAGTTCATGCACCTTTGAGCATTATACCTTCACTACAATTCCAAAAAGACATCACGTTCTCACAGAAACATAGGTTGGCCCATACCCCTTGTATTCATTCCCATGCACAAATATCTACCAACAGGCCATGCAAGGCAACTACTGCTGTAGGAACTTTAACAGTGGCATTTGAGTCCTTGGATCTACATAGAAAAAACAGAATGGCAATAAAACCAGCATAGGAAGCAGACTATAGGCTAGCCCACTGACTCAGCCCTGCCACACTATCCACTTTTTAGAGACAGAGGAAAAGGAGTGCACAGAGTCGCACTCCGCACTGAAAGTGTGTGGGGATTTTGTTGCAGATGAAAATTTCTCACAAACAGTCCACAGCCTAATACACTTTCAACTTGACCCACCATTAAAAATAAACTTAGCCAGTGTCATTTTGCAATCAAAGAGGTTTTATTGAGCTCTTTATATTGTACAGTGAACATTTGTGCAATGAATAGAGTATTGATTTCTACCCCCTCCTCAAAGCATAAAGACTTCTCTTTGTCATGGTAGTATATTGATACTACACACACACAGAAAGGCTGTTCGATGGCAGTGGCAATGCTAGGCAATTCCTAACAGTAAACATACTGTGTGAAGCTCACAACAGCAAGCAGAGGTTTTCCAAAAATGATTTAGCGATGAGCTTGGTCTGCAAATGAGACTGGCTAGCTACTTTGAGGAAAGACAGCCATATGGAGTTCTGCAATCTGCTGCAGCTTGTGGAAGGAGTGGGAAATAATCTTGGTCACTACAACATCAAAATGCTCCTTAACTCATTTCTCAACAATTCCTTGCAGGATGTTATACAGATTTTACTAATTGTCTTCATGTGAGAAAACAGAAGTATTTTTGCAGAGCCAAGAGAAAGCCAGAAGGACCGATATTCTCTTATATTGACATACAAATAGAGCACAAAATGTTGATTGACATATATATATATGTATGTATACACATACATACGTATATATCTCCATGTGCAAAATAGTTTTCAGGCCTATGGTCAGCATTTGTTTATTCAAGCACAAGTAAAACAGAAGATTCAGGCACTAAATTTAGAAAAAAAAAGAAGTATATTTCCATTCAAGCTTTGGACTTAAGCTTTGGGTTAAAGATCAAACAAACAAACTGCAAAGCCTTTTTTGGTCCTCACAGTATTTGAGACAGAGAGAGAAGGCAAACATGAATACAGTCCCACCTCTGCTAACTAGGACCAGGTTAGTAAGAACATTCTTACACATGTGGAAAAGCATTGCACTTATCAGCACCAGAAGAACTTCAGCTTTGTAGGACTCCCTGTCCCCTTCTTGTTACCACTAAGGGAAAGAGCTCTGAAAAGTTTTAGTCATTCATCAACTCAATTTTCCCCAATTACTCTGATCAAACAGGGTTGCTACTTTGAATAAAAGTGGCTGATGACCACCATTTACTCCTCATGCCAGTTTAGAATGGGAAAACAGCTCCCATGCTTAACAAGCTGCACATGCACAGCAGACACACCAGGTAGAGGTTTATCATCTTGCAGTAATTCAGGGCTTAACTGGATTGCTTTTTTTTCTTATATCCCTTCTCTAACCAGCTCTAACCAACACTCTTCTTCTCCCAATACACAAACTTTTTTTTTTTAAACATTCACAGTACTCCCTGTTTCTCCCATGACATGAAAGAGATTATTTTAACTAATGGAGCAAACTAAAATGTTTGTACTTTTCTGTATCACATGTAAAGCTACCTATCATTCTTCTACTACCCCAACTCTTAACACAGTGATTATTTCTTGTACGTACTGCTATTCTGTATGCCGACTTTAGGAATCTCCTTCTACCCTCCCTCCAATTTTTGGTGAATTCAGTTATCCTGGGACACAGAGCTTTTATAAGCACGAAGGCAAAGGAAAAAATACCATCCCAAATACTTAAGCCCCTTAGCCCAAAGGAAATGTCAGATAGAAAATGGGGAAAGAAAATCATATAAAGGCAAGTGAAGTGAATTTTCCAAGAGCAGCAGTTAGGCTAAAATTTAGCAGCTACAATGGCAGCAAACACTCCAGTTAGTGGCATCTAGTGAAGTACACCAGTTCTCTTACAAGCATGGGAATCAAAGAACATAGTGAAAATGCAAGTAATCAAAAAAAAAAAAAAAAAAAAAAAAAAAAAAAAAAAAAAAAAAAAAAAAAGCCTTTCCTGCAAATTAGAATACATATGAAAATATGGCTGAGAACAGTATTTGAAGTAATTGAGAAAGGAGTTTACAAGCTTGGCTAGGGACTTCAGAGATGTAATCAACTATTCGTAGACTTATCTACAAAAGCATAAAGGATGTTAAAAGTGAAAAGAGCAAGGATCATGTTCTCAATTCCCTGAAATTATTTACAACTCCTTGAGAAAAGCATCTCAAAAATAGTTTGTAAGCTGATTTACTAGGCTCTTCCAAATAGCAATAGCTGTAAATAGAGCTGTCCAGCTTGAAAAAAGCTGATCCAGATTCAAAAGCAGTGTCCCTAGTATGTATACACATCTGATACATTAGTTTAGCTTTCCACAGGTCAGTCAGGACATCCAAATCAGGGTTGCTACTACAGGAAGGGGAATAATGAGGAATGAATCACCCCAAAGTCTCAGTTAAAAAAAAAAAAAAAAAAAAAACCTTCAGAACCTATTAAGTTGCAAGTGTTTATAGTAGTTTAGTCCAAAGCCTTAGGAAAAGTTGTCTTAAATCTTAAAATTACAGCTTAAGGCAAGTATCTCCCGGTGTAATTCACCCCATTCTACAATGTGTCAAAGACGAATAATTCCTGGAGGGCACTTTCTCTCTCCACTGGGTCAAAGTGACAAGATTTGTCTCAATGTCTAGCTTTTACATAGATAATTTGAGATTAATCCAGGCACTAACAGAAACCCAGAAGATGGATCTAATTCTTTATCTGTTCTTCCTCAGCTTTAGCAGTCATCTGGAATGTTTATAGCTTTGAAGGATACAGCATCAACTGGTAGGTGTTGGGATTTAAAAAAAAAAAAAAAAAAGGCCATCTGCTTCCACCTAAGTCAGAGAAACAAAATGACCTTAGCGACACTGTTGCTCTTTTCTCACCCAATCCAACTGCAACTAAGTGACCTCCTATTCCCAACCTTTCTATTTAGTCCACAGTCTGTTACTCAAACTACTTGAGAAAGCAATACTTGGAGAAAAACCATGGGTCATGTTACTTTCAGTAATTGGCTATTCCTTCAGATTCGGGCTATGTCTAAGGGAATAAACTCACTAAAGGGTGAAGCTTAGCAGCCATCAGTATAGCATTACAGAGCTAACAGAAATCAGCCTGAGGCTTTTCAATCATTTCCACAAAGTTCCTAACATTCACAAAATTAGGGTGAGAGAGAAAGCAGCAGCCAGAAAACACAAACCAGCCTCTCTCCTCGCTGGCAGAGGAACAATACTACTGATGCTGCTTCTGTGTCTCTGAGCTCTTGCTGCTCTCATCTTTCTCTTTCCTCCAGCCCAGCACCACACAAAGGCTGTGCTTGACATTGCGCTCAGCCTTGATGTGGGACAGGGTGACTTCCATGGTCTCCCTCCTCTGAGCATGCTTCCAAAATGTAAAGCAAATTCCACCAGAGAGACCAGCAGGACAGAAAAACTAATATACAGGGTTACAGGGCATAGAGAGTACTAACTGATTTTTAAATAAAACTTTTTGGTTTTCTCTAGCTGACTCTCAGCTTCCACTTTGAGCCTTTTTTTAACCTCACTATCCTACCAACAATACTCCCAACCTAACAGAATTTTTCTACTTCAGTGAAAAGACAGACTAAGAGGTGTCACTTCTGCTCACCAAAAGCTTTGTCTCTGAGGGGAAAAAGCCAGTTAGAAGAGGAGAATTAAAGCATTAAGATGAAGTATGATTACTTTTCTCCTTTGCCCATATGGTGATTCCACCCTTCATTACCACCAACTAACAGGAACTGGTAGCTTGAACACAGTGTGTAGATTGGGCTGCTAGTGCCAAACTGCCATGACTACCTATGCCAAACATAATTGAAAATCCAGATAGTTCTGGAAGTAGTAAAAAATTTGTAGTTACACATACCTACTGCACAGTTACTCTTGTGCTTATGACAGATCAAGCCCATACCATGTTGACCAGTTACTTCCAAGCTTGGCTACAGTGAATTCAAGTAATAGATTTTTTTTCTGGGATGAGAAGCTACAGTTCAAGACTTAAATACTTCACAGCTCTTGATAGATTAGCTTTAGCTTTTGTAGAAGAGGCATAAACAAGAGAACTTTAATAGAAAAGTTGGCAGGAAAGCAGAAGGTACTACATATAACACAGCATGATCAAAGAAATACTAACATTCAGGCAGGAAGTTTGATCTGATTTAATTTTGTTTGTGCTTACTTATCAAGGTACAATTAAAAAAAAAAAGATCAGTCTTTGCAGTGAAAGCTAGTGTTCTGTTTAAAATAGTCACTTGTTTGTCATTCACTGTCAAGTCCGTTTAGAGCACCTTGTTGAAAGAAACCTTAAATCCTGCCCTCAGGATTTTCTCCTGTGTTGTTTGCACTGATGTCATGAAAAAAAAAAAAAATACTTCCCTTCTTTCCACACCCTAAGCCCTGACAATTGTCTTCACACAGCTATTGTCTAATCTAACATCACTGCATAGACAAAATTTTTCAGAGCTCTCTTGGGCCTCTGCTTTAGTAACTTTTCTTCATCAACTTTAATGAATCTGAAACAATATTTTGGAAGGCCAGACTTTAAACATAACAGATGAACACACCAGTTAATATTCTTACATGCATATGTATACATACATAGGTTAAAAAAATAAGTTTTTCTTAACAAGAAACATTGTGTAACCTGATTAAGAAATGAACCCTCAGCAGCTGTGCAATACTGTAAAATGTGCTAGCTATATAGCTGACACAAGGATAGTTACACCTATTTTCAGAATTAAAACAAAACAAAATCCGCTCACCCTAGCAGCAAACTATACTATCTAAGAAAAAAATGATTCTTTGTAAGAGATTGCAAAATGTTGTTGAAGAGGCTCCAGGTTGTTACTTGATTTTAGATGGAGTTTCTTTCCTGTTCTCGTGCAGTCACAAAGTTAAGCAGGTCAATAGCTGTAACAATGCCAAACACCATTTGCCGCTTACTCGAAGAACCATCAGTGTGATCTACATAAAAAAAAGAGGGGGTTCTGTCTTTAGGAGGAAGAAAGACACTATTTCAACAGCACTGTTCATAAGACCAGTAGCGCAAGCTATCACAGCTCTGAACACCAGAGCACACTGGCAGAGTTAGATATCATTGATGACTTGTATACTCTGGTGGAACCCAGATGTCATCTTGATTTACAGTCAACAGGAAATGGCAAGGACTATCATTCAGAAAGGCTACTCTAAAGAACGGGGATAGAAAAGGGATATAGAAACTGAAACATTATGGGAAAGACATGGGTCCATCACTTATATTCTCCTTTCTACTGAAGAAAAATAAATAGAAATCACTGGTTCTCACTGAGGTACCAGGTGTACTGTTGACACCAGATTAGGCTGTGAGGCCTTCCTTGTTCTGTGCCTTTGACAAGTACATATTAATTCAACATCTCTACACAAATTATATCCTTCGTATGGTTACATGTTAGCATTAAAATTAGTGCAGTGAAAACAGTAAAACAGTGACATATTTGCATAACATTTTTTAGAGTAGCAAGGATTTAGGAACTGCAGAAGGACCTCCATACAGGAAGATAACTGACTTTAGGCAAACAGGTGAATTCTCTCTGACAGGGCACAATGCAGCAGCTGAAAGGACAAAACCCAAGTTACTGTGATAACTTTAGGTATTAAATTCAGTATTACTGATTAGTGCAGCAACATGTACTTTTTTCCCCTCCAGTAAAGACCTAGAGGGGCTGTAGCTAATAATCCTACCACAACCCTGTGAACTTTTAAGCATGTACTTGTTTAACTAAAGCATACATTGCTTCAGTGGTGGCTGTAATGGTTTTTAGCTGGTGGGAAAGGTCAACAGAAAACCATACATATGTACATACACTTGGGTATATATACATACCATATATACTATACAACAGGGGTTTAAGACTTAGAACAATACTGTAGAGAGCAAGAAAGTAATTATCCATTATCAAGATAATACTAGCAAGATGAGAATATTTACTTGCTTTACATTGGAAAACCAGTAAAATAGCTATCACCTTTGAAGAACCCTGTAACTTTCTCCTGTGTATCCCTTTCTATGCTCAGCCCAAACTGCCACATGCCTGCCTCAGCTAGCATGAGGATAGCTAGCAAAATCCCTGCTGAAAAAAAAATCACTGCTAATGTGGATGAAGGAGAACACTATAGCTCACTGAAATGTTAGTAAAACTGTGCAGGTGTGTGCACGCCTCTGTCAGTAAGTTTGTTGCATGTTGTGACAAGCCTCTCCCATATGGTAAAATGGGCATGGGTTGCCATTCTCCCATGATGATTTTCACAACAGCAATGGTCATTTTCATCTGTTTGCCAGCAAAGAACTAGAAAGTCTCAAAGTATTATCTTGATAATGAATAACCTCTATCATTGTTGTTTGAGACAGTTCTCTTAAACAATCATTGCACAATGCTGCCACTGCATGCCACTATTCAGAAAAAACAGAAAAAGATCTTAGTGAGGTTTATAAAAGTTCTGGTAGGGATAGACCTCACTGTCCTTAAGGCAAGAGCTGCTCCTGTATCATTTAGAACGACCTCCAAAGATTGCTAGAGACTCTACTGAAAGCCCTGGCAAATCGTTCCACAGTATTACTCTCCCTATTTTTTACAAAAACATTACTACTGATCCAAATGTGTTCAGCTTCCAGCCACTGGCTCTTGTTATGCATCTGAATGGCACCTACTTGTTCAATGAACTCTTTCTCTAACTTCTGTTCTTATAGGGAGATATAAAGTCAGTCCTTAACTTTGTTACACAGGTTGATTCAACTTTTCAAGCCCTTGCTAATAAAGCATTTTCTAGTGCATCTTAGTTGTTTCTCTGCTTGAAATTTCTGCAACTTGAAAATACTGTTTGAACCAGGAACCACTAGAATAGGACATATGATATTACCATCCTCCTATGCCACTGCCAGATACAGAGTTACTATGAAAAGCATCCTCCCATTTACATCCAAGAACCTTATTAACTATCCGAGCATTGCTGAATGAAACTTACGTAATTTTTCATTGTGACCATAAGGTCTTTGACCTAGGAACCAAGTACTCTGACCCTTTATCTATGGTCTAAGTTCCTTGTTCCTCCAATCTGGCTGTATAAAGACATTTGGTTTACTTGTACCCAGTCTGTTCAACAATCTAGATTGCCCTGAATTTCATTATTTACTGCTTCTTCAATCTTTGTTTCACTGCAAACTTCCAGTGGGATTCTAGGTTTTCTTCTAGACCATCAGTTAAATAAAAATGAATTGTTAGAGAGCAGAAGGTCAAGAGCAGATCCTTATGGAATCCATTAGGGACAAACCCAAATTTTGATGAAGATTCTTCATTTACCATTACAATTTTGAGATTTGTCAGCTAAATTTATCTGTCAAGTCTGAGGGCTGGTTTTAGTCTACTTTTTCCAGTGTTTCTAATTTCTTATGATAGTTTAAGAGGAAGATAAAGTAAAAAAATGCCACACTGCATATACTGAGCTTTCAGCAGTTTAGTCATTTCCAGTTCATAGAGGAAGCAATGTAAAGAGTTTTGAGAAGGATTAAGAAAAGCAGAGCTTGGGAAAAAAAAATCAACTATTGAGTGAAGAGAAGTTAAGTTAGTTTAAATACAAGATAAACAGGAACCTGAGAAGGTGATGTCAGTGTTGACATCTAGCTTTTACTGCACTTCATGAAGCTGAAAAGATTTTGCTTTGAAAAGAGAAAAAAAATTGAGGTTTGGTTAGCCTGGGACATCCACTGTCATGAAACTGCTGGAAATTGTATGATAGGTCTAAAGAGGGGCAAAATCATTTGTATAGTATTCATAAGCTGACTGCTACAAGATTTTGCACATCATTCACTGCACACAGTAGTCTGGACTCAGTCATCCTGTTGCCCTTGAGGAGTGACTTGCTCCAAGAGCACACTATGGTGTATGGGGTTGACAGATTGAACAATTACACCACAAGAATTGCAGTGGTCTGACTACTGGCAGTAGCACATAGTTACACACACACAAAGGATTTGGCTTCTTCAAACATTTGTTCATACACTCATGTTTGCTTCTTATTACTGTTCATATAAGGAATACATTTTGCAAGGAGTAGTACTCACATTGAATCTGTTCATGGACCACTAGAGCAAAGTGATCTATTTCCAGGATATGAGAAAGTTTCCCCAAGTTGTCTTGCAGGTTAATCTAAAAACAGAGAGAGTTATAAAACTTAAAAGTCCTGTATATACTTGGTGGTAAATAACCCCATTCACCCAATGTAGTATTAAAAAAAATGATGCACTAGTATTTATCCACTGCTAACATCCTGTGTACTGTGAAACACTAACAATTCAAAGTTCAATTGAAAGATAGGAGTTTGTTGCTTCTAATTTTTAAGAGAACTGAACAAAAAAGTGAGTCCACACATGAAATTCTCATTACAACTCTGAAAACATGGAGAAACATTAACAATACTTTTGAGGAAAGACTATGAAAATGAGTGTTGTATCTAACACAAGAAGTTACCATAAACCTCAAGACATACTCAACTGATTTTGCTCTAGCAAGACTGTAAGAAGAGTGAACAAATCAAGCTGCAAATCACTGTGGAAGTAAATATAATTTGAAAAAGTAGCAGGGGAACAGAAAAGCCCAAATAAGCCAAAACACAAAACCAAGGGTGAAGAATACTCAGCTAACACTATTGAGGTACAAGTCAAAAAAACTCTGAATCAGGAATTTTCAGTGAAGCAGGTTAACATTAGAATTGAACAAGACGACACCTTGCACTGGATCTATAGATGGAATATAGGTCCTTCTGAAACACTTAGCTAATCACCTGCTGAAAGCATTTGAAAGTACGCATAAAACTTTTCCTACAAGCTTTAACTGATTTTAAAAGCATCAATGAGTCTATTATTCAGGGTACTCTGAATTTAGAGCAAGGAATTTTGCACTAAAGATTAAAAAAAGCTTCTACCCTGTAGTGAGCTCAGCTTGTGACTAAGAAAAAAAAAAAAACACGCATTTGGCAGCATGAACAGTACAGCTAAGCTGGAAAACATAGCTCTGGTTTCCATACTCTGAACTACAGGAGATCAAAAGGAAGATACCCAGTAACCTGCGCTTAAAGGATAAGCAGTCTGTAGCTCAGACAAATATCAGTCCGTAGGCTTACGGGTCAGGCAAAGGGTGGCACGGCTTTGGCCAGTGCCCTGAACAATTTAGCTCTTTGCTAAACAATGCAAGGCTCGATGTCCACAATATTCACAGTGGAGAAGGACCTCCTTTTGGAGATTAAAATTAGCTTGACCAAAGTGGGAAGAAAAGCAAAAAGCCATGAAGCTTGAGGTTATGTGCATTTAACCACATTTCTCCATTAAATCATCATTTCAAATGAAAAATAACCAGTGAATGATACCTCTAATTGGCATGTTAGCAATACCACTGTGTCATGTCATTCTCCCTCCACCGCTGCCAAGGAACATCAATGTTGAAGAGAAAAGGGATGTTTCAACTGTTCTTTAATGAAGAAGCATGAGGTAATTCAAGCTGTCCATAGAAAAAACCCACAGCCTCAGAAGTGCAGAGAATTGGCTACTACAACTAACACCACTCTAGCTACCAAAGTGATTGTACCACGCCAGCCCCAGAAACTCTTAAAGTGTCCAAGTAAGGGAGAAGAGCTAGACAGCTTTGTTACGCACCACATTTTCACCTGACGCTTGATTATCTGTCTGTGAAAGAAAAAATATATTTGTATTTCATCTACAAAGAATTTGCATTCCCTCTCAATTTCAGAGATCTGGTAGATTAAACAGAAGTATTACATATACTTCCTGAATACTGGACTTCGTTTATTTTTAGTGTTGAAACATGGTATCTAGTGAAAGCTAGATCTAACATTCCATGCTAAACATTTTCCTGTAAATGAAGCAAAACAGCAGCAAATAATACTTGCCACACAGCTGGGAAGTTTAGTGATATCCTGGCACACCACAGTGGATGGACATGTAAAATTAGCTAACAAAGCTTCACATATCTTGACAACATCAGTTTTCACTAGCCATCCCCGTTTCAGCAAGGAATATGATACAAAAGGCAAACACTCGCCTGTTTTACCTGATATAGGAATGAGTTATTAAGAGCTGTTTCAACATCTGTTTCTTCCCTTTGGATAGTCACATTGCCTAGCTTTGCACAGAGGTTTGAGGAAGAGAGAAGACAGGAATACCAGAAGAAAGCCTGCTGAAGCAATGGAAGAGCCCAATGTAGAGCCAGAGCACAAACCTGGGAGCTATTCAGTGGTATGGGATAGAGTTTCGTGCTACGTCTGTGCTCAGTAACAGCTATTCTGTATGGTCCGGTGTAAATCTCATCCAACCTGATGCCATTGTAATGCTAGAATATCACAGTACTTCAAACCAGAGAACTGGAAATTGCAGAATACATTTACCTGTTTGAATTGCTTGTAGATTACTTTGTTAACTTCATCTGAAGGGTGGACTTTTCCAGCAAGCAGTGAAGATAACATGTTACCCAGGGTAACCATGCCCAAAATCACCCTGTGGAAGAAGGACAAGAGGCGATATGGTTAAACAATGCAAGCTATTCCTGGAGATAAAAGCATCCATTCTCATGAGCCTGAACAAGTTGATTCAGATGCTTCATAGCATAAAGCAACATTACTTGGGATATACCTGGATTCTGTATCCCTTACAGGAGATTCCTAGAGTCAAATTCTAGGAAGTGCTGGAGAAACAAAGATGTCACCAAGTGCTGCAGGTGCCAAGCTCTTCTGCAAGTCAAGCTCCTTGTATTTCCAGCTCTCACAAATCAGAGAGCTTCTTGCAATCAGCAACTTTATGAAAAGCAGACCTCAAGTTTTGTGCCTTCAACTATTCTTTTACAAGGTCCAGCAGGGCCAGAGATATGCTCTTTGCAATTTTGCTTGTTCTCCTTTTCCTTAGAAGTATGCTACAGAGGCTTATTAATCCCTTGCATTGGCACTGTGACCAGAGAAAAACCAAGCAAACTCTGTTCATTCTTCACTCTGTCCTACAAGGAACCCACAGGGTACCAAAGCGTGTCAGTCTGCTGGGAGACTCCAGTAGCAGTTACTGCCTCATTGCACTATAGCAAAACATTCTGAACAAGCTAGGTGAAAGTTATGCGGAGATGGATAGCTCTGAGGCTTTGTTTTAAATGTGAATTTTTGCTCTGGTAAGTTAAGCAGCTACTACTGAAAAAATGAAAATACCCCTGAAGCAATTATGATGATATATTCAATGTATCATTAGAAATATATTAGAAATTATAGCATATTAAGAGTCCAGCATTGGTATGTTTAAGGTAACATTTCTGAACCACGTTTCAGACAGCAAGCCATTATCTGAAAAAAGCTAGATAACAGAAGGAATATTATGCTTCTAGTAAGGATTTAAAGACATCCCTTAGGGCCTGGTGAGTGAAGAAATATACATGCGTGATAGCAATATAATATATATTTGTATATGTATATGGACATACCCAGATTCATCAACAACTGGTACCTGGTCGAATCCTTTTTCTCGGAGGATTTCAATTGTCTTTGCACAGGTAACTGTTGGAAGCACAGTCAGGGGAGCTGAGAGGCTTAATTCCTGAACACTGACATTCCACCACCTAGAAACAAAACCAAACATAAAACCAAGCAAGTCTTAGGGGGGAACAGAATCAGTAGCTCACATCCCATGGCCTTCAACACTAGAGGAATGACAAGATTCTCCAAAGTCAGGAATCAGCCACAGTTAAACTTTAAAGCTTTCAAGTTCTCTCCAACATCAGTCATCCAGGTGTGAAGACACGTTATGACTGAAAATCTTATTTAATCTATATCCTAGAACAGAACATGGTTACTGGAAGGTATTAGTTTCCCTAGTTTCATTATTTCTATCTTAGACAGAAAATTCTGGGCTTCTGCTCAAGAAGCTAGCCATATTTAGAGTCACTATGGGTAGTAGTTTTAGGGAAGGTCCTCCTTCAGCCATGTACAGGTGTAATGCTTTGCATCAAAGACCTCTCATCTTTGTAGTATCCAGGGAATTCTACTTTTTCATTTTAGATATGACCCTTTTCATTCAAAATCATTAAGTCTTTTCTGCTACCACACAACTCAAGGAAAAAGGAATTGAATTCATTTAAGCAGATTTGATTGTAATTAAATACTGACATAACAACACAGAAGATTAGCTAAAATAAAGGAAATGGCACAATTTCTAATGATCTTTAAATTAAAAACTGCCACAATGACAACGAAATAAACTCAAAAATCCAAATGGATCTGACATGTTTACCAAGGTTTTTTCACAAGGTCCTCTTCTTTCATGAATCCTTTCTGAATCATCCATTTGTCACTCAAGAACTTGGACCTAGAAAGCATCAGGAAGTGAAGAGCTCATTAGTGGACTAACAATTTAAGAACAGCAAAAACAGTATCAACCAAGACAACTGCACAAACCACTATGACTAACAACTAAAATGTAACTTAAGAATATACTGCATTTGCTGTCCAAGCTTACCAGCCAGGAATATGGAGATGAAATCCTCATAGGAAGAAAGAGGAATCCCATAGGATACAAAGCTTCAACTACATCACTCCCTTGCAAAACAGTATAAAGACAGCCTGGAATGAAGAAGCGCCAACCTGTACTCAGCCAAGATCTTTCTGCAGCTTCTAAAGTCATCTGGCATTGTGTTGGATGTAACAACAGTCATGAAGCACAGCTAAAGACATGTTTAGGGATATGTTCAGAATGGCAAGAGAGGAATTTCCTCACAACACAGCTCAAAGCTGTCATTCCACCACTTGCAAACTCACACCAACACTGGCTGCTGCTACAGTACTGCAGTGTCGAGCTGTCATCACATGCAAAAAGAGCAGACAACTGCCTTTAAATAGACCCTTCCAGAAATGGGATGGCATTAATGGTCCCCAACAAAGAAAAAGCTTGGAAGCAAATTTTTTCCAGAGAGACGTCAACTAATCTAACTGATTAACCAGTGGTGGTTAGATACCAAAGCCACACAAGTAGCTCTGCTTTCACAGGGCTGAGCTCTTGCCAACACCATGTCAGACCCTTTCTAGGTACTTCAGAAGTTGTGCCCAAAACACATTTGTTGCTTTGGTAACTAGGTGCTTTGAGATGCATATTCAACTTGCCACTGTTGTAAGGAGGTGAGGGACTGCTTCCTCTGCCTCCTCCTGCAGGAAACAAGTAGGTTCTTACATGTAGTTCCTGATAGAGTCAGGAAACATAACAACACAGCGCTGACCTTCCTTCAGTTCTTTGGCTGCCTTCACAGCTACAGACATGGCACTGCCTGAGCTGCCACCTGTGAAAAATACAGATGTGAGACAAAACTGTCAAATATCTTAAGGAAAATGACAAAGAGAAAGGGACAGAGCAAAAGAGGAGAGAAGGCCAGTACAGGAAACCAGGTTGAGGAAGATGCTTCTGAACTGCAAAGAGATCTCCCTGACTTGCACAAAGCCTCATCCTCCCACACACTCCGAGAACCACAAAGTATTAACATTTGCTCTTACCGCACAATAGTCCTTCCTCTCGGATTAGCATGCGCGCAAGAGTAAATGACTCCTCATCATTGCTCTTGTACCACTTGTCCACTACCTGGGATGAGGCAGAAAGAGAGGAACAAACAGCTCTTGAGAGGAGGAGGGCTGAGCAATTGTAACTACTACTTCAATCCATGCTCTTTAAGGTAATAAACTAGAAAGCATCAGACAATGTGGGGATAATGGTTAAGGGTCTGGGAGCTCAGGTCATTTTCTCCTCAATCCTGCCAATAAGGGGGAAGGATGGGAGGAGGAGAAGATGGATTTTCCAAATCAACACCAGTGGTGCAGCCAGTTGTTAGCAATAGGGCTTTGGTTTCTATGATCATGTGACCCTGTATGAAGATCAACAACTGATGAGGAGAAATGGGATCCACCTCACTTAAATGAGGCAAGAAATATACGGATGTTGTCAGGAGCACGCAGGGAGAAATATACAGATATTGTCAAGAGATGTTGTCAGGAGTATGTAGGTATGCAACAAGAAAGGCTAAGGCCCATTTGGAATTAAATCTGGTAAGGGATGTCAAAGACAACAAGAAGGACTTCAAATACATCAATAGCAAAAGGAAGACTAGGGAAAAGGTGGTCCCACTGCTGAATGGGTGACCTGATGAGGAAGAACACAGAGAAGGCAGAGGTACCCGAATGCCTTCTTTGCTTCAGTCTTTACTGCTAAGGCCAGCCCTCAGGAATCCCAGACTCTGGAGACAAGTCTGAAGAAAGGAAGACCTCCCCTTGGTCAAGGAAAATGAAGTTAGAGATCATTTAGGTAAATTTGACACCACAAATCCATAGACCTCAATGGGATACAACCACAGGTGCTGAGGAGCTGACAGATGTTATTGCTAAGCCACTCTCCATCATCTTTGAAAGGTCATGGAGAAGGAGAGGTGCCTGAGGACTGGAAGAAAGCCAGTGTCACTCCAGTCTTCAAAAGGGGCAAAGAGGATGACCCAGGCAACTACAGACCAGTCAGCCTCACCTCCATCCCTCAAAAGGTGATGGAACAGCTCATCCTGGATGTCATCTCCAAGCATGTGGAGAAAAAGGTGGTGGATCAGGAGTAGTTAGCATGGATCCACCAAGGGGAAATCCAGCTTAACCAGTCTGATAGCCTTCTATGATGGAATGAATAGAAGATGGGTAGATAAGGGGAAGCTGGCTGGGTAGATAACTGGAGAGCAGTAGATGCTGTCTACCTTGACTTCAGCAAGGCTTTTGGCACTGTCTCCCATAACCCACACTTCCTGAGCTTATATAGGAGGATGTTAGGTGAGTGGACAGTGAGAAGAATTGAGAACTGGCTGAAAGACAGAGCTCAGAATCTAGTTGGAGGTCTGTAGCTAGTGGTGTCTCCCAGGGGTCAGTACTGGGGCCAGTCTTGTCCACCTTATTCATCAGTGACCTGGATGAAGTGACAGTGTCTCCTCAGCAAGCTTGCTGAGGATACCCAACTGGGAGGAGTGGCTGATACAGCTGAGGGCTGTGCTGCCAGAGAGACCTGGACAGGCTACAGAGCTGGGCAGAGAGGACCCTCATGAAGTTCAACAAAAGCAAGGTCCTGTACCTAAAGAGGAATAACCCCATTCACCAGTACAGGTTGTGGATTGACCTGCTAGAAAGCAGCTCTGTGGAGAAGGACTTGGGAGTCCTGGTGGACAACAAAGTTGACCATGAGCCAGCCACGTGCTCTTGTGGTCAAGGCAGCCAATGGTATCCTGGGGTGCTGGAAGCAGGCCGAGGAAGGTGATTCTGCCGCTCTACTCCGCCCTGGTGAGGCCTCATTTCAAGTACTGTGTCTGGTGCTGGGCTCCCCAGTACAGGAGACATGCAGCTACTTGAGGGAGTCCAGCACAGGGCTACAAAGAGGCTTACAAAACTGAAGCATCTGCCCTATGAGAAAAGGCTGTTTTCCAGGCTAAACAGGCCCAGCTAAAAGCTGGAAAAGAGAAGACAGAGGGGATCTTAATGTATACAAATATCTTAAGGGAGGGTGTCAAGAAAATGGCACCAGACCTTTCAGTGGTGCCAAGTGACAGGACAAGAAACAACTGGCACCAACTGAAACACAGGCTGTTCCATCTGAATATGAGGAAAACCTTTTCCTGTGAGAGTGACAGAGCACTGGACCAGGTCGCCTGGAGAGATTGTGGAGTCTCCTTCTCTGGAAATATTCAAGATCTGCCTGGACACAATCCTGTGCAACATGCTTTAGGTGACCTTGCTTTAACAGGGGGGTTGGACTAGATCTGCAGAGGTCCCTTCTAACCTCAACCACTCTGATTTTGCGATAGCTGCCCTATTGATCCATGTGCTTTGTTTTCCATCCGGCAAGAGTTGGGTGGTTTTGTTTGCCAAGATAAAATGACAACATTAACAAAATAGTCTCTACATTGACGTCTTGCTGCGAGAACAGCTACAGAGAGCATAAATCAGTTTCCTCCCCTCTTGGAGGGCTTCTGAGAGACAGGCTGTGCTTAAAACCTGACATTGTCATACTACTTTTGTGGGAGTTTTTTTTTTTTTTTTTTTAAGTAAAGGGAAATACTATGGTCTAGAAAATGTTACCCGCCCAGTATTTCTACCCCACATTGTAAAACAAGTTGTTCAGCAAAGTAGTCTAAGGACTGCTTTCCTTGATGGGGAAGAACAGGAAGTTTTGTCTAACCCTCCCCTTCCAGCTCCCAAATTTTCCCAAGCTTCTTCTCCATCCCAGTGGAACGCAGTGGGTAGTTAAACTGAGAAGCATGACTTACAGATCTATCCAGCACCGTGGGGACAAAATCATATCCAATTCCTTCCACTTCATACGTCGTCTTGTCAGTCCTGTTCAGTTCTTCTGGTTGAGCCAGGATGGAGCCTTCAGGATCAACACCTATGATCTGTAGAAGTTTCCAGTTTGGCTACTGTGACACATTGTTTTTGAGAACACAGCCATTTACTCAGTGCCGACCTTATGACAGCACACTAACTGCACACACAGAGCAAACCTAACTGCAATCTGGTGTCCTATTCAGTTTTTTTCTGGCAACATTCACCTCCCTTGTGATTAACACGCTTTGGTGCTCCTGGCCCTTAGCAACCCATCCCACTTCTTCAAGTTGTGACCACTGCAAGTGATGGGCACCAAGGGTTCTACATAGTTTTTGTATGGTTCAAAGTTGTTTCCATTCACATATCAGGTATTACTACAGTCAATACATTTTGTGCCAAGTGCAGGCAGAAAGGTATGTTCCCTTTGATTCTTCTTCCTTGATTATGTAAGGAAATACTTATGATTGAAACAGATACTAACTTCTGTGAGGAAATATAAAACGGTATACAAGTACAAATATAATCCATTTGCACAGAAAGTTTCACTTTTTAGAAAGTCAGCAGCTCTTGAAGATTAGCCATGGCATAGTCAGAGAGAAGAAACACAAGGCTGCAGGACACTACAGAAGGATTTTTCTCATGCCATGAAGGGATCTGAGAACCAGTTCTCACCTGCAAAGCCATACCTTGACTCTGGTCACTAATGAGACCAGAGCACAATGTTTTCAGATGGACTCTGATACCTTTTCTTTGCTGCTCAGAACTACCTATGAGCTGAGGACATCTGAGAGTTTCCCCAAGAGAAACCTAGGAAGGGCTTAAAAGGAGGCAGAGATACTGAAAGGAATGGGAGTGACTCTAGTGGAACAGTTTGAGTCTCTCCCAGCTAAAGAGCTTTAAACTTGCCACCTACTTTGCATTCTGGGCACTTCAGCTTCAGCTTTCTGGAAATGCCAGTGATGGTCCCTCCAGTGCCAGCTGTAGCCACGAACATGTCTATTTTTCCTGTTTCAGGGTGAAAAATTAAAACACAGCTGTAAAACCTGAGTGTGATGGATTAAAAACTATTTACATTTAAGTATGGACCTTTTTCTCTAACAAATGCAAAAGATGGAAAGCAAGAATCCTCATATCTTCTGTCTCTTCCAATAGCTGTATTAAGAGACCTACCTTGAGGCCACTTTGCTTAATCTCCACTTATTTCAGCAACAGTTTTGAAACATCCTTTCAGCAGCCTGACAAGGCAACAATTTATGAGGCTTTCAGCAGGGATGAGAGGCAGCCAACAGAGTTGACATTTGCAGCCTTCCTATAGATGGATACTTATTCACTCTTTAACTTGCAATAAACAGCCAATAACGCAGGTTAATTTACTGAATGGGTGCCCAGAAATGGGATAGGTGTGCACTGAATTGTTAACAATTATCTTCTCATTTACATGCAAGAAACTCTTGTTTTTGTTATGAGTACCCAGCAGAGCCAGTGCAGGTATGACAGAATTCATTTTTCTATCACTTCAGTTCTCCTGATGCATATAATAAGGGTTTGGTCCATAGTCATATACAACAGCTTTGTTATTAAAAACACACTAAAGGTCACTAATTAGTATACAAAAGTGAATGCTTACAAGTCAACAGAACAACACTTCACCAAGCATGTGCCAGTTCAGATCCAAGACTAGTGTAAGCTAACTAACACTGACTGAACAGTGCTTGGACTACAAGGAAAAAAAAAACATAAGAGGAATGAAGCATACAGTTAGAATTCATCCCGACTCTGTTTGTAGGATGACAGTTTGCTAAAGTACACTCATTTTAACTCAGACTAGAAATGGAAAGACATGCTAAATAAATCCTCTGCAGCATGGGGAGAAATACTTTCAAGGGGAGAGGAAGAACACGGCACATGGTCCTTTAAGAAAATTAATAGCTGATTTTGTTATTCCAGTAGCCAAGATCCCACAAAAAAGCTAACTGTACACTTTTACAGGGCAGGTCAGCAGCATCCTACATGATCTCCCTCTGCTTCCTGTGGGAATACCTACATGCTAGACAGCAGGATTGCACTGAATGCCTCTGATAGCTCTAGGCTGGCTAGCTGGCGTACTGGAAGTGACTGAGGGAGTAGAGATCTTTAGCTGAGCTAGTTCATCCAGCTGAGGAGATCTGTTTGAGAGCTAATTATAAACAGGACCCCTGCAGAGTAAAGAGGTCTTATTGGTATTAGCCACAACAAAACAGCTTGTGCTCCTAAAGAAAGCAGTAAGTGAAGAAAATTCCAGTCTAATGGAGTATTTGATCTTTACATAATATCTAACAAAATTACGATCACAACTTGTAGCAAACTCCATGGATGTGGAGTGAGAGGAAAAATCTCTTCCCTGCCTCTATGTACAGTTTGGCTTCTGAGCATGTAAAAATACTTATTTCTGTATTTGTGAACATACAAAAGAAATGACCCTGTTTCATGTCACTTTAGCTACAGCATATTTTGAGTTAAGCATAACTGCTTTGTTCACCTGGTCACAAGCAGAGGAATCTTAAAAACCAGAACAGCCCTCTTTAATGTAAAAGGCAGCTTAATTACTATGACTACTGAAATAAGACAACTCTTTAATTACACACAGAATATGGGCTATGATATATCAAAGTCTATGCATTTCTCAACCACTCCAGGCCTCTTTCTTCAAAAAGATGGAACAACAATATGGAATACTAGGGACTCATTAAAGAGGAGGCTAAAATAGCAAACATACCTTCACATTGCTGCAGGAGCTCTTCAGCAGTGGTGTCATAGTGCGTCAGGGGGTTGCTGGCATTACGATACTATATTGAAAGAGCCATTAAGTAAATAAGACAAACAGCTTTTTTCGCATCCTGTGGTACTGCAAAAGCATGACAAACATTCTCCAATCATCACAACAGCTGCATAATCTCCTTCCAGACTGTTTCCTTATCTGTTATCTAGACCTAAGCAGAATGCCTCAGGGTAAGCGCAACATCCCGAAGTGACCTAATTTAAGGATATTCCTAAGGTGCCAGTATTCTCAAAAAAAAAAAAAAAAAAAAAAAAAAAAAAAAAAACAAGATCAGTCTTGTCTATGGGAGAATTTCTTTTCAATGCATATGACCCTGTACCCATTTTTCTACATAGGATTGCCAGTTCAGTGGAGAAAGCCACCTTAATCTTTTCACAACTCCTGCAAACAGGCTTACTGCTGCCATCTAGTGAAATAAAAAGCTTGCTAACTCACAGCATGGTGAGAGCTGAATAGCTTACACTTCCAGATCTGAGACATCCTTGCATTCATAGACTCATATGAAGTGCTTAAAATTTAGCCAGCAATACTAAGGCAAACTGCTGCAATACCCACCTTCCATGCTAGTCCTGACACCCAGCTCTTACCTGATCTAGAATATGTGCATTGGGGATTTCATTTTTCAGCCTCCATGCTACTCCCACATGAGATTCAGGAGAGTCAAATCTGGCAGTAGTTGGGGTCCTCACAATCTCAGCACCCAGAGCTTTGAGGATATCCACCTGCAGCAAACAAGGGTGGTCACAAAACCCTCAAACTCCCTCCCAGCACAGAGACCTCAGTGGGATGGACAGGAAGATGTTTTACATCATCTTTTACCCCATCTGGGATAGCTTCTAGCATCTCTCCTGTGCCCCTGCCTTACTGCATATCACTACGCCCAAAATCTTAATGTCATTTAGCTTCTTAACTCAATCTTGTTTCCAGTCTGGGCCTCCAGGTCTCTAGAAACTGTTACTCCATATCAAGGAGCCTCATTCAAGCAAAACTGTCTTCTCTCAACTAGTCACATACACTCTTCAGGGAATTCTGCACTCTGGAATAGTACTATATTTAGGCATAAAATGTAGGGGTATAAGTTATGTATATTTATGTCCTCCTTTGGACATAGGCAGCAAAGAGAGGATCCTCCAGGGCCCCATTCACTCACTCTGCCCCTGTGAGGATAGAAGACTGACACTCAGCTATGCCAAGGCCTGTGTTCAAAGGGGAGGCCTTTGGTGCTGGTATGTGGAACATGGCAGTAGCCATGTGGTACTGCTCCTAAGAGGGTGGAGAAGAACTAGAAATGGGACCAGGCTTTCAGGGGACATTGCTCTTCAGCTGGAATACAGCAAAGGCTTGGACTGAGAACTGTTTGGCTGGCAGTGGTTTGCTGCCCTAAACTGCAAAACAGAGGCTCTCCTTGCCACCATCCAGAAAGCACTCTTGAATTCAAGGAGAGGCCCTAGTTTAGGCTGCTATTGTAAGGCTTTTATGTTTTTATGCTTTCTAAAGCAAAGGTAAGCTGATGTGACCCAGGGGCCTTTTCCTTTCCCTTTGTTGTTGTGGCTGCACAACTTGGATACCTTCCAGCATCTCTCAGTTTTCACTTGAAGTAACTCTGATTCTCATGGCCTTTGCTCAGCCCAGAACAGCAGAACATTCAGAGCTTCAGCCCCTATCTTCCTCCCTACTCCTGTGGCATAAGTGACAACTAACCTGGGACAGGTAGTCACTTCAATTTACTATGTACATCTCAAATTCCTTTGAGATTTTTAAAGCAGTTATGACAGCTCCTTTAACTGACAGCACTGCAGACAGGGCTCTGAACACCACAGTTCCTTCTATGGTTAGTCAGATTTCTCTGGACACTGGCAATAGTCCCTTGACCAGAAAATATTCAGTAGAATTCTGCCTAACCAATGATTTGGAGGCCAAGAGCCTACACCTTCACTGCTAAAGCCACAACACTCATCTGCATCAGAAACTCTGCAAGCCCAAACATGTTTATTTGTTAATACTTCTAAAACAAAAGGAGATCTGACCTTCTCCATACTCATTTTCTCTGGCATCACAATGATACAACGGTAACCCTTCACTGCTGCAGCCAAGGCAAGCCCAATTCCTAGAAACAAGCGAAGACATGCAAGCATACAGTGAAAAGCAACAAAACAAAACTCTGCAAAGCTAGCTTTTGCATGTCCCTGCTTCAATAAGAGATTTTTATTGCATGCTTGGGTAGGATGACTTTAGACAGGTGGCAAAAGGAAAGTTTCTGGCTCCTAGCAAGAGTTGAATTCACAAATGCTGCTGTTCTTAAAGGATAAGAAGAAAGTTTAGCCAAAAGTGGGAAGAAATCAACATGCAAACCACTGGCTTTACCACAAGCATATCACCTTTCTCCCACTATTTTTTTTTTTTTTTAAGTAGTTTGGGAAATAAATTTTAAGCTAGAGGATTATAGCAATTGTTTAGATACCTAAGAGTACTGGGGCTTGTATTGACTCAATTCTGCATTAAGTCCCAGTTTGTGATGCACCTAAATCCTTTCCAAAAGGCATGATTTAGACACTGAGTGTGACAGAGGTTCCAATGCACTGTGTCTGCCTGCTACAACAGTTAATTACTTTGACTGCTGGGACACCTACTTCACTTCTGGTTTCAAAATCTGTACCTCCAACATGACTGTCTTTCTGCATGTCTTTGTCCATCTACCTGAAGAGATGATCTCAAAATTACCTTCCCTATAGAGCAAGGCTTACATTTGCTATCAAATCACTGCTCTGCTGGATAAGCTAAACAAATTGAGTTAGCAGAGATGTGATGTAGGGCTGAATGGCACTGCTCCTACTATTTTAGGTACCACACAATACAGACACTGGCCCATGATAATGCCTCACAAGCAGTTTACCCTACGCAGGAAGCTGTTTTCAGAGCTGGCTTTGTTTCTACAGAGCACAAGATTGTGTAGTTGCAGAAAAAAAATTGTGATAAATGATCTAAGATGAAGGCAGAATTTGAGACCCCAATTCTAACACTATACTTTCTGCTACTGACTTGAAAATGCAGCAAGTTTCAAAACGGGACTTCAGCTGAGAGAAAAAAAAAGTGAGATGAAGAGAAGCCTTGTACTTTAATGCTCTGAGCAGTATCCTGGAACAAAAGCCAGTGCCCTCAGGCTACTATCTATCCTGCTCTTTGCTTTTAAATCATGACAGCTTTCTGAAGTAATTACCTTGCACCCCCTTCACTTCCGCTTTCTTTATATTTTAGAGTCTGTGGCAAGGAGAACTATTTATCAGGTACTGCCTCAAGAAGCTGGATGCTACAATGTGACCTCCTACTATAGGACTGCATTATATATAATATGCAATTTATTTATACACACACATTCCTCCAGTAGGTCACACTGATATCCAGCTTCCTGAGGCAGTACCTGATATAGTTCTCCTTGCCTATATATACACACACATGCATATATATGTATATACACACATATACAATTTTAACATGTATGTGTGAGATTATCTATGTCTATCTATATATAGATACTCACACAATTCAGTCTTACAGTGGGATCTGGACTGCAGTTCCAGCACTGGGAGGCTGGCTGCCAGTCATGGAGCTCTCTGGTATACCTGTACTAGGCATATAGGCAACTGACTTTTCCTTCTTCTGCAAACCTCACTCTTGCTAGTGCTGAGAGCTGCATGTAGTTGCTGTCTCAGTACAGCTCACAGCTCTTATGAGCAGGGTAGAACTCGATACGTAACCAAGGCCACACTGGCATTTTTTGTAGGCCAAATGTGCCCCCTCCCCCGAGTGCTCAGCACTGCAGGAGTTCAGGCAAGAGGTATAGCCACAGTCAAAAGCTTAATTACACTGCACTTCTCACAGGACAGCAGGCTGACATAGTGACAGAAGACTTTCCATTTATTTCTGCTGAAGGCAAGTGAACCTGTCGTGGATCAGCTCATTCATCCTAGTCCCTCTGTTAATATCAAAGTTTGGACTGGGTCAAAAGAACAAAAGGATGGAGACAGACCTAATTATCCTCCATCAGTGGGCAACAGTGGATACTCAGGAAACAGCGTAAGAACTGGTTAAGGCATCTGGTGATACATCTGCAGCATACTTAAGGCAGAAAGCAGTTTATAGCTTAGACCTCCTCAAAGGAGGCAGCATAATTATATTTAACTTTTGTATTTAAGTGGTCTAAGCGGGAGGCCCTATGCTATTTTGGGGAATTACAGGTATATTTACTCTCTGCAAGTAAAGCAGCCCAAAGGAAGCAAAACAGCTTCAGCTCAGGGGACCAGAACAAACTCTAGTCTCTCCCAGCCATCAGATTCTTCCCTAACCAGTAGGGTTGTTTCTTCTTCTAATCCTCCTCAAGGACAAGATACTGGCCCTAGAAAAGTCTGCTTAAAAGAAAAAAAAAATCAAGGTATGCAGTGAGGGCTGTGTCAGCAAATAGTATAGGGAATTAGTTCAACTCTCAACTGCAAAACTATTGGAAATGCTGTTTCTCAAATCAGACCCACCTCACCTGACAATGTAGGGATAAGAACTATAGAACTTCCAAACAGGAGAAGATCTAGATTGAGTCTTTTGGTGCTTGATTTCCAGTAATTTCATATTTTAATTCCTGAACTGTATCTAAAAATCCTATTGAATGTTGTCTAACACCTTCTTCTTTTTGAAAATAAAGAGCCCTTGCAAATTTAGCAAACATCCTTCTTAGCTATTCTGTTCAGCACAGTTCATTTCCTCCTTCCCATCTATCATACATACGAACAGCTCTGCAGCATTCCCTATACCATCCAGGCAGGAAGGGATCCCCCTTCTTCCTTTGCACAGGCAGCTTCTATGCTTCAGTGTTAGGTCTGTGGAGGCTTCCATTGAAGAGAGATTCCACACTTTGCCAGGACTCCTTCATTCCTACCTGTGTTTCCAGAGGTTGGCTCTATGATTGTATCTCCAGGCTTCAAAATCCCAGCTTTCTCAGCATCTTCTACCATCCTCAGGCTAATGCGGTCCTTCACACTACCCCCAGCATTGAAGTACTCGCATTTTGCCACTGGGAACAAAGAAAACAATCCAAGTTCTCAAACAGTAATCATTTGCCAACAGAATGCTCATCTCTAACATCTCTTGAAGAGCAACATAGTTAACACGATGCCAGCAGAATTCACCTCCCTGTTTACAGCAGGGGAGATGGGGATTCAGTTCACAGCCTTTCCAGGTACAAGTCACAAGGAAGATGCTCTACCCATGCCTTGCCTCCTTCCTGCTGCATTCTTTAGCCAAAGGAAGTCTGATTCAACAGAAAGTTTCTCCTCTTGTTCAGCCTATACTTTCACTTCAGTACTCCCAGCTTTAATCCCTTCAGTGCCATTAAATATTACCTTTCAGGACTCTGATCAGAGCTTCCAAATAATTTATATATAGATTTGTTTGAAATTCCACACATACTGGAATTTATTGACATCATTTCATCCCTTTCACCATCGTTTTCAGTGATCTTTAATGATAATTGCAGATTCCCATTTTACAGGTACTGGTGATAACTCAGTATCAGATGCAGTCAAAAGCCTCACATTCTTTCTCCCCTCAGCCTGTTCCATGGAAGTGGAAAGTCTGCAGGAAGTATTCAAGTAGTGCACACAAAGAAGTTTCAGACAGTCAAAACCTGAAAAATCTGCCAAAAGAAGTTTCTTCCTCCTGTTTTCTACAGGGTCTCCACTTCCTATGGGCTCAGGTTTCATGAAATAAACAGAACTACCTATGTTTGAGAAACTTTCATGTTGCTCTCCAGCCTGCAGTAGTACTCACAGAGTTCACACTTCAGCCCAAAGTGCTTCCCAATCTTGTTGATCCGCACCAAGGGTGTATTGCCAACTTTATTCAGGATGTTTGGCAGGATGTTTGGAGGCTCAGACCTAGCACACAAACAAAGTCAGTGGATTCACAGAAGGATCTAAAGGCAGATTACACAGTAGCAATATAGCATTTATGAAGCTTGAATGCACTCAAGTTTCTCCTCCCCTTTATCAGGCTATTTATCTTGAACATTCTTTTAGAAGAAAAGAACTATTAGACAGCTTTGTAAAACAGCAAATCCCTAATCCAACACTCAAGGATTCTTCAGACATCAAGCCAAGTGCTGTGCCAAGACGGACATGCTCTGTGCTTCCTTCTGGCATCAAATAGCTTAGCAGTGCTCAGTCAACCATTTTACCAAGCAAAAGGCATTAATAGTGCAATTCTTTGTCTAGTCAGAGAACTGTATGCCAGGGAACTTAGTTCCAGTTCATCCAGTTTCACATCACATATCTTTGGTCTCCAACATTTAATCCGGATTCTCAGTTTTGCTTATTCATGAAAATTAAAAAGTACCAGCACATCTATAAGCAAAGCAGCACCAATTTAAACCAGTTACCTCTTGTTTAACCCATGTGGCTCTCTGAGGGGACCAGGATTAGCCCTTTACTGAAAGTCAGTAAGCAAAGAAAAGCAGTGCTTACATAGTGATATGATGATGTGGGGAGGCTGATAAGGGTTTCCCAAGCTTCCAGGTGCATTTGCTAGGTGTATCAGGGCTAATCCACTTCCTTTCATTCTCAGTAGCCTTACAGTTCTCATTGTCCCTCCCACCAGAGAGGAAATACTTCTCAGGTGCATGAAGGCAGGAGTTTGTGTCTGGCTTGGCCTGGAAAGGAAATGAAAGCACTTCATCCTTGAAAAAGAAAAGCCTGCTGTTATTCACATATCCTGCTGTAAAAGAGTCAGCACATCCTTTGAGACTATCAAAGTAACTTAGGTTCTGAGACACCATACAAAGACACCCATTCACAGTCACACTACTATTCTCCTATGATAATTAGAATCACTAAAGACTTCACGTTCTTCACCTTCACCAATTTATCTGTTTCTTGCCTAATGTTTCATCAGATAATTTTGAGGGCAGCCTGCCCAGGCCTGCACACTCTACCCTTATGGAGATTTTCAGAGAGCAGCATGGCCCTGTATGTCAAGATTGGCAATGGCAACCAACAGATGCTAGTTAGTAGATGATTCTAACACCCAAGAACAGGTTCTGCCACCATCTACAAGCAATCCTAGTATCCTATGTAAGACAGGGCATCAGTGAAAAGAGAGAGAGCACACACACACATGCAAATCCCATCCAAATCTTGCTTTTGACCTTGTATGAAAGCATCTACAATGAATAGATATTTTAATGGTCCGTTGATGCTTGCATAGTACTGTAAAGATAGGAAGTCTTTTAGCATCATTTTGATTTGCCAAGCACTTTCCACCAAAATAGAAAGCCAATTTGAATGTACCACAATGCTGAAGCAAAAAGCTCAGGACAGAGACATAACGGTAACTTAATAAACACACTAAAGCATGTGCTTAGTGCAGCTATCCTCCAAAAATAACAAACCCCAAGTCTAATCCCATGGGAGACACTGTTCCCAACCAAAAACCATTCTCAGAAATAAAATCCTTTTCATTCCAGGCAGAAAGGAGCAGAGTAAGACCATGGAATGACTGATCAGAAAATAATGCTGAAGGACTTTGCACTACTTGCAGTCATGTAGAGTGTTTTCAGAAAGGCCATTAGTTTCACTAGGACCTGCCTCTAGAGAAGCATGGCAGAAGTCTTAAAAAAAAAAAAAATCTCTGAAAACCAATAGGGCTTTCCCAAATTCTGGTAATAGTAAGATAGGCAGTCTTCCCTAAAAGAATATTAACTTTGAGATAACATTCAACCAAATAAGCAGAAGATTTTTAAACTCTACCATTTATTAAGCTTTCCGAGGACAAGGCAAACCTCTCAGGAAGAGCTTGATATCACTTCACTCACTAGGTTTCCTGCTAGATTCACTACATGATGCCTTAGCATCAGCAGGTATGGAAGCTCTTCTGCAGGTCATTAGAGTAGTAATGATTTTTAAGGCAAGCTCCATCTTAAAAGGGGAACTTGGGTTTTGAAGTGATTCAGCATCAGAGCTGGTATTAAATACCCCTTAGTTCTTGGAAAAGGGATTCTGAAAATGAAATGTGTCTTATTTGTGAAAAGTATAATCCATTGCTTTTTATGCCTTACATTTCCCTTTTGCATGGAGGTTGCAACTCAAGAATCTGGACATTCTAGTTTTAATCTATCTTCCATTTCTAAGACTGACTGTAGGGCAGAGCCCAAGTAAGAAGGCAACTGATTTCTTGAGCTTTAGGCTCCAGCTAATTTTGTAAAGACTGTTTTTGACGATAGCCAAGTTGTGGCAGTGGAAGTCTTAAACACATAGCATAAGTGTTTTGTTGGCTCCAAACCAGCAGCAACTGTAACAACTAACATGAATCAGAGAAACTATCGCAGCTAGAGACTGAAACATTCCCCACCATGTTTCCTAGAGAAGCAGGAACTCTTCCCATGATCTCTGTGTGGCTTAAAACCTCACCCAAATAGTACCTTGGGAACAGAAACAGGTCTTTCAGATATTAGCTTTTCCATGCTCCTATGTAAGGGTGGACACAGACTTTCTTCAGCAGACTTTCTCCTCAGGAGAAGACACACGTCCCACTTCTGAGAGGATCAGGAAGCTGCAGAATGAAGCAAAGATTACTTGTAGAGGCAAGATTAAAAAAATCATGAAGCAGAGAGATCAAGCAAAAACTGAAGCTCATGACACTGTTCTTTCTGCATTACCCAATATCCCCACTGCTCTTTCCTCCATGGATCAGATACAGTAATGCAAGCAGAAGACAACTCTTGTTGGCTGCCTGCCTTTCCATAAGCCTGGCAGCCATAAAACAACAACAACAAAAAAATCAGTCTGCAGGATATATTTTGTTGGAGACACCAACTGTGAAAAGGCTTCATGAAGCCAATACCAAAGGAGAAAGGAGATCAAGTAACATGATTTAGGAGAAGGCTCTGTACAGGAACACTTGCAGAGGTCTCTCCACCCTTAACTCTTACTAGTCCCACCTCACACTGAATTGGTATTGACTACACAACTGCAGTGATGCTGAATGCCATGTACACAGCAAACACTTCAACCACAATGAAGCAGGGTTCCCAGAAGGTTTTGTTTCAGAAAGTAGTAAATACAAAAATGGGATAAGTTAGTTTCCCCTATTCTAGACAAGTGTTTATTGAGGCTTCACACTTGTATAGCTAGCTTCCTTTCTACTGAAGAGAAATCTGGCTGAAGTCTTGGAAAAATATTTGGGCTCATCATCACCATTCTGCAGCAGAACTTGTGCTTCTTTCCATTGCTGAACTGTTCTGGGTCTGAAAAAGGTCTCTGCCCTCATTCCTCTATTTCTGCCAAATACACAGGAAAGATACAGCTTCAGAACAGAACTGAAGGTCTAGCAACGGACTGGAAAAAAAAACATCTCAATCACAGGATCAGTGAACTTCAGCATTTGATTCTGTAAGCTATCATGCACCATTAATCACTACTATCTTATGCACAATTCCTTTCCCACAAACTGAAGATTAAGTTATTTTAACCACCTCCATCCAAGGGAAGAAAAAAAAAAAAAAAAAAAAAAAAAACACACTCTGAAGTATCAACCTTCCAGACTAAGGCTAGAAATAAATTCTCCTTACAGATGCAAGAAACCTCTCCACACCAAAGTTATACCATTCTACTTTAAGTAATATGTGCCAAGGGCCAAGACAGGCCAGTCTGTCCTAGTCTAGTGACTAGGACAGAGGCAGATAACAGTCTAAGAAAGCTAATATCCCAAACACATGATTAAACAATCTTTGTTAGCAGAAAAGAGGATGTTGCCAGCTCCAAAGACCCAGCCTTCACTTCTATTTCTAGAAAGTGTCTAGTTTACAGTTCAGAATATCAGCACTTTTTAGTAAAGAAGAGATACTGGAGAATTTTCTTCAGATTGCTAGTATGCATACGGCAATACTAGGCGTAGACACCAAGTCTTGCCTCAAGGAGAGGTAACACTGACAATGTTTGCATAGCCCATGTAGTAAGAGTATCCTGTTCAAGGGGCCAAACCTTTTCAACATGCAGAAAGAAAGCAGCAAGGAGTTACAGACAGAAAATAAAATACACTACTCCCTTCCCATTTTTTCATAAAATAGAGGCATAAAACCAGACTTTCTAAATCACCAAGCCTCAGTGCCCTCCAAGAGGGCCAAAAGAATTGAAGACAGAGGGAGAAGTTCGTTGCGGGAAAAAAAAAAAAAAAGCAGTTTAGAGTACTTGCTCTTTGTACTGTTTGGAGGGAAGATACAACAACATTCTTCAAAAACTGCTTTTTGGAGGATTTCCCTTAAAATTCAGAGTTCCCCTTTGTGGCTGGGCAAGACAGCACCATCTCATTTCCGCTGTTGTATGGCAAAAATTCCAGTGTACTACCAGCAAAAACAATCATCTCTTGCTACAAAGAGCAGAAATAGGAAACGTTCCATTTATTGCCTTTAACTAGGCTGTGAGATTCTCTCATATATTTAGAGCAATGTCAGTACTTTTGATTTAAAGAAGTTCAGAATTCTAGCCCCATTTTGAACAAAAAATGAGGCTAGAAAGAGCTAATAAGCAGCATTGCCAACACAAATCCTGTCACCAAAATACTGATCTTAAGCAACATAATTCATCTGAAGAACAGAGACTTAGGAAACTCAGTCTCAACTACGGTCCATCTAATACTTCAGTGTTTATTCTTTAAAACCCTTCTCTAAGACTCTTGCCCTGTAAGGGGGGAAGAAAAAAAAAAAAAAAAGTACAGCCCTCAATGGAGATGCAAGGGCAGCAGTAACAGCTTCTGCACTACCTAAGTACCACAGGTCAAAATAGGTCAGAAGCCTAGTGTGACTTGATATGGTCAAAACCACCAGGAAGACCCCAGATCTTCAGGCTCCATCCATCAGTGCTACTGTTGAAGTAGCTACTGCATCAGAAAACTACAGCTTCCTGACACCTGAAACCATCTGCCACTTCCCATCCTAACTGAAGATGCTACTTTAGCAAAACACAGGGCAGAGCTGGTCAATCTAGGACATTTAAATCCACCCCAAAACTACGACTCTGCCTACAGACCCAAACCAGGACATAAGATGTTGCTGTCTCCTTTTAGTGGAAAGGCTTTTGATGGACTAAGGGAAGGGGTCGAGCAGAAGTCACTGAAACAAAAGATGGCAGAAACTTCTCCTTCAGTACTCAGCCCTCCTCTCAGCCTTTCTTCTGAGAATGCCAACTGGGCAGACAGGACATTTCTTTACTAAATGGTGACTGCTACT